>NW_027421914.1:684318-1026477 GCF_037893015.1 Macrotis lagotis
CTTGCCTTGCTTACCTTCCGTTACTCTTTGCTTGCCTTCCCTGAATTGCCTAGCCTTGCGTTGTCGTGCCTTTGCCTTATCTCGCCTGACCTTGCCTTCCTTTGCTTTAAGCTTTCCTTGCATTGCCGTGCATTGCCTAGCCTTGCGTTGTCGTGCCTTAGCCTTGCCTTGCCTGACCGTGCCTTCCCTTGCTTTACCCTTTCCTTAGCTTGCCGTGCATTGCCTAGTCGTGTGTTGTCGTGCCTTAGCCTTGTTTCCCCTTGCCGTGCCGTTCCTTCCGTTACACTTGCCTTTCCTTGCTTTCCCTTGCCTTCCTTACCTTCCGTTACTCTTTGCTTGCCTTCCGTACATTGCCTAGCCTTGCGTTGTCGTGCCTTAGCCTTATCTCGCCTGACCGTGCCTTCCTTTGCTTTAAGCTTTTCTTGCATTGTCGTGCATTGCCTAGCATTGCGTTGTCGTGCATTAGCCTTGCCTCGCCTGACCGTGCTTTCCCATGCGTTACCCTTTCCTTGCCTTGCCGTGCATTGCCTAGCGTGCGTTGTCGTGCCTTAGCCTTGTTTCCCCTTGCCGTGCCGTTCCTTCCGTTACACTTGCCTTTCCTTGCTTTCCCTTGCCTTCCTTACCTTCCGTTACTCTTTGCTTGCCTTCCGTGCATTGCCTAGCCTTGCGTTGTCGTGCCTTAGCCTTGCCTCGCCTGACCGTGCTTTCCCATGCGTTACCCTTTCCTTGCCTTGACGTTCATTGCCTAGCGTTCGGTGTCGTGCCTTAGACTTGTTTCCCCTTGCCGTGCCGTTCCTTCCGTTACCCTGGCCTTTCCTTCCTTTTCCTTGCCTTGCTTACCTTCCATTACTCTTTGCTTGCCTTCCCTGAATTTCCTAGCCTTGCGTTGTCGTGCCTTAGCCTTGCCTCGCCTGACCGTGCTATCCCATGCGTTACCCTTTCCTTGCCTTGCCGTGCATTGCCTAGCGTGCGTTGTCGTGCCTTAGCCTTGTTACCCCTTGCCGTGCCGTTCCTTCCGTTACCCTTGCCTTCCCTTGCTTTCCCTTGCCTTCCTTGCGTTCCGTTACTCTTTGCTTGCTTTCCGTGCATTGCCTAGCCTTGCGTTGTCATGCCTTAGGCTTGCCTCGCCTGACCGTGCTTTCCCATGCGTTACCCTTTCCTTGCCTTGCCGTGCATTGCCTAGCGTGCGTTGTCGTGCCTTAGCCTTGTTTCCCCTTGCCGTGCCGTTCCTTCCGTTACACTTGCCTTTCTTTGCTTTCCCTTGCCTTCCTTACCTTCCGTTACTCTTTGCTTGCCTTCCGTGCATTGCCTAGCCTTGCGTTGTCGTGCCTTAGCCTTATCTCGCCTGACCGTGCCTTCCTTTGCTTTAAGCTTTCCTTGCATTGTCGTGCATTGCCTAGCCTTGCGTTGTCGTGCATTAGCCTTGCCTAGCCTCACCGTGCCTTGCCTTGCGTTACCCTTTCCTTGCCTTGCCGTGCATTGCCTAGCCGTGCGTTGTCGTGCCTTAGCCTTGATTCCCCTTGCCGTGGCGTGCCTTTTGTTACACTTGCCTTGCCTGGCTTTGCCTTGCCTTCCTTTCCTTCCGTTACTCTTTCCTTGCCTTGCCGTGCATTGCCTAGCCTTGCATTGTCGTGCCTTATCCTTGCCTCACCTGACCGTGCCTTCCCCTGCGTTACCCTTTCCTTGCCTTGCCGTGCATTGCCTAGCCCTGCGTTGTCGTGCCTTAGGCTTCTTACCCCTTGCCGTCCCGTTCCTTCCGTTACCCTTGCCTTCCCTTGCTTTCGCTTGCCTTCCTTGCGTTCCGTTACTCTTTGCTTGCTTTCCGTGCATTGCCTAGCCTTGCGTTGTCATGCCTTAGCCTTGCCTCGCCTGACCGTGCTTTCCCATGCGTTACCCTTTCCTTGCCTTGCCGTGCATTGCCTAGCGTGCATTGTCGTGCCTTAACCTTGTTTCCCCTTGCCGTGCCGTTGCTTCCGTAACACTTGCCTTTCCTTGCTTTCCCTTGCCTTCCTTACCTTCCGTTACTCTTTGCTTGCCTTCCGTGCATTGCCTAGCGTTGCGTTGTCGTGCCTTAGCCTTGCCTCGCCTGACCGTGCTTTCCCATGCGTTACCCTTTCCTTGCCTTGCCGTTCATTGCCTATCGTTCGGTGTCGTGCCTTAGACTTGTTCCCCCTTGCCGTGCCGTTGCTTCCGTAACACTTGCCTTTCCTTGCTTTCCCTTGCCTTCCTTACCTTCCGTTACTCTTTGCTTGCCTTCCGTGCATTGCCTAGCCTTGCGTTGTCGTGCCTTAGCCTTGCCTCGCCTGACCGTGCTTTCCCATGCGTTACCCTTTCCTTGACTTGACGTTCATTGCCTAGCGTTCGGTGTCGTGCCTTAGACTTGTTCCCCCTTGCCGTGCCGTTCCTTCCGTTACCCTTGCCTTTCCTTGCTTTTCCTTGCCTTCCTTACCTTCCATTACTCTTTGCTTGCCTTCCCTGAATTTCCTAGCCTTGCGTTGTCGTGCCTTAGCCTTGCCTCGCCTGACCGTGCTATCCCATGCGTTACCCTTTCCTTGCCTTGCCGTGCATTGCCTAGCGTGCGTTGTCGTGCCTTAGCCTTGTTACCCCTTGCCGTGCCGTTCCTTCCGTTACCCTTGCCTTCCCTTGCTTTCCCTTGCCTTCCTTGCGTTCCGTTACTCTTTGCTTGCTTTCCGTGCATTGCCTAGCCTTGCGTTGTCATGCCTTAGGCTTGCCTCGCCTGACCGTGCTTTCCCATGCGTTACCCTTTCCTTGCCTTGCCGTGCATTGCCTAGCGTGCGTTGTCGTGCCTTAGCCTTGTTTCCCCTTGCCGTGCCGTTCCTTCCGTTACACTTGCCTTTCTTTGCTTTCCCTTGCCTTCCTTACCTTCCGTTACTCTTTGCTTGCCTTCCGTGCATTGCCTAGCCTTGCGTTGTCGTGCCTTAGCCTTATCTCGCCTGACCGTGCCTTCCTTTGCTTTAAGCTTTCCTTGCATTGTCGTGCATTGCCTAGCCTTGCGTTGTCGTGCATTAGCCTTGCCTAGCCTCACCGTGCCTTGCCTTGCGTTACCCTTTCCTTGCCTTGCCGTGCATTGCCTAGCCGTGCGTTGTCGTGCCTTAGTCTTGATTCCCCTTGCCGTGGAGTGCCTTTTGTTACACTTGCCTTGCCTGGCTTTGCCTTGCCTTCCTTTCCTTCCGTTACTCTTTCCTTGCCTTGCCGTGCATTGCCTAGCCTTGCATTGTCGTGCCTTATCCTTGCCTCACCTGACCGTGCCTTCCACTGCGTTACCCTTTCCTTGCCTTGCCGTGCATTGCCTAGCCCTGCGTTGTCGTGCCTTAGGCTTCTTACCCCTTGCCGTCCCGTTCCTTCCGTTACCCTTGTCTTCCCTTGCTTTCGCTTGCCTTCCTTGCGTTCCCTTACTCTTTGCTTGCTTTCCGTGCATTGCCTAGCCTTGCGTTGTCATGCCTTAGCCTTGCCTCGCCTGACCGTGCTTTCCCATGCGTTACCCTTTCCTTGCCTTGCCGTGCATTGCCTAGCGTGCGTTGTCGTGCCTTAACCTTGTTTCCCCTTGCCGTCCCGTTCCTTCCGTAACACTTGCCTTTCCTTGCTTTCCCTTGCCTTCCTTACCTTCCGTTACTCTTTGCTTGCCTTCCGTGCATTGCCTAGCGTTGCGTTGTCGTGCCTTAGCCTTGCCTCGCCTGACCGTGCTTTCCCATGCGTTACCCTTTCCTTGCCTTGCCGTTCATTGCCTAGCGTTCGGTGTCGTGCCTTAGACTTGTTCCCCCTTGCCGTGCCGTTCCTTCCGTTACCCTTGCCTTTCCTTACTTTTCCTTGCCTTCCTTACCTTCCGTTACTCTTTGCTTGCCTTCCCTGAATTTCCTAGCCTTGCGTTGTCGTGCCTTAGCCTTGCCTCGCCTGACCGTGCTTTCCCATGCGTTACCCTTTCCTTGCCTTGCCGTGCATTGCCTAGCGTGCGTTGTCGTGCCTTAGCCTTGTTACCCCTTCCCGTACCGTTCCTTCCATTACGCTTGCCTTCCCTTGCTTTCCCTTCCCTTCTTTGCGTTCCGTTACTCTTTGCTTGCTTTCCGTGCATTGCTTAGCCTTGCGTTGTCATGCCTTAGCCTTGCCTCGCCTGACCGTGCTTTCCCATGCGTTACCCTTTCCTTGCCTTGCCGTGCATTGCCTAGCGTGCGTTGTCGTGCCTTAGCCTTGTTTCCCCTTGCCGTGCCGTTCCTTCCGTTACACTTGCCTTTCCTTGCTTTCCCTTGCCTTCCTTACCTTCCGTTACTCTTTGCTTGCCTTCCCTGAATTGCCTAGCCTTGCGTTGTCGTGCCTTTGCCTTATCTCGCCTGACCTTGCCTTCCTTTGCTTTAAGCTTTCCTTGCATTGTTGTGCATCGCCTAGCATTGCGTTTCCGTGCATTAGCCTTGCCTAGCCTCACCGTGCCTTGCCTTGCGTTACCCTTTCCTTGCCTTGCCGTGCATTGCCTAGCCGTGCGTTGTCGTGCCTTAGCCTTGTTTCCCCTTGCCGTGCCGTTCCTTCCGTTACACTTGCCTTTCTTTGCTTTCCCTTGCCTTCCTTACCTTCCGTTACTCTTTGCTTGCCTTCCGTGCATTGCCTAGCCTTGCGTTGTCGTGCCTTAGCCTTGCCTCGCCTGAACGTGCTTTCCCATGCGTTACCCTTTACTTGCCTTGCCGTGCATTGCCCAGCCTGCGTTGCCGTGCCCTAGCCTTGTTTCCCCTTGCCGTGCAGTTCCTTCCGTTACCCTTGCATTTCCTTGCTTTTCCTTGCCTTCCTTACCTTCCGTTACTCTTTGCTTGCCTTCTGTGCATTGCCTAGCCTTGCGTTGTCGTGCCTTAGCCTTGCCTCGCCTGACCGTGCTTTCCCATGCGTTACCCTTTCCTTGCCTTGCCGTTCATTGCCTAGCGTTCGGTGTCGTGCCTTAGACTTGTTCCCCCTTGCCGTGCCGTTCCTTCCGTTACCCTTGGCTTTCCTTGCTTTTCCTTGCCTTCCTTACCTTCCGTTACTCTTTGCTTGCCTTCCCTGAATTGCCTAGCCTTGCGTTGTCGTGCCTTAGCCTTATCTCGCCTGACCGTGCCTTCCTTTGCTTTAAGCTTTCCTTGTATTGTCGTGCATTGCCTAGCCTTGCGTTGTCGTGCATTAGCCTTGCCTAGCCTCACCGTGCCTTGCCTTGCGTTACCCTTTCCTTGCCTTGCCGTGCATTGCCTAGCCGTGCGTTGTCGTGCCTTAGCCTTGATTCCCCTTGCAGTGGCGTGCCTTTTGTTACACTTGCCTTGCCTGGCTTTGCCTTGCCTTCCTTTCCTTCCGTTACTCTTTCCTTGCCTTGCCGTGCATTGCCTAGCCTTGCATTGTCGTGCCTTATCCTTGCCTCACCTGACCGTGCCTTCCCCTGCGTTACCCTTTCCTTGCCTTGCCGTGCATTGCCTAGCCCTGCGTTGTCGTGTCTTAGCCTTCTTACCCCTTGCCGTGCCGTTCCTTCCGTTACCATTGCCTTCCCTTGCTTTCCCTTGCCTTCCTTGCGTTCCGTTACTCTTTGCTTGCTTTCCGTGCATTGCTTAGCCTTGCGTTGTCATGCCTTAGGCTTGCCTCGCCTGACCGTGCTTTCCCATGCGTTACCCTTTCCTTGCCTTGCCGTGCATTGCCTAGCGTGCGTTGTCGTGCCTTAGCCTTGTTTCCCCTTGCCGTGCCGTTCCTTCCGTTACACTTGCCTTTCCTTGCTTTCCCTTGCCTTCCTTACCTTCCGTTACTCTTTGCTTGCCTTCCGTGCATTGCCTAGCCTTGCGTTGTCGTGCCTTAGCCTTGCCTCGCCTGACCGTGCTTTCCCATGCGTTTCCCTTTCCTTGCCTTGACGTTCATTGCCTAGCGTTCGGTGTCGTGCCTTAGACTTGTTCCCCCTTGCCGTGCCGTTCCTTCCGTTACCCTTGCCTTTCCTTGCTTTTCCTTGCCTTCCTTACCTTCCATTACTCTTTGCTTGCCTTCCCTGAATTTCCTAGCCTTGCGTTGTCGTGCCTTAGCCTTGCCTCGCCTGACCGTGCTATCCCATGCGTTACCCTTTCCTTGCCTTGCCGTGCATTGCCTAGCGTGCGTTGTCGTGCCTTAGCCTTGTTACCCCTTGCCGTGCCGTTCCTTCCGTTACCCTTGCCTTCCCTTGCTTTCCCTTGCCTTCCTTGCGTTCCGTTACTCTTTGCTTGCTTTCCGTGCATTGCCTAGCCTTGCGTTGTCATGCCTTAGGCTTGCCTCGCCTGACCGTGCTTTCCCATGCGTTACCCTTTCCTTGCCTTGCCGTGCATTGCCTAGCGTGCGTTGTCGTGCCTTAGCCTTGTTTCCCCTTGCCGTGCCGTTCCTTCCGTTACACTTGCCTTTCTTTGCTTTCCCTTGCCTTCCTTACCTTCCGTTACTCTTTGCTTGCCTTCCGTGCGTTGCCTAGCCTTGAGTTGTCGTGCCTTAGCCTTATCTCGCCTGACCGTGCCTTCCTTTGCTTTAAGCTTTCTTTGAATTGTCGTGCATTGCCTAGACTTGCGTTGTCGTGCATTAGCCTTGCCTAGCCTCACCGTGCCTTGCCTTGCGTTACCCTTTCCTTGCCTTGCCGTGCATTGCCTAGCCGTGCGTTGTCGTGCCTTAGCCTTGATTCCCCTTGCCGTGGCTTGCCTTTTGTTACACTTGCCTTGCCTGGCTTTGCCTTGCCTTCCTTTCCTTCCGTTACTCTTTCCTTGCCTTGCCGTGCATTGCCTAGCCTTGCATTGTCGTGCCTTATCCTTGCCTCACCTGACCGTGCCTTCCCCTGCGTTACCCTTTCCTTGCCTTGCCGTGCATTGCCTAGCCCTGCGTTGTCGTGCCTTAGGCTTCTTACCCCTTGCCGTCCCGTTCCTTCCGTTACCCTTGCCTTCCCTTGCTTTCCCTTGCCTTCCTTGCGTTCCGTTACTCTTTGCTTGCCTTCCGTGCATTGCCTAGCGTTGCGTTGTCGTGCCTTAGCCTTGCCTCGCCTGACCGTGCTTTCCCATGCGTTACCCTTTCCTTGCCTTGCCGTTCATTGCCTAGCGTTCGGTGTCGTGCCTTAGACTTGTTCCCCCTTGCCGTGCCGTTCCTTCCGTTACCCTTGCCTTTCCTTGCTTTTCCTTGCCTTCCTTACGTTCCGTTACTCTTTGCTTGCCTTCCCTGAATTTCCTAGCCTTGCGTTGTCGTGCCTTAGCCTTGCCTCGCCTGACCGTGCTTTCCCATGCGTTACCCTTTCCTTGCCTTGCCGTGCATTGCCTAGCCGTGCGTTGTCGTGCCTTAGCCTTGTTTCCCCTTGCCGTGCCGTTCCTTCCGTTACACTTGCCTTTCTTTGCTTTCCCTTGCCTTCCTTACCTTCCGTTACTCTTTGCTTGCCTTCCGTGCATTGCCTAGCCTTGCGTTGTCGTGCCTTAGCCTTATCTCGCCTGACCGTGCCTTCCTTTGCTTTAAGCTTTCCTTGCATTGTCGTGCATTGCCTAGCCTTGCGTTGTCGTGCATTAGCCTTGCCTAGCCTCACCGTGACTTGCCTTGCGTTACCCTTTCCTTGCCTTGCCGTGCATTGCCTAGCCGTGCGTTGTCGTGCCTTAGCCTTGTTTCCCCTTGCCGTGCCGTTCCTTCCGTTACACTTGCCTTTCCTTGCTTTCCCTTGCCTTCCTTACCTTCCGTTACTCTTTGCTTGCCTTCCGTGCATTGCCTAGCCTTGCGTTGTCGTGCCTTAGCCTTGCCTCGCCTGACCGTGCTTTCCCATGCGTTACCCTTTCCTTGCCTTGACGTTCATTGCCTAGCGTTCGGTGTCGTGCCTTAGACTTGTTCCCCCTTGCCGTGCCGTTCCTTCCGTTACCCTTGCCTTTCCTTGCTTTTCCTTGCCTTCCTTACCTTCCGTTACTCTTTGCTTGCCTTCCCTGAATTTCCTAGCCTTGCGTTGTCGTGCCTTAGCCTTGCCTCGCCTGACCGTGCTATCCCATGCGTTACCCTTTCCGTGCCTTGCCGTGCATTGCCTAGCGTGCGTTGTCGTGCCTTAGCCTTGTTACCCCTTGCCGTGCCGTTCCTTCCGTTACCCTTGCCTTCCCTTGCTTTCCCTTGCCTTCCTTGCGTTCCGTTACTCTTTGCTTGCTTTCCGTGCATTGCCTAGCCTTGCGTTGTCATGCCTTAGGCTTGCCTCGCCTGACCGTGCTTTCCCATGCGTTACCCTTTCCTTGCCTTGCCGTGCATTGCCTAGCGTGCGTTGTCGTGCCTTAGCCTTGTTTCCCCTTGCCGTGCCGTTCCTTCCGTTACACTTGCCTTTCTTTGCTTTCCCTTGCCTTCCTTACCTTCCGTTAATCTTTGCTTGCCTTCCGTGCATTGCCTAGCCTTGCGTTGTCGTGCCTTAGCCTTATCTCGCCTGACCGTGCCTTCCTTTGCTTTAAGCTTTCCTTGCATTGTCGTGCATTGCCTAGCCTTGCGTTGTCGTGCATTAGCCTTGCCTAGCCTCACCGTGCCTTGCCTTGCGTTACCCTTTCCTTGCCTTGCCGTGCATTGCCTAGCGTGCGTTGTCGTGCCTTAGGCTTCTTACCCCTTGCCGTCCCGTTCCTTCCGTTACCCTTGCCTTCCCTTGCTTTCGCTTGCCTTCCTTGCGTTCCGTTACTCTTTGCTTGCTTTCCGTGCATTGCCTAGCCTTGCGTTGTCATGCCTTAGCCTTGCCTCGCCTGACCGTGCTTTCCCATGCGTTACCCTTTCCTTGCCTTGCCGTGCATTGCCTAGCGTGCGTTGTCGTGCCTTAACCTTGTTTCCCCTTGCCGTCCCGTTCCTTCCGTAACACTTGCCTTTCCTTGCTTTCCCTTGCCTTCCTTACCTTCCGTTACTCTTTGCTTGTCTTCCGTGCATTGCCTAGCGTTGCGTTGTCGTGCCTTAGCCTTGCCTCGCCTGACCGTGCTTTCCCATGCGTTACCCTTTCCTTGCCTTGCCGTTCATTGCCTAGCGTTCGGTGTCGTGCCTTAGACTTGTTCCCCCTTGCCGTGCCGTTCCTTCCGTTACCCTTGCCTTCCCTTGCTTTCCCTTGCCTTCCTTGCGTTCCGTTACTCTTTGCTTGCTTTCCGTGCATTGCCTAGCCTTGCGTTGTCATGCCTTAGGCTTGCCTCGCCTGACCGTGCTTTCCCATGCGTTACCCTTTCCTTGCCTTGCCGTTCATTGCCTAGCGTTCGGTGTCGTGCCTTAGACTTGTTCCCCCTTGCCGTGCCGTTCCTTCCGTTACCCTTGCCTTTCCTTGCTTTGCCTTGCCTTCCTTACCTTCCGTTACTCTTTGCTTGCCTTCCCTGAATTGCCTAGCCTTGCGTTGTCGTGCCTTTGCCTTATCTCGCCTGACCTTGCCTTCCTTTGCTTTAAGCTTTCCTTGCATTGTCGTGCATTGCCTAGCATTGCGTTTCCGTGCATTAGCCTTGCCTAGCCTCACCGTGCCTTGCCTTGCGTTACCCTTTGCTTGCCTTGCCGTGCATTGCCTAGCCGTGCGTTGTCGTGCCTTAGCCTTGTTTCCCCTTGCCGTGCCGTTCCTTCCGTTACACTTGCCTTTCTTTGCTTTCCCTTGCCTTCCTTACCTTCCGTTACTCTTTGCTTGCCTTCCGTGCATTGCCTAGCCTTGCCTTGTCGTGCCTTAGCCTTGCCTCGCCTGAACGTGCTTTCCCATGCGTTACCCTTTCCTTGCCTTGCCGTGCATTGCCCAGCCTGCGTTGCCGTGCCCTAGCCTTGTTTCCCCTTGCCGTGCAGTTCCTTCCGTTACCCTTGCATTTCCTTGCTTTTCCTTGCCTTGCTTACCTTCCGTTACTCTTTGCTTCCCTTCCCTGCATTGCCTAGCCTTGCGTTGTCGTGCCTTAGGCTTATCTCTCCTGACCGTGCCTTCCTTTGCTTTAAGCTTTCCTTGCATTGTCGTGCATTCCCTAGCCTTGCGTTGTCGTGCATTAGCCTTGCCTAGCCTCACCGTGCCTTGCCTTGCGTTACCCTTTCCTTGCCTTGCCTTGCATTGCCTAGCGTGCGTTGTCGTGCCTTAGCCTTGTTTCCCCTTGCCGTTACGTTCCTTCCGTTACACTTGCCTTTCTTTGCTTTCCCTTGCCTTCCTTGCGTTCCGTTACTCTTTGCTTGCTTTCCGTGCATTGCCTAGCCTTGCGTTGTCATGCCTTAGCCTTGCCTCGCCTGACCGTGCTTTCCCATGCGTTACCCTTTCCTTGCCTTGCCGTGCATTGCCTAGCCCTGTGTTGTCGTGCCTTAGTCTTGTTTCCCCTTGCCGTGCCGTTCCTTCCGTTACACTTGCCTTTCTTTGCTTTCCCTTGCCTTCCTTACCTTCCGTTACTCTTTGCTTGCCTTCCGTGCATTGCCTAGCCTTGCGTTGTCGTGCCTTAGCCTTATCTCGCCTGACCGTGCCTTCCTTTGCTTTAAGCTTTCCTTGCATTGTCGTGCATTGCCTAGCCTTGCGTTGTCGTGCATTAGCCTTGCCTAGCCTCACCGTGCCTTGCCTTGCGTTACCCTTTCCTTGCCTTGCCGTGCATTGCCTAGCCGTGCGTTGTCGTGCCTTAGCCTTGATTCCCCTTGCCGTGGCGTGCCTTTTGTTACACTTGACTTGCCTGGCTTTGCCTTGCCTTCCTTTCCTTCCGTTACTCTTTCCTTGCCTTGCCGTGCATTGCCTAGCCTTGCATTGTCGTGCCTTATCCTTGCCTCACCTGACCGTGCCTTCCCCTGCGTTACCCTTTCCTTGCCTTGCCGTGCATTGCCTAGCCCTGCGTTGTCGTGCCTTAGCCTTCTTACCCCTTGCCGTGCCGTTCCTTCCGTTACCATTGCCTTCCCTTGCTTTCCCTTGCCTTCCTTGCGTTCCGTTACTCTTTGCTTGCTTTCCGTGCATTGCCTAGCCTTGCGTTGTCATGCGTTAGCCTTGCCTCGCCTGACCGTGCTTTCCCATGCGTTACCCTTTCCTTGCCTTGCCGTGCATTGCCTAGCGTGCGTTGTCGTGCCTTAGCCTTGTTTCCCCTTCCCGTGCCGTTCCTTCCGTTACACTTGCCTTTCCTTGCTTTTCCTTGCCTTCCTTACCTTCCGTTACTCTTTGCTTGCCTTCCCTGAATTTCCTAGCCTTGCGTTGTCGTGCCTTAGCCTTGCCTCGCCTGACCGTGCTATCCCATGCGTTACCCTTTCCTTGCCTTGCCGTGCATTGCCTAGCGTGCGTTGTCGTGCCTTAGCCTTGTTACCCCTTGCCGTGCCGTTCCTTCCGTTACCCTTGCCTTCCCTTGCTTTCCCTTGCCTTCCTTGCGTTCCGTTACTCTTTGCTTGCTTTCCGTGCATTGCCTAGCCTTGCGTTGTCATGCCTTAGCCTTGCCTCGCCTGACCGTGCTTTCCCATGCGTTACCCTTTCCTTGCCTTGCCGTTCATTGCCTAGCGTTCGGTGTCGTGCCTTAGACTTGTTCCCCCTTACCGTGCCGTTCCTTCCGTTACCCTTGCCTTTCCTTGCTTTTCCTTGCCTTCCTTACCTTCCGTTACTCTTTGCTTGCCTTCCCTGAATTGCCTAGCCTTGCGTTGTCGTGCCTTTGCCTTATCTCGCCTGACCTTGCCTTCCTTTGCTTTAAGCTTTCCTTGCATTGTCGTGCATTGCCTAGCATTGCGTTTCCGTGCATTAGCCTTGCCTAGCCTCACCGTGCCTTGCCTTGCGTTACCCTTTGCTTGCCTTGCCGTGCATTGCCTAGCCGTGCGTTGTCGTGCCTTAGCCTTGTTTCCCCTTGCCGTGCCGTTCCTTCCGTTACACTTGCCGTTCTTTGCTTTCCCTTGCCTTCCTTACCTTCCGTTACTCTTTGCTTGCCTTCCGTGCATTGCCTAGCCTTGCGTTGTCGTGCCTTAGCCTTATCTCGCCTGACCGTGCCTTCCTTTGCTTTAAGCTTTCCTTGCATTGTCGTGCATTGCCTAGCCTTGCGTTGTCGTGCATTAGCCTTGCCTAGCCTCACCGTGCCTTGCCTTGCGTTACCCTTTCCTTGCCTTGCCGTGCATTGCCTAGCGTGCGTTGTCGTGCCTTAGCCTTGTTACCCCTTGCCGTGCCGTTACTTCCGTTACCCTTGCCTTCCCTTGCTTTCCCTTGCCTTCCTTGCGTTCCGTTACTCTTTGCTTGCTTTCCGTGCATTGCCTAGCCTTGCGTTGTCATGCCTTAGGCTTGCCTCGCCTGACCGTGCTTTCCCATGCGTTACCCTTTCCTTGCCTTGCCGTGCATTGCCTAGCGTGCGTTGTCGTGCCTTAGCCTTGTTTCCCCTTGCCGTGCCGTTCCTTCCGTTACACTTGCCTTTCTTTGCTTTCCCTTACCTTCCTTACCTTCCGTTACTCTTTGCTTGCCTTCCGTGCATTGCCTAGCCTTGCGTTGTCGTGCCTTAGCCTTATCTCGCCTGACCGTGCCTTCCTTTGCTTTAAGCTTTCCTTGCATTGTCGTGCATTGCCTAGCATTGCGTTGTCGTGCATTAGCCTTGCCTAGCCTCACCGTGCCTTGCCTTGCGTTACCCTTTCCTTGCCTTGCCGTGCATTGCCTAGCCGTGCGTTGTCGTGCCTTAGCCTTGATTCCCCTTGCCGTGGCGTGCCTTTTGTTACACTTGCCTTGCCTGGCTTTGCCTTGCCTTCCTTTCCTTCCGTTACTCTTTCCTTGCCTTGCCGTGCATTGCCTAGCCTTGCATTGTCATGCCTTATCCTTGCCTCGCCTGACCGTGCTTTCCCATGCGTTACCCTTTCCGTGCCTTGCCGTGCATTGCCTAGCGTGCGTTGTCGTGCCTTAGCCTTGTTTCCCCTTGCCGTGCCGTTCCTTCCGTTACACTTGCCTTTCCTTGCTTTCCCTTGCCTTCCTTGCGTTCCGTTACTCTTTGCTTGCTTTCCGTGCATTGCCTAGCCTTGCGTTGTCATGCCTTAGGCTTGCCTCGCCTGACCGTGCTTTCCCATGCGTTACCCTTTCCTTGCCTTGCCGTGCATTGCCTAGCGTGCGTTGTCGTGCCTTAGCCTTGTTTCCCCTTGCCGTGCCGTTCCTTCCGTTACCCTTGCCTTCCCTTGCTTTCCCTTGCCTTCCTTGCGTTCCGTTACTCTTTGCTTGCTTTCCGTGCATTGCCTAGCCTTGCGTTGTCATGCCTTAGGCTTGCCTCGCCTGACAGTGCTTTCCCATACGTTACCCTTTCCTTGCCTTGCCGTGCATTGCCTAGCGTGCGTTGTCGTGCCTTAGCCTTGTTTCCCCTTGCCGTTCCGTTCCTTCCGTTACACTTGCCTTTCTTTGCTTTCCCTTGCCTTCCTTACCTTCAGTTAATCTTTGCTTGCCTTCCGTGCATTGCCTAGCCTTGCGTTGTCGTGCCTTAGCCTTATCTCGCCTGACCGTGCCTTCCTTTGCTTTAAGCTTTCCTTGCATTGTCGTGCATTGCCTAGCCTTGCGTTGTCGTGCATTAGCCTTGCCTAGCCTCACCGTGCCTTGCCTTGCGTTACCCTTTCCTTGCCTTGCCGTGCATTGCCTAGCGTGCGTTGTCGTGCCTTAGGCTTCTTACCCCTTGCCGTCCCGTTCCTTCCGTTACCCTTGCCTTCCCTTGCTTTCGCTTGCCTTCCTTGCGTTCCGTTACACTTTGCTTGCTTTCCGTGCATTGCCTAGCCTTGCGTTGTCATGCCTTAGCCTTGCCTCGCCTGACCGTGCTTTCCCATGCGTTACCCTTTCCTTGCCTTGCCGTGCATTGCCTAGCGTGCGTTGTCGTGCCTTAACCTTGTTTCCCCTTGCCGTCCCGTTCCTTCCGTAACACTTGCCTTTCCTTGCTTTCCCTTGCCTTCCTTACCTTCCGTTACTCTTTGCTTGTCTTCCGTGCATTGCCTAGCGTTGCGTTGTCGTGCCTTAGCCTTGCCTCGCCTGACCGTGCTTTCCCATGCGTTACCCTTTCCTTGCCTTGCCGTTCATTGCCTAGCGTTCGGTGTCGTGCCTTAGACTTGTTCCCCCTTGCCGTGCCGTTCCTTCCGTTACCCTTGCCTTCCCTTGCTTTCCCTTGCCTTCCTTGCGTTCCGTTACTCTTTGCTTGCTTTCCGTGCATTGCCTAGCCTTGCCTTGTCGTGCCTTAGCCTTGCCTCGCCTGAACGTGCTTTCCCATGCGTTACCCTTTCCTTGCCTTGCCGTGCATTGCCCAGCCTGCGTTGCCGTGCCCTAGCCTTGTTTCCCCTTGCCGTGCAGTTCCTTCCGTTACCCTTGCATTTCCTTGCTTTTCCTTGCCTTGCTTACCTTCCGTTACTCTTTGCTTCCCTTCCCTGCATTGCCTAGCCTTGCGTTGTCGTGCCTTAGACTTATCTCTCCTGACCGTGCATTCCTTTGCTTTAAGCTTTCCTTGCATTGTCGTGCATTCCCTAGCCTTGCGTTGTCGTGCATTAGCCTTGCCTAGCCTCACCGTGCCTTGCCTTGCGTTACCCTTTCCTTGCCTTGCCTTCCATTGCCTAGCGTGCGTTGTCGTGCCTTAGCCTTGTTTCCCCTTGCCGTTACGTTCCTTCCGTTACACTTGCCTTTCTTTGCTTTCCCTTGCCTTCCTTGCGTTCCGTTACTCTTTGCTTGCTTTCCGTGCATTGCCTAGCCTTGCGTTGTCATGCCTTAGGCTGGCCTCGCCTGACCGTGCTTTCCCATGCGTTACCCTTTCCTTGCCTTGCCGTGCATTGCCTAGCGTGCGTTGTCGTGCCTTAGCCTTGTTTCCCCTTGCCGTGCCGTTCCTTCCGTTACACTTGCCTTTCTTTGCTTTCCCTTGCCTTCCTTACCTTCCGTTACTCTTTGCTTGCCTTCCGTGCATTGCCTAGCCTTGCGTTGTCGTGCCTTAGCCTTATCTCGCCTGACCGTGCCTTCCTTTGCTTTAAGCTTTCCTTGTATTGTCGTGCATTGCCTAGCCTTGCGTTGTCGTGCATTAGCCTTGCCTAGCCTCACCGTGCCTTGCCTTGCGTTACCCTTTCCTTGCCTTGCCGTGCATTGCCTAGCCGTGCGTTGTCGTGCCTTAGCCTTGATTCCCCTTGCCGTGGCGTGCCTTTTGTTACACTTGCCTTGCCTGGCTTTGCCTTGCCTTCCTTTCCTTCCGTTACTCTTTCCTTGCCTTGCCGTGCATTGCCTAGCCTTGCATTGTCGTGCCTTATCCTTGCCTCACCTGACCGTGCCTTCCCCTGCGTTACCCTTTCCTTGCCTTGCCGTGCATTGCCTAGCCCTGCGTTGTCGTGCCTTATCCTTCTTACCCCTTGCCGTGCCGTTCCTTCCGTTACCATTGCCTTCCCTTGCTTTCCCTTGCCTTCCTTGCGTTCCGTTACTCTTTGCTTGCTTTCCGTGCATTGCCTAGCCTTGCGTTGTCATGCCTTAGCCTTGCCTCGCCTGACCGTGCTTTCCCATGCGTTACCCTTTCCTTGCCTTGCCGTGCATTGCCTAGCGTGCGTTGTCGTGCCTTAGCCTTGTTTCCCCTTCCCGTGCCGTTCCTTCCGTTACACTTGCCTTTCCTTGCTTTCCCTTGCCTTCCTTACCTTCCGTTACTCTTTGCTTGCCTTCCGTGCATTGCCTAGCCTTGCGTTGTCGTGCCTTAGCCTTGCCTCGCCTGACCGTGCTTTCCCATGCGTTACCCTTTCCTTGCCTTGCCGTTCATTGCCTAGCGTTCGGTGTCGTGCCTTAGACTTGTTCCCCCTTGCCGTGCCGTTCCTTCCGTTACCCTTGCCTTTCCTTGCTTTTCCGTGCATTGCCTAGCCTTGCGTTGTCGTGCCTTAGCCTTGCCTCGCCTGACCGTGCTTTCCCATGCGTTACCCTTTCCTTGCCTTGCCGTTCATTGCCTAGCGTTCGGTGTCGTGCCTTAGACTTGTTCCCCCTTGCCGTGCCGTTCCTTCCGTTACCCTTGCCTTCCCTTGCTTTCCCTTGCCTTCCTTGCGTTCCGTTACTCTTTGCTTGCTTTCCGTGCATTGCCTAGCCTTGCGTTGTCGTGCCTTAGCCTTGCCTCGCCTGACCGTGCTTTCCCATGCGTTACCCTTTCCTTGCCTTGCCGTGCATTGCCTAGCCTGCGTTGCCGTGCCTTAGCCTTGTTTCCCCTTGCCGTGCCGTTCCTTCCGTTACCCTTGCCTTTCCTTGCTTTTCCTTGCCTTGCTTACCTTCCGTTACCCTTTGCTTCCCTTCCCTGCATTGCCTAGCCTTGCGTTGTCGTGCCTTAGGCTTATCTCTCCTGACCGTGCATTCCTTTGCTTTAAGCTTTCCTTGCATTGTCGTGCATTCCCTAGCCTTGCGTTGTCGTGCATTAGCCTTGCCTAGCCTCACCGTGCCTTGCCTTGCGTTACCCTTTCCTTGCCTTGCCTTCCATTGCCTAGCGTGCGTTGTCGTGCCTTAGCCTTGTTTCCCCTTGCCGTGCCGTTCCTTCCGTTACACTTGCCTTTCTTTGCTTTCCCTTGCCTTCCTTGCGTTCCGTTACTCTTTGCTTGCTTTCCGTGCATTGCCTAGCCTTGCGTTGTCATGCCTTAGGCTTGCCTCGCCTGACCGTGCTTTCCCATGCGTTACCCTTTCCTTGCCTTGCCGTGCATTGCCTAGCGTGCGTTGTCGTGCCTTAGCCTTGTTTCCCCTTGCCGTGCCGTTCCTTCCGTTACCCTTGCCTTCCCCTTCTTTCCCTTGCCTTCCTTACCTTCCGTTACTCTTTGCTTGCCTTCCGTACATTGCCTAGCCTTGCGTTGTCGTGCCTTAGCCTTATCTCGCCTGACCGTGCCTTCCTTTGCTTTAAGCTTTCCTTGCATTGTCGTGCATTGCCTAGCATTGCGTTGTCGTGCATTAGCCTTGCCTAGCCTCACCGTGCCTTGCCTTGCGTTACCCTTTCCTTGCCTTGCCGTGCATTGCCTAGCCGTGCGTTGTCGTGCCTTAGCCTTGATTCCCCTTGCCGTGGCGTGCCTTTTGTTACACTTGCCTTGCCTGGCTTTGCCTTGCCTTCCTTTCCTTCCGTTACTCTTTCCTTGCCTTGCCGTGCATTGCCTAGCCTTGCATTGTCGTGCCTTATCCTTGCCTCACCTGACCGTGCCTTCCCCTGCGTTACCCTTTCCTTGCCTTGCCGTGCATTGCCTAGCCCTGCGTTGTCGTGCCTTAGCCATCTTACCCCTTGCCGTGCCGTTCCTTCCGTTACCCTTGCCTTCCCTTGCTTTCCCTTGCCTTCCTTGCGTTCCGTTACTCTTTGCTTGCTTTCCGTGCATTGCTTAGCCTTGCGTTGTCATGCCTTAGCCTTGCCTCGCCTGACCGTGCTTTCCCATGCGTTACCCTTTCCTTGCCTTGCCGTGCATTGCCTAGCGTGCGTTGTCGTGCCTTAGCCTTGTTTCCCCTTGCCGTGCCGTTCCTTCCGTTACACTTGCCTTTCCTTGCTTTCCCTTGCCTTCCTTACCTTCCGTTACTCTTTGCTTGCCTTCCGTGCATTGCCTAGCCTTGCGTTGTCGTGCCTTAGCCTTGCCTCGCCTGACCGTGCTTTCCCATGCGTTACCCTTTCCTTGCCTTGACGTTCATTGCCTAGCGTTCGGTGTCGTGCCTTAGACTTGTTCCCCCTTGCCGTGCCGTTCCTTCCGTTACCCTTGCCTTTCCTTGCTTTTCCTTGCCTTCCTTACCTTCCATTACTCTTTGCTTGCCTTCCCTGAATTTCCTAGCCTTGCGTTGTCGTGCCTTAGCCTTGCCTCGCCTGACCGTGCTATCCCATGCGTTACCCTTTCCCTGCCTTGCCGTGCATTGCCTAGCGTGCGTTGTCGTGCCTTAGCCTTGTTACCCCTTGCCGTGCCGTTCCTTCCGTTACCCTTGCCTTCCCTTGCTTTCCCTTGCCTTCCTTGCGTTCCGTTACTCTTTGCTTGCTTTCCGTGCATTGCCTAGCCTTGCGTTGTCATGCCTTAGGCTTGCCTCGCCTGACCGTGCTTTCCCATGCGTTACCCTTTCCTTGCCTTGCCGTGCATTGCCTAGCGTGCGTTGTCGTGCCTTAGCCTTGTTTCCCCTTGCCGTGCCGTTCCTTCCGTTACACTTGCCTTTCTTTGCTTTCCCTTGCCTTCCTTACCTTCCGTTACTCTTTGCTTGCCTTCCGTGCATTGCCTAGCCTTGCGTTGTCGTGCCTTAGCCTTATCTCGCCTGACCGTGCCTTCCTTTGCTTTAAGCTTTCCTTGTATTGTCGTGCATTGCCTAGCCTTGCGTTGTCGTGCATTAGCCTTGCCTAGCCTCACCGTGCCTTGCCTTGCGTTACCCTTTCCTTGCCTTGCCGTGCATTGCCTAGCCGTGCGTTGTCGTGCCTTAGCCTTGATTCCCCTTGCCGTGGCGTGCCTTTTGTTACACATGCCTTGCCTGGCTTTGCCTTGCCTTCCTTTCCTTCCGTTACTCTTTCCTTGCCTTGCCGTGCATTGCCTAGCCTTGCATTGTCGTGCCTTATCCTTGCCTCACCTGACCGTGCCTTCCCCTGCGTTACCCTTTCCTTGCCTTGCCGTGCATTGCCTAGCCCTGCGTTGTCGTGCCTTAGCCTTCTTACCCCTTGCCGTGCCGTTCCTTCCGTTACCATTGCCTTCCCTTGCTTTCCCTTGCCTTCCTTGCGTTCCGTTACTCTTTGCTTGCTTTCCGTGCATTGCCTAGCCTTGCGTTGTCATGCCTTAGCCTTGCCTCGCCTGACCGTGCTTTCCCATGCGTTACCCTTTCCTTGCCTTGCCGTGCATTGCCTAGCGTGCGTTGTCGTGCCTTAGCCTTGTTTCCCCTTCCCGTGCCGTTCCTTCCGTTACACTTGCCTTTCCTTGCTTTCCCTTGCCTTCCTTACCTTCCGTTACTCTTTGCTTGCCTTCCGTGCATTGCCTAGCCTTGCGTTGTCATGCCTTAGCCTTGCCTCGCCTGACCGTGCTTTCCCATGCGTTACCCTTTCCTTGCCTTGCCGTGCATTGCCTAGCGTGCGTTGTCGTGCCTTAACCTTGTTTCCCCTTGCCGTCCCGTTCCTTCCGTAACACTTGCCTTTCCTTGCTTTCCCTTCCCTTCCTTACCTTCCGTTACTCTTTGCTTGCCTTCCGTGCATTGCCTAGCCTTGCGTTGTCGTGCCTTAGCCTTATCTCGACTGACCGTGCCTTCCTTTGCTTTAAGCTTTCCTTGCATTGTCGTGCATTGCCTAGCCTTGCGTTGTCGTGCATTAGCCTTGCCTAGCCTCACCGTGCCTTGCCTTGCGTTACCCTTTCCTTGCCTTGCCGTGCATTTCCTTCCCGTGTGTTGTCGTGCCTTAGCCTTGTTTCCCCTTGCCGTTGCGTGCCTTTTGTTACACTTGCCTTGCCTGGCATTGCCTTGCCTTCCTTTCCTTCCGTTACTCTTTGCTTGCCTTGCCGTGCATTGCCTAGCCCTGCGTTGTCGTGCCTTAGCCTTGTTACCCCTTGCCGTGCCGTTCCTTCCGTTACCCTTGCCTTCCCTTGCTTTCCCTTGCCTTCCTTACCTTCCGTTACTCTTTCCTTGCCTTCCGTGCATTGCCTAGCCTTGCGTTGTCGTGCCTTAGCCTTGCCTCGCCTGACCGTGCTTTCCCATGCGTTATCCTTTCCTTGCCTTGCCGTTCATTGCCTAGCGTTCGGTGTCGTGCCTGAGACTTGTTCCCCCTTGCCGTGCCGTTCCTTCCGTTACCCTTGCCTTTCCTTGCTTTTCCTTGCCTTGCTTACCTTCCGTTACTCTTTGCTTGCCTTCCCTGAATTGCCTAGCCTTGCGTTGTCGTGCCTTTGCCTTATCTCGCCTGACCTTGCCTTCCTTTGCTTTAAGCTTTCCTTGCATTGTCGTGCATTGCCTAGCCTTGCGTTGTCGTGCATTAGCCTTGCCTAGCCTCACCGTGCCTTGCCTTGCGTTACCCTTTCCTTGCCTTGCCGTGCATTGCCTAGCGTGCGTTGTCGTGCCTTAGCCTTGTTACCCCTTGCCGTGCCGTTCCTTCCGTTACCCTTGCCTTCCCTTGCTTTCCCTTGCCTTCCTTGCGTTCCGTTACTCTTTGCTTGCTTTCCGTGCATTGCCTAGCCTTGCGTTGTCATGCCTTAGGCTTGCCTCGCCTGACCGTGCTTTCCCATGCGTTACCCTTTCCTTGCCTTGCCGTGCATTGCCTAGCGTGCGTTGTCGTGCCTTAGCCTTGTTTCCCCTTGCCGTGCCGTTCCTTCCGTTACACTTGCCTTTCTTTGCTTTCCCTTGCCTTCCTTACCTTCCGTTACTCTTTGCTTGCCTTCCGTACATTGCCTAGCCTTGCGTTGTCGTGCCTTAGCCTTATCTCGCCTGACCGTGCCTTCCTTTGCTTTAAGCTTTCCTTGCATTGTCGTGCATTGCCTAGCATTGCGTTGTCGTGCATTAGCCTTGCCTAGCCTCACCGTGCCTTGCCTTGCGTTACCCTTTCCTTGCCTTGCCGTGCATTGCCTAGCCGTGCGTTGTCGTGCCTTAGCCTTGATTCCCCTTGCCGTGGCGTGCCTTTTGTTACACTTGCCTTGCCTGGCTTTGCCTTGCCTTCCTTTCCTTCCGTTACTCTTTCCTTGCCTTGCCGTGCATTGCCTAGCCTTGCATTGTCGTGCCTTATCCTTGCCTCACCTGACCGTGCCTTCCCCTGCGTTACCCTTTCCTTGCCTTGCCGTGCATTGCCTAGCCCTGCGTTGTCGTGCCTTAGCCATCTTACCCCTTGCCGTGCCGTTCCTTCCGTTACCCTTGCCTTCCCTTGCTTTCCCTTGCCTTCCTTGCGTTCCGTTACTCTTTGCTTGCTTTCCGTGCATTGCTTAGCCTTGCGTTGTCATGCCTTAGCCTTGCCTCGCCTGACCGTGCTTTCCCATGCGTTACCCTTTCCTTGCCTTGCCGTGCATTGCCTAGCGTGCGTTGTCGTGCCTTAGCCTTGTTTCCCCTTGCCGTGCCGTTCCTTCCGTTACACTTGCCTTTCCTTGCTTTCCCTTGCCTTCCTTACCTTCCGTTACTCTTTGCTTGCCTTCCGTGCATTGCCTAGCCTTGCGTTGTCGTGCCTTAGCCTTGCCTCGCCTGACCGTGCTTTCCCATGCGTTACCCTTTCCTTGCCTTGACGTTCATTGCCTAGCGTTCGGTGTCGTGCCTTAGACTTGTTCCCCCTTGCCGTGCCGTTCCTTCCGTTACCCTTGCCTTTCCTTGCTTTTCCTTGCCTTCCTTACCTTCCATTACTCTTTGCTTGCCTTCCCTGAATTTCCTAGCCTTGCGTTGTCGTGCCTTAGCCTTGCCTCGCCTGACCGTGCTATCCCATGCGTTACCCTTTCCCTGCCTTGCCGTGCATTGCCTAGCGTGCGTTGTCGTGCCTTAGCCTTGTTACCCCTTGCCGTGCCGTTCCTTCCGTTACCCTTGCCTTCCCTTGCTTTCCCTTGCCTTCCTTGCGTTCCGTTACTCTTTGCTTGCTTTCCGTGCATTGCCTAGCCTTGCGTTGTCATGCCTTAGGCTTGCCTCGCCTGACCGTGCTTTCCCATGCGTTACCCTTTCCTTGCCTTGCCGTGCATTGCCTAGCGTGCGTTGTCGTGCCTTAGCCTTGTTTCCCCTTGCCGTGCCGTTCCTTCCGTTACACTTGCCTTTCTTTGCTTTCCCTTGCCTTCCTTACCTTCCGTTACTCTTTGCTTGCCTTCCGTGCATTGCCTAGCCTTGCGTTGTCGTGCCTTAGCCTTATCTCGCCTGACCGTGCCTTCCTTTGCTTTAAGCTTTCCTTGCATTGTCGTGCATTGCCTAGCCTTGCGTTGTCGTGCATTAGCCTTGCCTAGCCTCACCGTGCCTTGCCTTGCGTTACCCTTTCCTTGCCTTGCCGTGCATTGCCTAGCCGTGCGTTGTCGTGCCTTAGCCTTGATTCCCCTTGCCGTGGCGTGCCTTTTGTTACACTTGCCTTGCCTGGCTTTGCCTTGCCTTCCTTTCCTTCCGTTACTCTTTCCTTGCCTTGCCGTGCATTGCCTAGCCTTGCATTGTCGTGCCTTATCCTTGCCTCACCTGACCGTGCCTTCCCCTGCGTTACCCTTTCCTTGCCTTGCCGTGCATTGCCTAGCCCTGCGTTGTCGTGCCTTAGGCTTCTTACCCCTTGCCGTCCCGTTCCTTCCGTTACCCTTGCCTTCCCTTGCTTTCGCTTGCCTTCCTTGCGTTCCGTTACTCTTTGCTTGCTTTCCGTGCATTGCCTAGCCTTGCGTTGTCATGCCTTAGCCTTGCCTCGCCTGACCGTGCTTTCCCATGCGTTACCCTTTCCTTGCCTTGCCGTGCATTGCCTAGCGTGCGTTGTCGTGCCTTAGCCTTGTTTCCCCTTCCCGTGCCGTTCCTTCCGTTACACTTGCCTTTCCTTGCTTTCCCTTGCCTTCCTTACCTTCCGTTACTCTTTGCTTGCCTTCCGTGCATTGCCTAGCCTTGCGTTGTCATGCCTTAGCCTTGCCTCGCCTGACCGTGCTTTCCCATGCGTTACACTTTCCTTGCCTTGCCGTGCATTGCCTAGCGTGCGTTGTCGTGCCTTAACCTTGTTTCCCCTTGCCGTCCCGTTCCTTCCGTAACACTTGCCTTTCCTTGCTTTCCCTTCCCTTCCTTACCTTCCGTTACTCTTTGCTTGCCTTCCGTGCATTGCCTAGCCTTGCGTTGTCGTGCCTTAGCCTTATCTCGACTGACCGTGCCTTCCTTTGCTTTAAGCTTTCCTTGCATTGTCGTGCATTGCCTAGCCTTGCGTTGTCGTGCATTAGCCTTGCCTAGCCTCACCGTGCCTTGCCTTGCGTTACCCTTTCCTTGCCTTGCCGTGCATTTCCTTCCCGTGTGTTGTCGTGCCTTAGCCTTGTTTCCCCTTGCCGTTGCGTGCCTTTTGTTACACTTGCCTTGCCTGGCATTGCCTTGCCTTCCTTTCCTTCCGTTACTCTTTGCTTGCCTTGCCGTGCATTGCCTAGCCCTGCGTTGTCGTGCCTTAGCCTTGTTACCCCTTGCCGTGCCGTTCCTTCCGTTACCCTTGCCTTCCCTTGCTTTCCCTTGCCTTCCTTACCTTCCGTTACTCTTTCCTTGCCTTCCGTGCATTGCCTAGCCTTGCGTTGTCGTGCCTTAGCCTTGCCTCGCCTGACCGTGCTTTCCCATGCGTTATCCTTTCCTTGCCTTGCCGTTCATTGCCTAGCGTTCGGTGTCGTGCCTGAGACTTGTTCCCCCTTGCCGTGCCGTTCCTTCCGTTACCCTTGCCTTTCCTTGCTTTTCCTTGCCTTGCTTACCTTCCGTTACTCTTTGCTTGCCTTCCCTGAATTGCCTAGCCTTGCGTTGTCGTGCCTTTGCCTTATCTCGCCTGACCTTGCCTTCCTTTGCTTTAAGCTTTCCTTGCATTGTCGTGCATTGCCTAGCCTTGCGTTGTCGTGCATTAGCCTTGCCTAGCCTCACCGTGCCTTGCCTTGCGTTACCCTTTCCTTGCCTTGCCGTGCATTGCCTAGCGTGCGTTGTCGTGCCTTAGCCTTGTTACCCCTTGCCGTGCCGTTCCTTCCGTTACCCTTGCCTTCCCTTGCTTTCCCTTGCCTTCCTTGCGTTCCGTTACTCTTTGCTTGCTTTCCGTGCATTGCCTAGCCTTGCGTTGTCATGCCTTAGGCTTGCCTCGCCTGACCGTGCTTTCCCATGCGTTACCCTTTCCTTGCCTTGCCGTGCATTGCCTAGCGTGCGTTGTCGTGCCTTAGCCTTGTTTCCCCTTGCCGTGCCGTTCCTTCCGTTACACTTGCCTTTCTTTGCTTTCCCTTGCCTTCCTTACCTTCCGTTACTCTTTGCTTGCCTTCCGTACATTGCCTAGCCTTGCGTTGTCGTGCCTTAGCCTTATCTCGCCTGACCGTGCCTTCCTTTGCTTTAAGCTTTCCTTGCATTGTCGTGCATTGCCTAGCATTGCGTTGTCGTGCATTAGCCTTGCCTAGCCTCACCGTGCCTTGCCTTGCGTTACCCTTTCCTTGCCTTGCCGTGCATTGCCTAGCCGTGCGTTGTCGTGCCTTAGCCTTGATTCCCCTTGCCGTGGCGTGCCTTTTGTTACACTTGCCTTGCCTGGCTTTGCCTTGCCTTCCTTTCCTTCCGTTACTCTTTCCTTGCCTTGCCGTGCATTGCCTAGCCTTGCATTGTCGTGCCTTATCCTTGCCTCACCTGACCGTGCCTTCCCCTGCGTTACCCTTTCCTTGCCTTGCCGTGCATTGCCTAGCCCTGCGTTGTCGTGCCTTAGCCATCTTACCCCTTGCCGTGCCGTTCCTTCCGTTACCCTTGCCTTCCCTTGCTTTCCCTTGCCTTCCTTGCGTTCCGTTACTCTTTGCTTGCTTTCCGTGCATTGCTTAGCCTTGCGTTGTCATGCCTTAGCCTTGCCTCGCCTGACCGTGCTTTCCCATGCGTTACCCTTTCCTTGCCTTGCCGTGCATTGCCTAGCGTGCGTTGTCGTGCCTTAGCCTTGTTTCCCCTTGCCGTGCCGTTCCTTCCGTTACACTTGCCTTTCCTTGCTTTCCCTTGCCTTCCTTACCTTCCGTTACTCTTTGCTTGCCTTCCGTGCATTGCCTAGCCTTGCGTTGTCGTGCCTTAGCCTTGCCTCGCCTGACCGTGCTTTCCCATGCGTTACCCTTTCCTTGCCTTGACGTTCATTGCCTAGCGTTCGGTGTCGTGCCTTAGACTTGTTCCCCCTTGCCGTGCCGTTCCTTCCGTTACCCTTGCCTTTCCTTGCTTTTCCTTGCCTTCCTTACCTTCCATTACTCTTTGCTTGCCTTCCCTGAATTTCCTAGCCTTGCGTTGTCGTGCCTTAGCCTTGCCTCGCCTGACCGTGCTATCCCATGCGTTACCCTTTCCCTGCCTTGCCGTGCATTGCCTAGCGTGCGTTGTCGTGCCTTAGCCTTGTTACCCCTTGCCGTGCCGTTCCTTCCGTTACCCTTGCCTTCCCTTGCTTTCCCTTGCCTTCCTTGCGTTCCGTTACTCTTTGCTTGCTTTCCGTGCATTGCCTAGCCTTGCGTTGTCATGCCTTAGGCTTGCCTCGCCTGACCGTGCTTTCCCATGCGTTACCCTTTCCTTGCCTTGCCGTGCATTGCCTAGCGTGCGTTGTCGTGCCTTAGCCTTGTTTCCCCTTGCCGTGCCGTTCCTTCCGTTACACTTGCCTTTCTTTGCTTTCCCTTGCCTTCCTTACCTTCCGTTACTCTTTGCTTGCCTTCCGTGCATTGCCTAGCCTTGCGTTGTCGTGCCTTAGCCTTATCTCGCCTGACCGTGCCTTCCTTTGCTTTAAGCTTTCCTTGCATTGTCGTGCATTGCCTAGCCTTGCGTTGTCGTGCATTAGCCTTGCCTAGCCTCACCGTGCCTTGCCTTGCGTTACCCTTTCCTTGCCTTGCCGTGCATTGCCTAGCCGTGCGTTGTCGTGCCTTAGCCTTGATTCCCCTTGCCGTGGCGTGCCTTTTGTTACACTTGCCTTGCCTGGCTTTGCCTTGCCTTCCTTTCCTTCCGTTACTCTTTCCTTGCCTTGCCGTGCATTGCCTAGCCTTGCATTGTCGTGCCTTATCCTTGCCTCACCTGACCGTGCCTTCCCCTGCGTTACCCTTTCCTTGCCTTGCCGTGCATTGCCTAGCCCTGCGTTGTCGTGCCTTAGGCTTCTTACCCCTTGCCGTCCCGTTCCTTCCGTTACCCTTGCCTTCCCTTGCTTTCGCTTGCCTTCCTTGCGTTCCGTTACTCTTTGCTTGCTTTCCGTGCATTGCCTAGCCTTGCGTTGTCATGCCTTAGCCTTGCCTCGCCTGACCGTGCTTTCCCATGCGTTACCCTTTCCTTGCCTTGCCGTGCATTGCCTAGCGTGCATTGTCGTGCCTTAACCTTGTTTCCCCTTGCCGTGCCGTTGCTTCCGTAACACTTGCCTTTCCTTGCTTTCCCTTGCCTTCCTTACCTTCCGTTACTCTTTGCTTGCCTTCCGTGCATTGCCTAGCGTTGCGTTGTCGTGCCTTAGCCTTGCCTCGCCTGACCGTGCTTTCCCATGCGTTACCCTTTCCTTGCCTTGCCGTTCATTGCCTAGAGTTCGGTGTCGTGCCTTAGACTTGTTCCCCCTTGCCGTGCCGTTCCTTCCGTAACACTTGCCTTTCCTTGCTTTCCCTTGCCTTCCTTACCTTCCGTTACTCTTTGCTTGCCTTCCGTGCATTGCCTAGCGTTGCGTTGTCGTGCCTTAGCCTTGCCTCGCCTGACCGTGCTTTCCCATGCGTTACCCTTTCCTTGCCTTGCCGTTCATTGCCTAGCGTTCGGTGTCGTGCCTTAGACTTGTTCCCCCTTGCCGTGCCGTTCCTTCCGTTACCCTTGCCTTTCCTTGCTTTTCCTTGCCTTCCTTACGTTCCGTTACTCTTTGCTTGCCTTCCCTGAATTTCCTAGCGTTGCGTTGTCGTGCCTTAGCCTTGCCTTGCCTGACCGTGCTTTACCATGCGTTACCCTTTCCTTGCCTTGCCGTGCATTGCCTAGCCGTGCGTTGTCGTGCCTTAGCCTTGTTTCCCCTTGCCGTGCCGTTCCTTCCGTTACACTTGCCTTTCTTTGCTTTCCCTTGCCTTCCTTACCTTCCGTTACTCTTTGCTTGCCTTCCGTGCATTGCCTAGCCTTGCGTTGTCGTGCCTTAGCCTTATCTCGCCTGACCGTGCCTTCCTTTGCTTTAAGCTTTCCTTGCATTGTCGTGCATTGCCTAGCCTTGCGTTGTCGTGCATTAGCCTTGCCTAGCCTCACCGTGCCTTGCCTTGCGTTACCCTTTCATTGCCTTGCCGTGCATTGCCTAGCCGTGCGTTGTCGTGCCTTAGCCTTGTTTCCCCTTGCCGTGCCGTTCCTTCCGTTACACTTGCCTTTCCTTGCTTTCCCTTGCCTTCCTTACCTTCCGTTACTCTTTGCTTGCTTTCCGTGCATTGCCTAGCCTTGAGTTGTCATGCCTTAGGCTTGGATCGCCTGACCGTGCTTTCCCATGCGTTACCCTTTCCTTGCCTTGCCGTGCATTGCCTAGCGTGCGTTGTCGTGCCTTAGCCTTGTTTCCCCTTGCCGTGCCGTTCCTTCCGTTACACTTGCCTTTCTTTGCTTTCCCTTGCCTTCCTTACCTTCCGTTACTCTTTGCTTGCCTTCCGTGCATTGCCTAGCCTTGCGTTGTCGTGCCTTAGCCTTATCTCGCCTGACCGTGCCTTCCTTTGCTTTAAGCTTTCCTTGCATTGTCGTGCATTGCCTAGCCTTGCGTTGTCGTGCATTAGCCTTGCCTAGCCTCACCGTGCCTTGCCTTGCGTTACCCTTTCCTTGCCTTGCCGTGCATTGCCTAGCCGTGCGTTGTCGTGCCTTAGCCTTGATTCCCCTTGCCGTGGCGTGCCTTTTGTTACACTTGCCTTGCCTGGCTTTGCCTTGCCTTCCTTTCCTTCCGTTACTCTTTCCTTGCCTTGCCGTGCATTGCCTAGCCTTGCATTGTCGTGCCTTATCCTTGCCTCACCTGACCGTGCCTTCCCCTGCGTTACCCTTTCCTTGCCTTGCCGTGCATTGCCTAGCCCTGCGTTGTCGTGCCTTAGGCTTCTTACCCCTTGCCGTCCCGTTCCTTCCGTTACCCTTGCCTTCCCTTGCTTTCGCTTGCCTTCCTTGCGTTCCGTTACTCTTTGCTTGCTTTCCGTGCATTGCCTAGCCTTGCGTTGTCATGCCTTAGCCTTGCCTCGCCTGACCGTGCTTTCCCATGCGTTACCCTTTCCTTGCCTTGCCGTGCATTGCCTAGCGTGCATTGTCGTGCCTTAACCTTGTTTCCCCTTGCCGTGCCGTTGCTTCCGTAACACTTGCCTTTCCTTGCTTTCCCTTGCCTTCCTTACCTTCCGTTACTCTTTGCTTGCCTTCCGTGCATTGCCTAGCGTTGCGTTCATGCCTTAGCCTTGCCTCGCCTGACCGTGCTTTCCCATGCGTTACCCTTTCCTTGCCTTGCCGTTCATTGCCTAGCGTTCGGTGTCGTGCCTTAGACTTGTTCCCCCTTGCCGTGCCGTTGCTTCCGTAACACTTGCCTTTCCTTGCTTTCCCTTGCCTTCCTTACCTTCCGTTACTCTTTGCTTGCCTTCCGTGCATTGCCTAGCCTTGCGTTGTCGTGCCTTAGCCTTGCCTCGCCTGACCGTGCTTTCCCATGCGTTACCCTTTCCTTGACTTGACGTTCATTGCCTAGCGTTCGGTGTCGTGCCTTAGACTTGTTCCCCCTTGCCGTGCCGTTCCTTCCGTTACCCTTGCCTTTCCTTGCTTTTCCTTGCCTTCCTTACCTTCCATTACTCTTTGCTTGCCTTCCCTGAATTTCCTAGCCTTGCGTTGTCGTGCCTTAGCCTTGCCTCGCCTGACCGTGCTATCCCATGCGTTACCCTTTCCTTGCCTTGCCGTGCATTGCCTAGCGTGCGTTGTCGTGCCTTAGCCTTGTTACCCCTTGCCGTGCCGTTCCTTCCGTTACCCTTGCCTTCCCTTGCTTTCCCTTGCCTTCCTTGCGTTCCGTTACTCTTTGCTTGCTTTCCGTGCATTGCCTAGCCTTGCGTTGTCATGCCTTAGGCTTGCCTCGCCTGACCGTGCTTTCCCATGCGTTACCCTTTCCTTGCCTTGCCGTGCATTGCCTAGCGTGCGTTGTCGTGCCTTAGCCTTGTTTCCCCTTGCCGTGCCGTTCCTTCCGTTACACTTGCCTTTCTTTGCTTTCCCTTGCCTTCCTTACCTTCCGTTACTCTTTGCTTGCCTTCCGTGCATTGCCTAGCCTTGCGTTGTCGTGCCTTAGCCTTATCTCGCCTGACCGTGCCTTCCTTTGCTTTAAGCTTTCCTTGCATTGTCGTGCATTGCCTAGCCTTGCGTTGTCGTGCATTAGCCTTGCCTAGCCTCACCGTGCCTTGCCTTGCGTTACCCTTTCCTTGCCTTGCCGTGCATTGCCTAGCCGTGCGTTGTCGTGCCTTAGTCTTGATTCCCCTTGCCGTGGAGTGCCTTTTGTTACACTTGCCTTGCCTGGCTTTGCCTTGCCTTCCTTTCCTTCCGTTACTCTTTCCTTGCCTTGCCGTGCATTGCCTAGCCTTGCATTGTCGTGCCTTATCCTTGCCTCACCTGACCGTGCCTTCCACTGCGTTACCCTTTCCTTGCCTTGCCGTGCATTGCCTAGCCCTGCGTTGTCGTGCCTTAGGCTTCTTACCCCTTGCCGTCCCGTTCCTTCCGTTACCCTTGTCTTCCCTTGCTTTCGCTTGCCTTCCTTGCGTTCCCTTACTCTTTGCTTGCTTTCCGTGCATTGCCTAGCCTTGCGTTGTCATGCCTTAGCCTTGCCTCGCCTGACCGTGCTTTCCCATGCGTTACCCTTTCCTTGCCTTGCCGTGCATTGCCTAGCGTGCGTTGTCGTGCCTTAACCTTGTTTCCCCTTGCCGTCCCGTTCCTTCCGTAACACTTGCCTTTCCTTGCTTTCCCTTGCCTTCCTTACCTTCCGTTACTCTTTGCTTGCCTTCCGTGCATTGCCTAGCGTTGCGTTGTCGTGCCTTAGCCTTGCCTCGCCTGACCGTGCTTTCCCATGCGTTACCCTTTCCTTGCCTTGCCGTTCATTGCCTAGCGTTCGGTGTCGTGCCTTAGACTTGTTCCCCCTTGCCGTGCCGTTCCTTCCGTTACCCTTGCCTTTCCTTACTTTTCCTTGCCTTCCTTACCTTCCGTTACTCTTTGCTTGCCTTCCCTGAATTTCCTAGCCTTGCGTTGTCGTGCCTTAGCCTTGCCTCGCCTGACCGTGCTTTCCCATGCGTTACCCTTTCCTTGCCTTGCCGTGCATTGCCTAGCGTGCGTTGTCGTGCCTTAGCCTTGTTACCCCTTGCCGTACCGTTCCTTCCATTACGCTTGCCTTCCCTTGCTTTCCCTTCCCTTCTTTGCGTTCCGTTACTCTTTGCTTGCTTTCCGTGCATTGCTTAGCCTTGCGTTGTCATGCCTTAGCCTTGCCTCGCCTGACCGTGCTTTCCCATGCGTTACCCTTTCCTTGCCTTGCCGTGCATTGCCTAGCGTGCGTTGTCGTGCCTTAGCCTTGTTTCCCCTTGCCGTGCCGTTCCTTCCGTTACACTTGCCTTTCCTTGCTTTCCCTTGCCTTCCTTACCTTCCGTTACTCTTTGCTTGCCTTCCCTGAATTGCCTAGCCTTGCGTTGTCGTGCCTTTGCCTTATCTCGCCTGACCTTGCCTTCCTTTGCTTTAAGCTTTCCTTGCATTGTTGTGCATCGCCTAGCATTGCGTTTCCGTGCATTAGCCTTGCCTAGCCTCACCGTGCCTTGCCTTGCGTTACCCTTTCCTTGCCTTGCCGTGCATTGCCTAGCCGTGCGTTGTCGTGCCTTAGCCTTGTTTCCCCTTGCCGTGCCGTTCCTTCCGTTACACTTGCCTTTCTTTGCTTTCCCTTGCCTTCCTTACCTTCCGTTACTCTTTGCTTGCCTTCCGTGCATTGCCTAGCCTTGCGTTGTCGTGCCTTAGCCTTGCCTCGCCTGAACGTGCTTTCCCATGCGTTACCCTTTACTTGCCTTGCCGTGCATTGCCCAGCCTGCGTTGCCGTGCCCTAGCCTTGTTTCCCCTTGCCGTGCAGTTCCTTCCGTTACCCTTGCATTTCCTTGCTTTTCCTTGCCTTCCTTACCTTCCGTTACTCTTTGCTTGCCTTCCGTGCATTGCCTAGCCTTGCGTTGTCGTGCCTTAGCCTTGCCTCGCCTGACCGTGCTTTCCCATGCGTTACCCTTTCCTTGCCTTGCCGTTCATTGCCTAGCGTTCGGTGTCGTGCCTTAGACTTGTTCCCCCTTGCCGTGCCGTTCCTTCCGTTACCCTTGGCTTTCCTTGCTTTTCCTTGCCTTCCTTACCTTCCGTTACTCTTTGCTTGCCTTCCCTGAATTGCCTAGCCTTGCGTTGTCGTGCCTTAGCCTTATCTCGCCTGACCGTGCCTTCCTTTGCTTTAAGCTTTCCTTGTATTGTCGTGCATTGCCTAGCCTTGCGTTGTCGTGCATTAGCCTTGCCTAGCCTCACCGTGCCTTGCCTTGCGTTACCCTTTCCTTGCCTTGCCGTGCATTGCCTAGCCGTGCGTTGTCGTGCCTTAGCCTTGATTCCCCTTGCAGTGGCGTGCCTTTTGTTACACTTGCCTTGCCTGGCTTTGCCTTGCCTTCCTTTCCTTCCGTTACTCTTTCCTTGCCTTGCCGTGCATTGCCTAGCCTTGCATTGTCGTGCCTTATCCTTGCCTCACCTGACCGTGCCTTCCCCTGCGTTACCCTTTCCTTGCCTTGCCGTGCATTGCCTAGCCCTGCGTTGTCGTGTCTTAGCCTTCTTACCCCTTGCCGTGCCGTTCCTTCCGTTACCATTGCCTTCCCTTGCTTTCCCTTGCCTTCCTTGCGTTCCGTTACTCTTTGCTTGCCTTCCGTGCATTGCTTAGCCTTGCGTTGTCATGCCTTAGCCTTGCCTCGCCTGACCGTGCTTTCCCATGCGTTACCCTTTCCTTGCCTTGCCGTGCATTGCCTAGCGTGCGTTGTCGTGCCTTAGCCTTGTTTCCCCTTGCCGTGCCGTTCCTTCCGTTACACTTGCCTTTCCTTGCTTTCCCTTGCCTTCCTTACCTTCCGTTACTCTTTGCTTGCCTTCCGTGCATTGCCTAGCCTTGCGTTGTCGTGCCTTAGCCTTGCCTCGCCTGACCGTGCTTTCCCATGCGTTACCCTTTCCTTGCCTTGACGTTCATTGCCTAGCGTTCGGTGTCGTGCCTTAGACTTGTTCCCCCTTGCCGTGCCGTTCCTTCCGTTACCCTTGCCTTTCCTTGCTTTTCCTTGCCTTCCTTACCTTCCATTACTCTTTGCTTGCCTTCCCTGAATTTCCTAGCCTTGCGTTGTCGTGCCTTAGCCTTGCCTCGCCTGACCGTGCTATCCCATGCGTTACCCTTTCCTTGCCTTGCCGTGCATTGCCTAGCGTGCGTTGTCGTGCCTTAGCCTTGTTACCCCTTGCCGTGCCGTTCCTTCCGTTACCCTTGCCTTCCCTTGCTTTCCCTTGCCTTCCTTGCGTTCCGTTACTCTTTGCTTGCTTTCCGTGCATTGCCTAGCCTTGCGTTGTCATGCCTTAGGCTTGCCTCGCCTGACCGTGCTTTCCCATGCGTTACCCTTTCCTTGCCTTGCCGTGCATTGCCTAGCGTGCGTTGTCGTGCCTTAGCCTTGTTTCCCCTTGCCGTGCCGTTCCTTCCGTTACACTTGCCTTTCTTTGCTTTCCCTTGCCTTCCTTACCTTCCGTTACTCTTTGCTTGCCTTCCGTGCATTGCCTAGCCTTGCGTTGTCGTGCCTTAGCCTTATCTCGCCTGACCGTGCCTTCCTTTGCTTTAAGCTTTCCTTGCATTGTCGTGCATTGCCTAGCCTTGCGTTGTCGTGCATTAGCCTTGCCTAGCCTCACCGTGCCTTGCCTTGCGTTACCCTTTCCTTGCCTTGCCGTGCATTGCCTAGCCGTGCGTTGTCGTGCCTTAGCCTTGATTCCCCTTGCCGTGGCGTGCCTTTTGTTACACTTGCCTTGCCTGGCTTTGCCTTGCCTTCCTTTCCTTCCGTTACTCTTTCCTTGCCTTGCCGTGCATTGCCTAGCCTTGCATTGTCGTGCCTTATCCTTGCCTCACCTGACCGTGCCTTCCCCTGCGTTACCCTTTCCTTGCCTTGCCGTGCATTGCCTAGCCCTGCGTTGTCGTGCCTTAGGCTTCTTACCCCTTGCCGTCCCGTTCCTTCCGTTACCCTTGCCTTCCCTTGCTTTCGCTTGCCTTCCTTGCGTTCCGTTACTCTTTGCTTGCCTTCCGTGCATTGCCTAGCGTTGCGTTGTCGTGCCTTAGCCTTGCCTCGCCTGACCGTGCTTTCCCATGCGTTACCCTTTCCTTGCCTTGCCGTTCATTGCCTAGCGTTCGGTGTCGTGCCTTAGACTTGTTCCCCCTTGCCGTGCCATTCCTTCCGTTACCCTTGCCTTTCCTTGCTTTTCCTTGCCTTCCTTACGTTCCGTTACTCTTTGCTTGCCTTCCCTGAATTTCCTAGCCTTGCGTTGTCGTGCCTTAGCCTTGCCTCGCCTGACCGTGCTTTCCCATGCGTTACCCTTTCCTTGCCTTGCCGTGCATTGCCTAGCCGTGCGTTGTCGTGCCTTAGCCTTGTTTCCCCTTGCCGTGCCGTTCCTTCCGTTACACTTGCCTTTCTTTGCTTTCCCTTGCCTTCCTTACCTTCCGTTACTCTTTGCTTGCCTTCCGTGCATTGCCTAGCCTTGCGTTGTCGTGCCTTAGCCTTATCTCGCCTGACCGTGCCTTCCTTTGCTTTAAGCTTTCCTTGCATTGTCGTGCATTGCCTAGCCTTGCGTTGTCGTGCATTAGCCTTGCCTAGCCTCACCGTGACTTGCCTTGCGTTACCCTTTCCTTGCCTTGCCGTGCATTGCCTAGCCGTGCGTTGTCGTGCCTTAGCCTTGTTTCCCCTTGCCGTGCCGTTCCTTCCGTTACACTTGCCTTTCCTTGCTTTCCCTTGCCTTCCTTACCTTCCGTTACTCTTTGCTTGCCTTCCGTGCATTGCCTAGCCTTGCGTTGTCATGCCTTAGGCTTGCCTCGCCTGACCGTGCTTTCCCATGCGTTACCCTTTCCTTGACTTGACGTTCATTGCCTAGCGTTCGGTGTCGTGCCTTAGACTTGTTCCCCCTTGCCGTGCCGTTCCTTCCGTTACCCTTGCCTTTCCTTGCTTTTCCTTGCCTTCCTTACCTTCCATTACTCTTTGCTTGCCTTCCCTGAATTTCCTAGCCTTGCGTTGTCGTGCCTTAGCCTTGCCTCGCCTGACCGTGCTATCCCATGCGTTACCCTTTCCTTGCCTTGCCGTGCATTGCCTAGCGTGCGTTGTCGTGCCTTAGCCTTGTTACCCCTTGCCGTGCCGTTCCTTCCGTTACCCTTGCCTTCCCTTGCTTTCCCTTGCCTTCCTTGCGTTCCGTTACTCTTTGCTTGCTTTCCGTGCATTGCCTAGCCTTGCGTTGTCATGCCTTAGGCTTGCCTCGCCGGACCGTGCTTTCCCATGCGTTACCCTTTCCTTGCCTTGCCGTGCATTGCCTAGCGTGCGTTGTCGTGCCTTAGCCTTGTTTCCCCTTGCCGTGCCGTTCCTTCCGTTACACTTGCCTTTCTTTGCTTTCCCTTGCCTTCCTTACCTTCCGTTACTCTTTGCTTGCCTTCCGTGCATTGCCTAGCCTTGCGTTGTCGTGCCTTAGCCTTATCTCGCCTGACCGTGCCTTCCTTTGCTTTAAGCTTTCCTTGCATTGTCGTGCATTGCCTAGCCTTGCGTTGTCGTGCATTAGCCTTGCCTAGCCTCACCGTGCCTTGCCTTGCGTTACCCTTTCCTTGCCTTGCCGTGCATTGCCTAGCCGTGCGTTGTCGTGCCTTAGTCTTGATTCCCCTTGCCGTGGAGTGCCTTTTGTTACACTTGCCTTGCCTGGCTTTGCCTTGCCTTCCTTTCCTTCCGTTACTCTTTCCTTGCCTTGCCGTGCATTGCCTAGCCTTGCATTGTCGTGCCTTATCCTTGCCTCACCTGACCGTGCCTTCCCCTGCGTTACCCTTTCCTTGCCTTGCCGTGCATTGCCTAGCCCTGCGTTGTCGTGCCTTAGGCTTCTTACCCCTTGCCGTCCCGTTCCTTCCGTTACCCTTGTCTTCCCTTGCTTTCGCTTGCCTTCCTTGCGTTCCCTTACTCTTTGCTTGCTTTCCGTGCATTGCCTAGCCTTGCGTTGTCATGCCTTAGCCTTGCCTCGCCTGACCGTGCTTTCCCATGCGTTACCCTTTCCTTGCCTTGCCGTGCATTGCCTATCGTGCGTTGTCGTGCCTTAACCTTGTTTCCCCTTGCCGTCCCGTTCCTTCCGTAACACTTGCCTTTCCTTGCTTTCCCTTGCCTTCCTTACCTTCCGTTACTCTTTGCTTGCCTTCCGTGCATTGCCTAGCGTTGCGTTGTCGTGCCTTAGCCTTGCCTCGCCTGACCGTGCTTTCCCATGCGTTACCCTTTCCTTGCCTTGCCGTTCATTGCCTAGCGTTCGGTGTCGTGCCTTAGACTTGTTCCCCCTTGCCGTGCCGTTCCTTCCGTTACCCTTGCCTTTCCTTACTTTTCCTTGCCTTCCTTACCTTCCGTTACTCTTTGCTTGCCTTCCCTGAATTTCCTAGCCTTGCGTTGTCGTGCCTTAGCCTTGCCTCGCCTGACCGTGCTTTCCCATGCGTTACCCTTTCCTTGCCTTGCCGTGCATTGCCTAGCGTGCGTTGTCGTGCCTTAGCCTTGTTACCCCTTGCCGTACCGTTCCTTCCATTACGCTTGCCTTCCCTTGCTTTCCCTTCCCTTCTTTGCGTTCCGTTACTCTTTGCTTGCTTTCCGTGCATTGCTTAGCCTTGCGTTGTCATGCCTTAGCCTTGCCTCGCCTGACCGTGCTTTCCCATGCGTTACCCTTTCCTTGCCTTGCCGTGCATTGCCTAGCGTGCGTTGTCGTGCCTTAGCCTTGTTTCCCCTTGCCGTGCCGTTCCTTCCGTTACACTTGCCTTTCCTTGCTTTCCCTTGCCTTCCTTACCTTCCGTTACTCTTTGCTTGCCTTCCCTGAATTGCCTAGCCTTGCGTTGTCGTGCCTTTGCCTTATCTCGCCTGACCTTGCCTTCCTTTGCTTTAAGCTTTCCTTGCATTGTTGTGCATCGCCTAGCATTGCGTTTCCGTGCATTAGCCTTGCCTAGCCTCACCGTGCCTTGCCTTGCGTTACCCTTTCCTTGCCTTGCCGTGCATTGCCTAGCCGTGCGTTGTCGTGCCTTAGCCTTGTTTCCCCTTGCCGTGCCGTTCCTTCCGTTACACTTGCCTTTCTTTGCTTTCCCTTGCCTTCCTTACCTTCCGTTACTCTTTGCTTGCCTTCCGTGCATTGCCTAGCCTTGCGTTGTCGTGCCTTAGCCTTGCCTCGCCTGAACGTGCTTTCCCATGCGTTACCCTTTACTTGCCTTGCCGTGCATTGCCCAGCCTGCGTTGCCGTGCCCTAGCCTTGTTTCCCCTTGCCGTGCAGTTCCTTCCGTTACCCTTGCATTTCCTTGCTTTTCCTTGCCTTCCTTACCTTCCGTTACTCTTTGCTTGCCTTCCCTGCATTGCCTAGCCTTGCGTTGTCGTGCCTTAGCCTTGCCTCGCCTGACCGTGCTTTCCCATGCGTTACCCTTTCCTTGCCTTGCCGTTCATTGCCTAGCGTTCGGTGTCGTGCCTTAGACTTGTTCCCCCTTGCCGTGCCGTTCCTTCCGTTACCCTTGGCTTTCCTTGCTTTTCCTTGCCTTCCTTACCTTCCGTTACTCTTTGCTTGCCTTCCCTGAATTTCCTAGCCTTGCGTTGTCGTGCCTTAGCCTTGCCTCGCCTGACCGTGCTTTCCTATGCGTTACCCTTTCCTTGCCTTGCCGTGCATTGCCTAGCGTGCGTTGTCGTGCCTTAGCCTTGGTACCCCTTGCCGTGCCGTTCCTTCCGTTACCCTTGCCTTCCCTTGCTTTCCCTTGCCTTCCTTGCGTTCCGTTACTCTTTGCTTGCTTTCCGTGCATTGCCTAGCCTTGCGTTGTCATGCCTTAGGCTTGCCTCGCCTGACCGTGCTTTCCCATGCGTTACCCTTTCCTTGCCTTGCCGTTCATTGCCTAGCGTTCGGTGTCGTGCCTTAGACTTGTTCCCCCTTGCCGTGCCGTTCCTTCCGTTACCCTTGCCTTTCCTTGCTTTTCCTTGCCTTGCTTACCTTCCGTTACTCTTTGCTTGCCTTCCCTGAATTGCCTAGCCTTGCGTTGTCGTGCCTTTGCCTTATCTCGCCTGACCTTGCCTTCCTTTGCTTTAAGCTTTCCTTGCATTGTCGTGCATTGCCTAGCATTCCGTTTCCGTGCATTAGCCTTGCCTAGCCTCACCGTGCCTTGCCTTGCGTTACCCTTTGCTTGCCTTGCCGTGCATTGCCTAGCCGTGCGTTGTCGTGCCTTAGCCTTGTTTCCCCTTGCCGTGCCGTTCCTTCCGTTACACTTGCCTTTGTTTGCTTTCCCTTGCCTTCCTTACCTTCCGTTACTCTTTGCTTGCCTTCCGTGCATTGCCTAGCCTTGCGTTGTCGTGCCTTAGCCTTGCCTCGCCTGAACGTGCTTTCCCATGCGTTACCCTTTACTTGCCTTGCCGTGCATTGCCCAGCCTGCGTTGCCGTGCCTTAGCCTTGTTTCCCCTTGCCGTGCAGTTCCTTCCGTTACCCTTGCCTTTCCTTACTTTTCCTTGCCTTCCTTACCTTCCGTTACTCTTTGCTTGCCTTCCCTGAATTTCCTAGCCTTGCGTTGTCGTGCCTTAGCCTTGCCTCGCCTGACCGTGCTTTCCCATGCGTTACCCTTTCCTTGCCTTGCCGTGCATTGCCTAGCGTGCGTTGTCGTGCCTTAGCCTTGTTACCCCTTGCCGTACCGTTCCTTCCATTACGCTTGCCTTCCCTTGCTTTCCCTTCCCTTCTTTGCGTTCCGTTACTCTTTGCTTGCTTTCCGTGCATTGCTTAGCCTTGCGTTGTCATGCCTTAGCCTTGCCTCGCCTGACCGTGCTTTCCCATGCGTTACCCTTTCCTTGCCTTGCCGTGCATTGCCTAGCGTGCGTTGTCGTGCCTTAGCCTTGTTTCCCCTTGCCGTGCCGTTCCTTCCGTTACACTTGCCTTTCCTTGCTTTCCCTTGCCTTCCTTACCTTCCGTTACTCTTTGCTTGCCTTCCCTGAATTGCCTAGCCTTGCGTTGTCGTGCCTTTGCCTTATCTCGCCTGACCTTGCCTTCCTTTGCTTTAAGCTTTCCTTGCATTGTTGTGCATCGCCTAGCATTGCGTTTCCGTGCATTAGCCTTGCCTAGCCTCACCGTGCCTTGCCTTGCGTTACCCTTTCCTTGCCTTGCCGTGCATTGCCTAGCCGTGCGTTGTCGTGCCTTAGCCTTGTTTCCCCTTGCAGTGCCGTTCCTTCCGTTACACTTGCCTTTCTTTGCTTTCCCTTGCCTTCCTTACCTTCCGTTACTCTTTGCTTGCCTTCCGTGCATTGCCTAGCCTTGCGTTGTCGTGCCTTAGCCTTGCCTCGCCTGAACGTGCTTTCCCATGCGTTACCCTTTACTTGCCTTGCCGTGCATTGCCCAGCCTGCGTTGCCGTGCCTTAGCCTTGTTTCCCCTTGCCGTGCAGTTCCTTCCGTTACCCTTGCCTTTCCTTGCTTTTCCTTGCCTTCCTTACCTTCCGTTACTCTTTGCTTGCCTTCCGTGCATTGCCTAGCCTTGCGTTGTCGTGCCTTAGCCTTGCCTCGCCTGACCGTGCTTTCCCATGCGTTACCCTTTCCTTGCCTTGCCGTTCATTGCCTAGCGTTCGGTGTCGTGCCTTAGACTTGTTCCCCCTTGCCGTGCCGTTCCTTCCGTTACCCTTGGCTTTCCTTGCTTTTCCTTGCCTTGCTTACCTTCCGTTACTCTTTGCTTGCCTTCCCTGAATTGCCTAGCCTTGCGTTGTCGTGCCTTAGCCTTATCTCGCCTGACCGTGCCTTCCTTTGCTTTAAGCTTTCCTTGTATTGTCGTGCATTGCCTAGCCTTGCGTTGTCGTGCATTAACCTTGCCTAGCCTCACCGTGCCTTGCCTTGCGTTACCCTTTCCTTGCCTTACCGTGCATTGCCTAGCCGTGCGTTGTCGTGCCTTAGCCTTGATTCCCCTTGCAGTGGCGTGCCTTTTGTTACACTTGCCTTGCCTGGCTTTGCCTTGCCTTCCTTTCCTTCCGTTACTCTTTCCTTGCCTTGCCGTGCATTGCCTAGCCTTGCATTGTCGTGCCTTATCCTTGCCTCACCTGACCGTGCCTTCCCCTGCGTTACCCTTTCCTTGCCTTGCCGTGCATTGCCTAGCCCTGCGTTGTCTTGCCTTAGCCTTGTTACCCCTTGCCGTGCCGTTCCTTCCGTTACCATTGCCTTCCCTTGCTTTCCCTTGCCTTCCTTGCGTTCCGTTACTCTTTGCTTGCTTTCCGTGCATTGCTTAGCCTTGCGTTGTCATGCCTTAGCCTTGCCTCGCCTGACCGTGCTTTCCCATGCGTTACCCTTTCCTTGCCTTGCCGTGCATTGCCTAGCGTGCGTTGTCGTGCCTTAGCCTTGTTTCCCCTTGCCGTGCCGTTCCTTCCGTTACACTTGCCTTTCCTTGCTTTCCCTTGCCTTCCTTACCTTCCGTTACTCTTTGCTTGCCTTCCGTGCATTGCCTAGCCTTGCGTTGTCGTGCCTTAGCCTTGCCTCGCCTGACCGTGCTTTCCCATGCGTTACCCTTTCCTTGCCTTGACGTTCATTGCCTAGCGTTCGGTGTCGTGCCTTAGACTTGTTCCCCCTTGCCGTGCCGTTCCTTCCGTTACCCTTCCCTTTCCTTGCTTTTCCTTGCCTTCCTTACCTTCCATTACTCTTTGCTTGCCTTCCCTGAATTTCCTAGCCTTGCGTTGTCGTGCCTTAGCCTTGCCTCGCCTGACCGTGCTATCCCATGCGTTACCCTTTCCTTGCCTTGCCGTGCATTGCCTAGCGTGCGTTGTCGTGCCTTAGCCTTGTTACCCCTTGCCGTGCCGTTCCTTCCGTTACCCTTGCCTTCCCTTGCTTTCCCTTGCCTTCCTTGCGTTCCGTTACTCTTTGCTTGCTTTCCGTGCATTGCCTAGCCTTGCGTTGTCATGCCTTAGGCTTGCCTCGCCTGACCGTGCTTTCCCATGCGTTACCCTTTCCTTGCCTTGCCGTGCATTGCCTAGCGTGCGTTGTCGTGCCTTAGCCTTGTTTCCCCTTGCCGTGCCGTTCCTTCCGTTACACTTGCCTTTCTTTGCTTTCCCTTGCCTTCCTTACCTTCCGTTACTCTTTGCTTGCCTTCCGTGCATTGCCTAGCCTTGCGTTGTCGTGCCTTAGCCTTATCTCGCCTGACCGTGCCTTCCTTTGCTTTAAGCTTTCCTTGCATTGTCGTGCATTGCCTAGCCTTGCGTTGTCGTGCATTAGCCTTGCCTAGCCTCACCGTGCCTTGCCTTGCGTTACCCTTTCCTTGCCTTGCCGTGCATTGCCTAGCCGTGCGTTGTCGTGCCTTAGCCTTGATTCCCCTTGCCGTGGCGTGCCTTTTGTTACACTTGCCTTGCCTGGCTTTGCCTTGCCTTCCTTTCCTTCCGTTACTCTTTCCTTGCCTTGCCGTGCATTGCCTAGCCTTGCATTGTCGTGCCTTATCCTTGCCTCACCTGACCGTGCCTTCCCCTGCGTTACCCTTTCCTTGCCTTGCCGTGCATTGCCTAGCCCTGCGTTGTCGTGCCTTAGGCTTCTTACCCCTTGCCGTCCCGTTCCTTCCGTTACCCTTGCCTTCCCTTGCTTTCGCTTGCCTTCCTTGCGTTCCGTTACTCTTTGCTTGCTTTCCGTGCATTGCCTAGCCTTGCGTTGTCATGCCTTAGCCTTGCCTCGCCTGACCGTGCTTTCCCATGCGTTACCCTTTCCTTGCCTTGCCGTGCATTGCCTAGCGTGCGTTGTCGTGCCTTAACCTTGTTTCCCCTTGCCGTGCCGTTCCTTCCGTAACACTTGCCTTTCCTTGCTTTCCCTTGCCTTCCTTACCTTCCGTTACTCTTTGCTTGCCTTCCGTGCATTGCCTAGCGTTGCGTTGTCGTGCCTTAGCCTTGCCTCGCCTGACCGTGCTTTCCCATGCGTTACCCTTTCCTTGCCTTGCCGTTCATTGCCTAGCGTTCGGTGTCGTGCCTTAGACTTGTTCCCCCTTGCCGTGCCGTTGCTTCCGTAACACTTGCCTTTCCTTGCTTTCCCTTGCCTTCCTTACCTTCCGTTACTCTTTGCTTGCCTTCCGTGCATTCCCTAGCGTTGCGTTGTCGTGCCTTAGCCTTGCCTCGCCTGACCGTGCTTTCCCATGCGTTACCCTTTCCTTGCCTTGCCGTTCTTTGCCTAGCGTCCGGTGTCGTGCCTTAGACTTATTCCCCCTTGCCGTGCCGTTCCTTCCGTTACCCTTGCCTTTCCTTGCTTTTCCTTGCCTTCCTTACGTTCCGTTACTCTTTGCTTGCCTTCCCTGAATTTCCTAGCCTTGCGTTGTCGTGCCTTAGCCTTGCCTCGCCTGACCGTGCTTTCCCATGCGTTACCCTTTCCTTGCCTTGCCGTGCATTGCCTAGCCGTGCGTTGTCGTGCCTTAGCCTTGTTTCCCCTTGCCGTGCCGTTCCTTCCGTTACACTTGCCTTTCTTTGCTTTCCCTTGCCTTCCTTACCTTCCGTTACTCTTTGCTTGCCTTCCGTGCATTGCCTAGCCTTGCGTTGTCGTGCCTTAGCCTTATCTCGCCTGACCGTGCCTTCCTTTGCTTTAAGCTTTCCTTGCATTGTCGTGCATTGCCTAGCCTTGCGTTGTCGTGCATTAGCCTTGCCTAGCCTCACCGTGCCTTGCCTTGCGTTACCCTTTCCTTGCCTTGCCGTGCATTGCCTAGCCGTGCGTTGTCGTGCCTTAGCCTTGTTTCCCCTTGCCGTGCCGTTCCTTCCGTTACACTTGCCTTTCCTTGCTTTCCCTTGCCTTCCTTACCTTCCGTTACTCTTTGCTTGCCTTCCGTGCATTGCCTAGCCTTGCGTTGTCGTGCCTTAGCCTTGCCTCGCCTGACCGTGCTTTCCCATGCGTTACCCTTTCCTTGACTTGACGTTCATTGCCTAGCGTTCGGTGTCGTGCCTTAGACTTGTTCCCCCTTGCCGTGCCGTTCCTTCCGTTACCCTTGCCTTTCCTTGCTTTTCCTTGCCTTCCTTACCTTCCATTACTCTTTGCTTGCCTTCCCTGAATTTCCTAGCCTTGCGTTGTCGTGCCTTAGCCTTGCCTCGCCTGACCGTGCTATCCCATGCGTTACCCTTTCCTTGCCTTGCCGTGCATTGCCTAGCGTGCGTTGTCGTGCCTTAGCCTTGTTACCCCTTGCCGTGCCGTTCCTTCCGTTACCCTTGCCTTCCCTTGCTTTCCCTTGCCTTCCTTGCGTTCCGTTACTCTTTGCTTGCTTTCCGTGCATTGCCTAGCCTTGCGTTGTCATGCCTTAGGCTTGCCTCGCCTGACCGTGCTTTCCCATGCGTTACCCTTTCCTTGCCTTGCCGTGCATTGCCTAGCGTGCGTTGTCGTGCCTTAGCCTTGTTTCCCCTTGCCGTGCCGTTCCTTCCGTTACACTTGCCTTTCTTTGCTTTCCCTTGCCTTCCTTACCTTCCGTTACTCTTTGCTTGCCTTCCGTGCATTGCCTAGCCTTGCGTTGTCGTGCCTTAGCCTTATCTCGCCTGACCGTGCCTTCCTTTGCTTTAAGCTTTCCTTGCATTGTCGTGCATTGCCTAGCCTTGCGTTGTCGTGCATTAGCCTTGCCTAGCCTCACCGTGCCTTGCCTTGCGTTACCCTTTCCTTGCCTTGCCGTGCATTGCCTAGCCGTGCGTTGTCGTGCCTTAGTCTTGATTCCCCTTGCCGTGGAGTGCCTTTTGTTACACTTGCCTTGCCTGGCTTTGCCTTGCCTTCCTTTCCTTCCGTTACTCTTTCCTTGCCTTGCCGTGCATTGCCTAGCCTTGCATTGTCGTGCCTTATCCTTGCCTCACCTGACCGTGCCTTCCCCTGCGTTACCCTTTCCTTGCCTTGCCGTGCATTGCCTAGCCCTGCGTTGTCGTGCCTTAGGCTTCTTACCCCTTGCCGTCCCGTTCCTTCCGTTACCCTTGTCTTCCCTTGCTTTCGCTTGCCTTCCTTGCGTTCCCTTACTCTTTGCTTGCTTTCCGTGCATTGCCTAGCCTTGCGTTGTCATGCCTTAGCCTTGCCTCGCCTGACCGTGCTTTCCCATGCGTTACCCTTTCCTTGCCTTGCCGTGCATTGCCTAGCGTGCGTTGTCGTGCCTTAACCTTGTTTCCCCTTGCCGTCCCGTTCCTTCCGTAACACTTGCCTTTCCTTGCTTTCCCTTGCCTTCCTTACCTTCCGTTACTCTTTGCTTGCCTTCCGTGCATTGCCTAGCGTTGCGTTGTCGTGCCTTAGCCTTGCCTCGCCTGACCGTGCTTTCCCATGCGTTACCCTTTCCTTGCCTTGCCGTTCATTGCCTAGCGTTCGGTGTCGTGCCTTAGACTTGTTCCCCCTTGCCGTGCCGTTCCTTCCGTTACCCTTGCCTTTCCTTACTTTTCCTTGCCTTCCTTACCTTCCGTTACTCTTTGCTTGCCTTCCCTGAATTTCCTAGCCTTGCGTTGTCGTGCCTTAGCCTTGCCTCGCCTGACCGTGCTTTCCCATGCGTTACCCTTTCCTTGCCTTGCCGTGCATTGCCTAGCGTGCGTTGTCGTGCCTTAGCCTTGGTACCCCTTGCCGTACCGTTCCTTCCGTTACCCTTGCCTTCCCTTGCTTTCCCTTGCCTTCCTTGCGTTCCGTTACTCTTTGCTTGCTTTCCGTGCATTGCCTAGCCTTGCGTTGTCATGCCTTAGGCTTGCCTCGCCTGACCGTGCTTTCCCATGCGTTACCCTTTCCTTGCCTTGCCGTTCATTGCCTAGCGTTCGGTGTCGTGCCTTAGACTTGTTCCCCCTTGCCGTGCCGTTCCTTCCGTTACCCTTGCCTTTCCTTGCTTTTCCTTGCCTTGCTTACCTTCCGTTACTCTTTGCTTGCCTTCCCTGAATTGCCTAGCCTTGCGTTGTCGTGCCTTTGCCTTATCTCGCCTGACCTTGCCTTCCTTTGCTTTAAGCTTTCCTTGCATTGTCGTGCATTGCCTAGCATTCCGTTTCCGTGCATTAGCCTTGCCTAGCCTCACCGTGCCTTGCCTTGCGTTACCCTTTGCTTGCCTTGCCGTGCATTGCCTAGCCGTGCGTTGTCGTGCCTTAGCCTTGTTTCCCCTTGCCGTGCCGTTCCTTCCGTTACACTTGCCTTTGTTTGCTTTCCCTTGCCTTCCTTACCTTCCGTTACTCTTTGCTTGCCTTCCGTGCATTGCCTAGCCTTGCGTTGTCGTGCCTTAGCCTTGCCTCGCCTGAACGTGCTTTCCCATGAGTTACCCTTTACTTGCCTTGCCGTGCATTGCCCAGCCTGCGTTGCCGTGCCTTAGCCTTGTTTCCCCTTGCCGTGCAGTTCCTTCCGTTACCCTTGCATTTCCTTGCTTTTCCTTGCCTTGCTTACCTTCCGTTACTCTTTGCTTCCCTTCCCTGCATTGCCTAGCCTTGCGTTGTCGTGCCTTAGCCTTATCTCGCCTGACCGTGCCTTCCTTTGCTTTAAGCTTTCCTTGCATTGTCGTGCATTGCCTAGCCTTGCGTTGTCGTGCATTAGCCTTGGCTAGCCTCACCGTGCCTTGCCTTGCGTTACCCTTTCCTTGCCTTGCCGTGCATTGCCTAGCGTGCGTTGTCGTGCCTTAGACTTGTTACCCCTTGCCGTGCCGTTCTTTCCGTTACCCTTGCCTTCCCTTGCTTTCCCTTGCCTTCCTTGCGTTCCGTTACTCCTTGCTTGCTTTCCGTGCATTGCCTAGCCTTGCGTTTTCATGCCTTAGGCTTGCCTCGCCTGACCGTGCTTTCCCATACGTTACCCTTTCCTTGCCTTGCCGTGCATTGCCTAGCGTGCGTTGTCGTGCCTTAGCCTTGTTTCCCCTTGCCGTTCCGTTCCTTCCGTTACACTTGCCTTTCTTTGCTTTCCCTTGCCTTCCTTACCTTCCGTTACTCTTTGCTTGCCTTCCGTGCATTGACTAGCGTTGCGTTGTCGTGCCTTAGCCTTGCCTCGCCTGACCGTGCTTTCCCATGCGTTACCCTTTCCTTGCCTTGCCGTGCATTGCCTAGCCGTGCGTTGTCGTGCCTTAGCCTTGTTACCCCTTGCCGTGCCGTTCCTTCCGTTACCCTTGCCTTCCCTTGCTTTCCCTTGCCTTCCTTGCGTTCCGTTACTCTTTGCTTGCTTTCCGTGCATTGCCTAGCCTTGCGTTGTCATGCCTTAGGCTTGCCTCGCCTGACCGTGCTTTCCCATGCGTTACCCTTTCCTTGCCTTGCCGTGCATTGCCTAGCGTGCGTTGTCGTGCCTTAGCCTTGTTTCCCCTTGCCGTGCCGTTCCTTCCGTTACACTTGCCTTTCTTTGCTTTCCCTTGCCTTCCTTACCTTCCGTTACTCTTTGCTTGCCTTCCGTGCATTGCCTAGCCTTGCGTTGTCGTGCCTTAGCCTTATCTCGCCTGACCGTGCCTTCCTTTGCTTTAAGCTTTCCTTGTATTGTCGTGCATTGCCTAGCCTTGCGTTGTCGTGCATTAGCCTTGCCTAGCCTCACCGTGCCTTGCCTTGCGTTACCCTTTCCTTGCCTTGCCGTGCATTGCCTAGCCGTGCGTTGTCGTGCCTTAGCCTTGATTCCCCTTGCCGTGGCGTGCCTTTTGTTACACTTGCCTTGCCTGGCTTTGCCTTGCCTTCCTTTCCTTCCGTTACTCTTTCCTTGCCTTGCCGTGCATTGCCTAGCCTTGCATTGTCGTGCCTTATCCTTGCCTCACCTGACCGTGCCTTCCCCTGCGTTACCCTTTCCTTGCCTTGCCGTGCATTGCCTAGCCCTGCGTTGTCGTGCCTTAGCCTTCTTACCCCTTGCCGTGCCGTTCCTTCCGTTACCATTGCCTTCCCTTGCTTTCCCTTGCCTTCCTTGCGTTCCGTTACTCTTTGCTTGCTTTCCGTGCATTGCCTAGCCTTGCGTTGTCATGCCTTAGCCTTGCCTCGCCTGACCGTGCTTTCCCATGCGTTACCCTTTCCTTGCCTTGCCGTGCATTGCCTAGCGTGCGTTGTCGTTCCTTAGCCTTGTTTCCCCTTGCCGTGCCCTTCCTTCCGTTACACTTGCCTTTCCTTGCTTTCCCTTGCCTTCCTTACCTTCCGTTCATGCCCTTGCCTTGCCGTGCATTGCCTAGCGTGCGTTGTCGTACCTTAACCTTGTTTCCCCTTGCCGTCCCGTTCCTTCCGTAACACTTGCCTTTCCTTGCTTTCCCTTCCCTTCCTTACCTTCCGTTAGTCTTTGCTTGCCTTCCGTGCATTGCCTAGCGTTGCGTTGTCGTGCCTTAGCCTTGCCTCGCCTGACCGTGCTTTCCCATGCGTTGCCCTTTCCTTGCCTTGCCGTTCATTGCCTAGCGTTCGGTGTCGTGCCTTAGACTTGTTCCCCCTTGCCGTGCCGTTCCTTCCGTTACCCTTGCCTTTCCTTGCTTTTCCTTGCCTTCCTTACCTTCCGTTACTCTTTGCTTGCCTTCCCTGAATTTCCTAGCCTTGCGTTGTCGTGCCTTAGCCTTGCCTCGCCTGACCGTGCTTTCCCATGCGTTACCCTTTCCTTGCCTTGCCGTGCATTGCCTAGCGTGCGTTGTCGTGCCTTAGCCTTGTTACCCCTTGCCGTACCGTTCCTTCCGTTACCCTTGCCTTCCCTTGCTTTCCCTTGCCTTCCTTGCGTTCCGTTACTCTTTGCTTGCTTTCCGTGCATTGCCTAGCCTTGCGTTGTCATGCCTTAGCCTTATCTCGCCTGACCGTGCCTTCCTTTGCTTTAAGCTTTCCTTGCATTTTCGTGCATTGCCTAGCCTTGCGTTGTCGTGCATTAGCCTTGCCTAGCCTCACCGTGCCTTGCCTTGCGTTACCCTTTCCTTGCCTTGCCGTGCATTTCCTTCCCGTGTGTTGTCGTGCCTTAGCCTTGTTTCCCCTTGCCGTTGCGTGCCTTTTGTTACACTTGCCTTGCCTGGCATTGCCTTGCCTTCCTTTCCTTCCGTTACTCTTTGCTTGCCTTGCCGTGCAGTGCCTAGCCCTGCGTTGTCGTGCCTTAGCCTTGTTACCCCTTGCCGTGCCGTTCCTTCCGTTACCCTTGCCTTCCCTTGCTTTCCCTTGCCTTCCTTACCTTCCGTTTCTCTTTACTTGCCTTCCGTGCATTGCCTAGCCTTGCGTTGTCGTGCCTTAGCCTAGCCTCGCCTGACCGTGCTTTCCCATGCGTTACCCTTTCCTTGCCTTGCCGTTCATTGCCTAGCGTTCGGTGTCGGGCCTGAGACTTGTTCCCCCTTGCCGTGCCGTTCCTTCCGTTACCCTTGCATTTCCTTGCTTTTCCTTGCCTTGCTTACCTTCCGTTACTCTTTGCTTGCCTTCCGTGCATTGCCTAGCCTTGCGTTGTCGTGCCTTAGCCTTGCCTCGCCTGAACGTGCTTTCCCATGCGTTACCCTTTACTTGCCTTGCCGTGCATTGCCCAGCCTGCGTTGCCGTGCCTTAGCCTTGTTTCCCCTTGCCGTGCAGTTCCTTCCGTTACCCTTGCATTTCCTTGCTTTTCCTTGCCTTGCTTACCTTTCGTTACTCTTTGCTTCCCTTCCCTGCATTGCCTAGCCTAGCGTTGTCGTGCCTTAGCCTTATCTCTCCTGACCGTGCCTTCCTTTGCTTTAAGCTTTCCTTGCATTGTCGTGCATTGCCTAGCCTTGCGTTGTCGTGCATTAGCCTTGCCTAGCCTCACCGTGCCTTGCCTTGCGTTACCCTTTCCTTGCCTTGCCGTGCATTGCCTAGCGTGCGTTGTCGTGGCTTAGCCTTGTTACCCCTTGCCGTGCCGTTCCTTCCGTTACCCTTGCCTTCCCTTGCTTTCCCTTGCCTTCCTTGCGTTCCGTTACTCTTTGCTTGCTTTCCGTGCATTGCCTAGCCTTGCGTTGTCATGCCTTAGGCTTGCCTCGCCTGACAGTGCTTTCCCATACGTTACCCTTTCCTTGCCTTGCCGTGCATTGCCTAGCGTGCGTTGTCGTGCCTTAGCCTTGTTTCCCCTTGCCGTGCCGTTCCTTCCGTTACCCTTGCCTTTCCCTTGCCTTCCTTACCTTCCGTTACTCTTTGCTTGCCTTCCGTGCATTGCCTAGCGTTGCGTTGTCCTGCCTTAGCCTTGCCTCGCCTGACCGTGCTTTCCCATGCGTTACCCTTTCCTTGCCTTGCCGTGCATTGCCTAGCGTGCGTTGTCGTGCCTTAACCTTGTTACCCCTTGCCGTGCCGTTCCTTCCGTTACCCTTGCCTTCCCTTGCTTTCCCTTGCCTTCCTTGCGTTCCGTTACTCTTTGCTTGCTTTCCGTGCATTGCCTAGCCTTGCGTTGTCATGCCTTAGGCTTGCCTCGCCTGACCGTGCTTTCCCATGCGTTACCCTTTCCTTGCCTTGCCGTGCATTGCCTAGCGTGCGTTGTCGTGCCTTAGCCTTGTTTCCCCTTGCCGTGCCGTTCCTTCGGTTACACTTGCCTTTCTTTGCTTTCCCTTTCCTTCCTTACCTTCCGTTACTCTTTGCTTGCCTTCCGTGCATTGCCTAGCCTTGCGTTGTCGTGCCTTAGCCTTATCTCGCCTGACCGTGCCTTCCTTTGCTTTAAGCTTTCCTTGTATTGTCGTGCATTGCCTAGCCTTGCGTTGTCGTGCATTAGCCTTGCCTAGCCTCACCGTGCCTTGCCTTGCGTTACCGTTTCCTTGCCTTGCCGTGCATTGCCTAGCCGTGCGTTGTCGTGCCTTAGCCTTGATTCCCCTTGCCGTGGCGTGCCTTTTGTTACACTTGCCTTGCCTGGCTTTGCCTTGCCTTCCTTTCCTTCCGTTACTCTTTCCTTGCCTTGCCGTGCATTGCCTAGCCTTGCATTGTCGTGCCTTATCCTTGCCTCACCTGACCGTGCCTTCCCCTGCGTTACCCTTTCCTTGCCTTGCCGTGCATTGCCTAGCCCTGCGTTGTCGTGCCTTAGCCTTCTTACCCCTTGCCGTGCCGTTCCTTCCGTTACCATTGCCTTCCCTTGCTTTCCCTTGCCTTCCTTGCGTTCCGTTACTCTTTGCTTGCTTTCCGTGCATTGCCTAGCCTTGCGTTGTCATGCCTTAGCCTTGCCTCGCCTGACCGTGCTTTCCCATGCGTTACCCTTTCCTTGCCTTGCCGTGCATTGCCTAGCGTGCGTTGTCGTGCCTTAGCCTTGTTTCCCCTTCCCGTGCCGTTCCTTCCGTTACACTTGCCTTTCCTTGCTTTCCCTTGCCTTCCTTACCTTCCGTTACTCTTTGCTTGCCTTCCGTGCATTGCCTAGCCTTGCGTTGTCGTGCCTTAGCCTTGCCTCGCCTGACCGTGCTTTCCCATGCGTTACCCTTTCCTTGCCTTGCCGTTCATTGCCTAGCGTTCGGTGTCGTGCCTTAGACTTGTTCCCCCTTGCCGTGCCGTTCCTTCCGTTACCCTTGCCTTTCCTTGCTTTTCCTTGCCTTCCTTACGTTCCGTTACTCTTTGCTTGCCTTCCCTGAATTTCCTAGCCTTGCGTTGTCGTGCCTTAGCCTTGCCTCGCCTGACCGTGCTTTCCCATGCGTTACCCTTTCCTTGCCTTGCCGTGCATTGCCTAGCGTGCGTTGTCGTGCCTTAGCCTTGTTACCCCTTGCCGTGCCGTTCCCTTCCGTTACCCTTGCCTTCCCTTGCTTTCCCTTGCCTTCCTTGCCTTCCGTTACTCTTTGCTTGCTTTCCGTGCATTGCCTAGCCTTGCGTTGTCATGCCTTAGCCTTGCCTCGCCTGACCGTGCTTTCCCATGCGTTACCCTTTCCTTGCCTTGCCGTTCATTGCCTAGCGTTCGGTGTCGTGCCTTAGACTTGTTCCCCCTTACCGTGCCGTTCCTTCCGTTACCCTTGCCTTTCCTTGCTTTTCCTTGCCTTCCTTACCTTCCGTTACTCTTTGCTTGCCTTCCCTGAATTGCCTAGCCTTGCGTTGTCGTGCCTTTGCCTTATCTCGCCTGACATTGCCTTCCTTTGCTTTAAGCTTTCCTTGCATTGTCGTGCATTGCCTAGCATTGCGTTTCCGTGCATTAGCCTTGCCTAGCCTCACCGTGCCTTGCCTTGCGTTACCCTTTGCTTGCCTTGCCGTGCATTGCCTAGCCGTGCGTTGTCGTGCCTTAGCCTTGATTCCCCTTGCCGTGCCGTTCCTTCCGTTACACTTGCCTTTCTTTGCTTTCCCTTGCCTTCCTTACCTTCCGTTACTCTTTGCTTGCCTTCCGTGCATTGCCTAGCCTTGCGTTGTCGTGCCTTAGCCTTATCTCGCCTGACCGTGCCTTCCTTTGCTTTAAGCTTTCCTTGCATTGTCGTGCATTGCCTAGCATTCCGTTGTCGTGCATTAGCCTTGCCTAGCCTCACCGTGCCTTGCCTTGCGTTACCCTTTCCTTACCTTGCCGTGCATTGCCTAGCGTGCGTTGTCGTGCCTTAGCCTTGTTACCCCTTGCCGTGCCGTTCCTTCCGTTACCCTTGCCTTCCCTTGCTTTCCCTTGCCTTCCTTGCGTTCCGTTACTCTTTGCTTGCTTTCCGTGCATTGCCTAGCCTTTCGTTGTCATGCCTTAGGCTTGCCTCGCCTGACCGTGCTTTCCCATGCGTTACCCTTTCCTTGCCTTGCCGTGCATTGCCTAGCGTGCGTTGTCGTGCCTTAGCCTTGTTTCCCCTTGCCGTGCCGTTCCTTCCGTTACACTTGCCTTTCCTTGCTTTTCCTTGCCTTGCTTACCTTCCGTTACTCTTTGCTTGCCTTCCCTGAATTGCCTAGCCTTGCGTTGTCGTGCCTTTGCCTTATCTCGCCTGACCTTGCCTTCCTTTGTTTTAAGCTTTCCTTGCATTGTCGTGCATTGCCTAGCCTTGCGTTTTCGTGCATTAGCCTTCTCTAGCCTCACCGTGCCTTGACTTGCGTTACCTTTTGCTTGCCTTGCCGTGCATTGCCTAGCCGTGCGTTGTCGTGCCTTAGCCTTGTTTCCCCTTGCCGTGCAGTTCCTTCCATTACACTTGCCTTTCTTTGCTTTCCCTTGCCTTCCTTACCTTCCGTTACTCTTTGCTTGCCTTCCGTGCATTGCCTAGCCTTGCGTTGTCTTGCCTTAGCCTTGCCTCGCCTGAACGTGCTTTCCCATGCGTTACCCTTTACTTGCCTTGCCGTGCATTGCCCAGCCTGCGTTGCCGTGCCTTAGCCTTGTTTCCCCTTGCCGTGCAGTTCCTTCCGTTACCCTTGCATTTCCTTGCTTTTCCTTGCCATGCTTACCTTTCGTTACTCTTTGCTTCCCTTCCCTGCATTGCCTAGCCTTGCGTTGTCGTGCCTTAGCCTTATCTCGCCTGACCGTGCCTTCCTTTGCTTTAAGCTTTCCTTGCATTGTCGTGCATTGCCTAGCCTTGCGTTGTCGTGCATTAGCCTTGCCTAGCCTCACCGTGCCTTGCCTTGCGTTACCCTTTCCTTGCCTTGCCGTGCATTGCCTAGCGTGCGTTGTCGTGCCTTAGCCTTGTTACCCCTTGCCGTGCCGTTCCTTCCGTTACCCTTGCCTTCCCTTGCTTTCCCTTGCCTTCCTTGCGTTCCGTTACTCTTTGCTTGCTTTCCGTGCATTGCCTAGCCTTGCGTTGTCATGCCTTAGGCTTGCCTCGCCTGACAGTGCTTTCCCATACGTTACCCTTTCCTTGCCTTGCCGTGCATTGCCTAGCGTGCGTTGTCGTGCCTTAGCCTTGTTTCCCCTTGCCGTTCCGTTCCTTCCGTTACACTTGCCTTTCTTTGCTTTCCCTTGCCTTCCTTACCTTCCGTTACTCTTTGCTTGCCTTCCGTGCATTGCCTAGCGTTGCGTTGTCGTGCCTTAGCCTTGCCTCGCCTGACCGTGCTTTCCCATGCGTTACCCTTTCCTTGCCTTGCCGTGCATTGCCTAGCGTGCGTTGTCGTGCCTTAGACTTGTTACCCCTTGCCGTGCCGTTCCTTCCGTTACCCTTGCCTTCCCTTGCTTTCCCTTGCCTTCCTTGCGTTCCGTTACTCTTTGCTTGCTTTCCGTGCATTGCCTAGCCTTGCGTTTTCATGCCTTAGGCTTGCCTCGCCTGACCGTGCTTTCCCATGCGTTACCCTTTCCTTGCCTTGCCGTGCATTGCCTAGCGTGCGTTGTCGTGCCTTAGCCTTGTTTCCCCTTGCCGTGCCGTTCCTTCCGTTACACTTGCCTTTCTTTGCTTTCCCTTGCCTTCCTTACCTTCCGTTACTCTTTGCTTGCCTTCCGTGCATTGCCTAGCCTTGCGTTGTCGTGCCTTAGCCTTATCTCGCCTGACCGTGCCTTCCTTTGCTTTAAGCTTTCCTTGCATTGTCGTGCATTGCCTAGCCTTGCGTTGTCGTGCATTAGCCTTGCTTAGCCTCACCGTGCCTTGCCTTGCGTTACCCTTTCCTTGCCTTGCCGTGCATTGCCTAGCCGTGCGTTGTCGTGCCTTAGCCTTGTTTCCCCTTGCCGTTGCGTGCCTTTTGTTACACTTGCCTTGCCTTGCTTTGCCTTGCCTTGCCTTGCCTTCCGTTACCCTTTCCTTGCCTTGCCGTGCATTGCCTAGCCTTGCGTTGTCATGCCTTAGACTTGCCTCGCCTGACCGTGCTTTCCCATGCGTTACCCTTTCCTTGCCTTGCCGTGCATTGCCTAGCGTGCGTTGTCGTGCCTTAGCCTTGTTTCCCCTTGCCGTGCCGTTCCTTCCGTTACACTTGCCTTTCTTTGCTTTCCCTTGCCTTCCTTACCTTCCGTTACTCTTTGCTTGCCTTCCGTGCATTGCCTAGCCTTGCGTTGTCGTGCCTTAGCCTTATCTCGCCTGACCGTGCCTTCCTTTGCTTTAAGCTTTCCTTGCATTGTCGTGCATTGCCTAGCCTTGCGTTGTCGTGCATTAGCCTTGCTTAGCCTCACCGTGCCTTGCCTTGCGTTACCCTTTCCTTGCCTTGCCGTGCATTGCCTAGCCGTGCGTTGTCGTGCCTTAGCCTTGATTCCCCTTGCCGTGGCGTGCCTTTTGTTACACTTGCCTTGCCTGGCTTTGCCTTGCCTTCCTTTCCTTCCGTTACTCTTTCCTTGCCTTGCCGTGCATTGCCTAGCCTTGCATTGTCGTGCCTTATCCTTGCCTCACCTGACCGTGCCTTCCCCTGCGTTACCCTTTCCTTGCCTTGCCGTGCATTGCCTAGCGTGCGTTGTCGTGCCTTAACCTTGTTTCCCCTTGCCGTGCCGTTGCTTCCGTAACACTTGCCTTTCCTTGCTTTCCCTTGCCTTCCTTACCTTCCGTTACTCTTTGCTTGCCTTCCGTGCATTGCCTAGCGTTGCGTTGTCGTGCCTTAGCCTTGCCTCGCCTGACCGTGCTTTCCCATGCGTTACCCTTTCCTTGCCTTGCCGTTCATTGCCTAGCGTTCGGTGTCGTGCCTTAGACTTGTTCCCCCTTGCCGTGCCGTTCCTTCCGTTACCCTTGCCTTTCCTTGCTTTTCCTTGCCTTCCTTACCTTCCGTTACTCTTTGCTTGCCTTCCCTGAATTTCCTAGCCTTGCGTTGTCGTGCCTTAGCCTTGCCTCGCCTGACAGTGCTTTCCCATGCGTTACCCTTTCCTTGCCTTGCCGTGCATTGCCTAGCGTGCGTTGTCGTGCCTTAGCCTTGTTACCCCTTGCCGTGCCGTTCCCTTCCGTTACCCTTGCCTTCCCTTGCTTTCCCTTGCCTTCCTTGCGTTCCGTTACTCTTTGCTTGCTTTCCGTGCATTGCCTAGCCTTGCGTTGTCATGCCTTAGCCTTGCCTCGCCTGACCGTGCTTTCCCATGCGTTATCCTTTCCTTGCCTTGCCGTTCATTGCCTAGCGTTCGGTGTCGTGCCTTAGACTTGTTCCCCCTTACCGTGCCGTTCCTTCCGTTACCCTTGCCTTTCCTTGCTTTTCCTTGCCTTCCTTACCTTCCGTTACTCTTTGCTTGCCTTCCCTGAATTGCCTAGCCTTGCGTTGTCGTGCCTTTGCCTTATCTCGCCTGACCTTGCCTTCCTTTGCTTTAAGCTTTCCTTGCATTGTCGTGCATTGCCTAGCATTGCGTTTCCGTGCATTAACCTTGCCTAGCCTCACCGTGCCTTGCCTTGCGTTACCCTTTCCTTGCCTTGCCGTGCATTGCCTAGCCGTGCGTTGTCGTGCCTTAGCCTTGTTTCCCCTTGCCGTGCCGTTCCTTCCGTTACACTTGCCTTTCTTTGCTTTCCCTTGCCTTCCTTACCTTCCGTTACTCTTTGCTTGCCTTCCGTGCATTGCCTAGCCTTGCGTTGTCGTGCCTTAGCCTTATCTCGCCTGACCGTGCCTTCCTTTGCTTTAAGCTTTCCTTGCATTGTCGTGCATTGCCTAGCCTTGCGTTGTCGTGCATTAGCCTTGCCTAGCCTCACCGTGCCTTGCCTTGCGTTACCCTTTCCTTGCCTTGCCGTGCATTGCCTAGCGTGCGTTGTCGTGCCTTAGCCTTGTTACCCCTTGCCGTGCCGTTCCTTCCGTTACCCTTGCCTTCCCTTGCTTTCCCTTGCCTTCCTTGCGTTCCGTTACTCTTTGCTTGCTTTCGGTGCATTGCCTAGCCTTGCGTTGTCATGCCTTAGGCTTGCCTCGCCTGACCGTGCTTTCCCATGCGTTACCCTTTCCTTGCCTTGCCGTGCATTGCCTAGCGTGCGTTGTCGTGCCTTAGCCTTGTTTCCCCTTGCCGTTCCGTTCCTTCCGTTACACTTGCCTTTCTTTGCTTTCCCTTGCCTTCCTTACCTTCCGTTACTCTTTGCTTGCCTTCCGTGCATTGCCTAGCGTTGCGTTGTCGTGCCTTAGCCTTGCCTCGCCTGACCGTGCTTTCCCATGCGTTACCCTTTCCTTGCCTTGCCGTGCATTGCCTAGCGTGCGTTGTCGTGCCTTAACCTTGTTACCCCTTGCCGTGCCGTTCCTTCCGTTACCCTTGCCTTCCCTTGCTTTCCCTTGCCTTCCTTGCGTTCCGTTACTCTTTGCTTGCTTTCCGTGCATTGCCTAGCCTTGCGTTGTCATGCCTTAGGCTTGCCTCGCCTGACCGTGCTTTCCCATGCGTTACCCTTTCCTTGCCTTGCCGTGCATTGCCTAGCGTGCGTTGTCGTGCCTTAGCCTTGTTTCCCCTTGCCGTGCCGTTCCTTCCGTTACACTTGCCTTTCTTTGCTTTCCCTTTCCTTCCTTACCTTCCGTTACTCTTTGCTTGCCTTCCGTGCATTGCCTAGCCTTGCGTTGTCGTGCCTTAGCCTTATCTCGCCTGACCGTGCCTTCCTTTGCTTTAAGCTTTCCTTGTATTGTCGTGCATTGCCTAGCCTTGCGTTGTCGTGCATTAGCCTTGCCTAGCCTCACCGTGCCTTGCCTTGCGTTACCGTTTCCTTGCCTTGCCGTGCATTGCCTAGCCGTGCGTTGTCGTGCCTTAGCCTTGATTCCCCTTGCCGTGGCGTGCCTTTTGTTACACTTGCCTTGCCTGGCTTTGCCTTGCCTTCCTTTCCTTCCGTTACTCTTTCCTTGCCTTGCCGTGCATTGCCTAGCCTTGCATTGTCGTGCCTTATCCTTGCCTCACCTGACCGTGCCTTCCCCTGCGTTACCCTTTCCTTGCCTTGCCGTGCATTGCCTAGCCCTGCGTTGTTGTGCCTTAGCCTTCTTACCCCTTGCCGTGCCCTTCCTTCCGTTACCCTTGCCTTCCCTTGCTTTCCCTTGCCTTCCTTGCGTTCCGTTACTCTTTGCTTGCTTTCCGTGCATTGCCTAGCCTTGCGTTTTCATGCCTTAGCCTTGTCTCGCCTGACCGTGCTTTCCCATGCGTTACCCTTTCCTTGCCTTGCCGTGCATTGCCTAGCGTGCGTTGTCGTGCCTTAACCTTGTTTCCCCTTGCCGTGCCGTTGCTTCCGTAACACTTGCCTTTCCTTGCTTTCCCTTGCCTTCCTTACCTTCCGTTACTCTTTGCTTGCCTTCCGTGCATTGCCTAGCGTTGCGTTGTCGTGCCTTAGCCTTGCCTCGCCTGACCGTGCTTTCCCATGCGTTACCCTTTCCTTGCCTTGCCGTTCATTGCCTAGCGTTCGGTGTCGTGCCTTAGACTTGTTCCCCCTTGCCGTGCCGTTCCTTCCGTTACCCTTGCCTTTCCTTGCTTTTCCTTGCCTTCCTTACCTTCCGTTACTCTTTGCTTGCCTTCCCTGAATTTCCTAGCCTTGCGTTGTCGTGCCTTAGCCTTGCCTCGCCTGACAGTGCTTTCCCATGCGTTACCCTTTCCTTGCCTTGCCGTGCATTGCCTAGCGTGCGTTGTCGTGCCTTAGCCTTGTTACCCCTTGCCGTGCCGTTCCCTTCCGTTACCCTTGCCTTCCCTTGCTTTCCCTTGCCTTCCTTGCGTTCCGTTACTCTTTGCTTGCTTTCCGTGCATTGCCTAGCCTTGCGTTGTCATGCCTTAGCCTTGCCTCGCCTGACCGTGCTTTCCCATGCGTTACCCTTTCCTTGCCTTGCCGTTCATTGCCTAGCGTTCGGTGTCGTGCCTTAGACTTGTTCCCCCTTACCGTGCCGTTCCTTCCGTTACCCTTGCCTTTCCTTGCTTTTCCTTGCCTTCCTTACCTTCCGTTACTCTTTGCTTGCCTTCCCTGAATTGCCTAGCCTTGCGTTGTCGTGCCTTTGCCTTATCTCGCCTGACCTTGCCTTCCTTTGCTTTAATCTTTCCTTGCATTGTCGTGCATTGCCTAGCATTGCGTTTCCGTGCATTAACCTTGCCTAGCCTCACCGTGCCTTGCCTTGCGTTACCCTTTCCTTGCCTTGCCGTGCATTGCCTAGCCGTGCGTTGTCGTGCCTTAGCCTTGTTTCCCCTTGCCGTGCCGTTCCTTCCGTTACACTTGCCTTTCTTTGCTTTCCCTTGCCTTCCTTACCTTCCGTTACTCTTTGCTTGCCTTCCGTGCATTGCCTAGCCTTGCGTTGTCGTGCCTTAGCCTTATCTCGCCTGACCGTGCCTTCCTTTGCTTTAAGCTTTCCTTGCATTGTCGTGCATTGCCTAGCCTTGCGTTGTCGTGCATTAGCCTTGCCTAGCCTCACCGTGCCTTGCCTTGCGTTACCCTTTCCTTGCCTTGCCGTGCATTGCCTAGCGTGCGTTGTCGTGCCTTAGCCTTGTTACCCCTTGCCGTGCCGTTCCTTCCGTTACCCTTGCCTTCCCTTGCTTTCCCTTGCCTTCCTTGCGTTCCGTTACTCTTTGCTTGCTTTCGGTGCATTGCCTAGCCTTGCGTTGTCATGCCTTAGGCTTGCCTCGCCTGACCGTGCTTTCCCATGCGTTACCCTTTCCTTGCCTTGCCGTGCATTGCCTAGCGTGCGTTGTCGTGCCTTAGCCTTGTTTCCCCTTGCCGTGCCGTTCCTTCCGTTACACTTGCCTTTCTTTGCTTTCCCTTACCTTCCTTACCTTCCGTTACTCTTTGCTTGCCTTCCGTGCATTGCCTAGCCTTGCGTTGTCGTGCCTTAGCCTTATCTCGCCTGACCGTGCCTTCCTTTGCTTTAAGCTTTCCTTGCATTGTCGTGCATTGCCTAGCATTGCGTTGTCGTGCATTAGCCTTGCCTAGCCTCACCGTGCCTTGCCTTGCGTTACCCTTTCCTTGCCTTGCCGTGCATTGCCTAGCCGTGCGTTGTCGTGCCTTAGCCTTGATTCCCCTTGCCGTGGCGTGCCTTATGTTACACTTGCCTTGCCTGGCTTTGCCTTGCCTTCCTTTCCTTCCGTTACTCTTTCCTTGCCTTGCCGTGCATTGCCTAGCCTTGCATTGTCGTGCCTTATCCTTGCCTCACCTGACCGTGCCTTCCCCTGCGTTACCCTTTCCTTGCCTTGCCGTGCATTGCCTAGCCCTGCGTTGTCGTGCCTTAGCCATCTTACCCCTTGCCGTGCCGTTCCTTCCGTTACCCTTGCCTTCCCTTGCTTTCCCTTGCCTTCCTTGCGTTCCGTTACCCTTTCCTTGCCTTGCCGTGCATTGCCTAGCCTTGCGTTGTCATGCCTTAGCCTTGCCTCGCCTGACCGTGCTTTCCCATGCGTTACCCTTTCCTTGCCTTGCCGTGCATTGCCTAGCGTGCGTTGTCGTGCCTTAGCCTTGTTTCCCCTTGCCGTGCCGTTCCTTCCGTTACACTTGCCTTTCTTTGCTTTCCCTTGCCTTCCTTACCTTGCGTTACTCTTTGCTTGCCTTCCGTGCATTGCCTAGCCTTGCGTTGTCGTGCCTTAGCCTTGCCTCGCCTGACCGTGCTTTCCCATGCGTTACCCTTTCCTTGCCTTGACGTTCATTGCCTAGCGTTCGGTGTCGTGCCTTAGCCTTGTTACCCCTTGCCGTGCCGTTCCTTCCGTTACCCTGGCCTTTCCTTGCTTTTCCTTGCCTTCCTTACCTTCCATTACTCTTTGCTTGCCTTCCCTGAATTTCCTAGCCTTGCGTTGTCGTGCCTTAGCCTTGCCTGGCCTGACCGTGCTATCCCATGCGTTACCCTTTCCTTGCCTTGCCGTGCATTGCCTAGCGTGCGTTGTCGTGCCTTAGCCTTGTTACCCCTTGCCGTGCCGTTCCTTCCGTTACCCTTGCCTTCCCTTGCTTTCCCTTGCCTTCCTTGCGTTCCGTTACTCTTTGCTTGCTTTCCGTGCATTGCCTAGCCTTGCGTTGTCATGCCTTAGGCTTGCCTCGCCTGACCGTGCTTTCCCATGCGTTACCCTTTCCTTGCCTTGCCGTGCATTGCCTAGCGTGCGTTGTCGTGCCTTAGCCTTGTTTCCCCTTGCCGTGCCGTTCCTTCCGTTACACTTGCCTTTCTTTGCTTTCCCTTGCCTTCCTTACCTTCCGTTACTCTTTGCTTGCCTTCCGTGCATTGCCTAGCCTTGCGTTGTCGTGCCTTAGCCTTATCTCGCCTGACCGTGCCTTCCTTTGCTTTAAGCTTTCCTTGCATTGTCGTGCATTGCCTAGCCTTGCGTTGTCGTGCATTAGCCTTGCCTAGCCTCACCGTGCCTTGCCTTGCGTTACCCTTTCCTTGCCTTGCCGTGCATTGCCTAGCCGTGCGTTGTCGTGCCTTAGCCTTGATTCCCCTTGCCGTGGCGTGCCTTTTGTTACACTTGCCTTGCCTGGCTTTGCCTTGCCTTCCTTTCCTTCCGTTACTCTTTCCTTGCCTTGCCGTGCATTGCCTAGCCTTGCATTGTCGTGCCTTATCCTTGCCTCACCTGACCGTGCCTTCCCCTGCGTTACCCTTTCCTTGCCTTGCCGTGCATTGCCTAGCCCTGCGTTGTCGTGCCTTAGGCTTCTTACCCCTTGCCGTCCCGTTCCTTCCGTTACCCTTGCCTTCCCTTGCTTTCGCTTGCCTTCCTTGCGTTCCGTTACTCTTTGCTTGCTTTCCGTGCATTGCCTAGCCTTGCGTTGTCATGCCTTAGCCTTGCCTCGCCTGACCGTGCTTTCCCATGCGTTACCCTTTCCTTGCCTTGCCGTGCATTGCCTAGCGTGCGTTGTCGTGCCTTAACCTTGTTTCCCCTTGCCGTGCGCTTCCGTAACACTTGCCTTTCCTTGCTTTCCCTTGCCTTCCTTACCTTCCGTTACTCTTTGCTTGCCTTCCGTGCATTGCCTAGCGTTGCGTTGTCGTGCCTTAGCCTTGCCTCGCCTGACCGTGCTTTCCCATGCGTTACCCTTTCCTTGCCTTGCCGTTCATTGCCTAGCGTTCGGTGTCGTGCCTTAGACTTGTTCCCCCTTGCCGTGCCGTTCCTTCCGTTACCCTTGCCTTTCCTTGCTTTTCCTTGCCTTCCTTACCTTCCGTTACTCTTTGCTTGCCTTCCCTGAATTTCCTAGCCTTGCGTTGTCGTGCCGTAGCCTTGCCTCGCCTGACCGTGCTTTCCCATGCGTTACCCTTTCCTTGCCTTGCCGTGCATTGCCTAGCGTGCGTTGTCGTGCCTTAGCCTTGTTACCCCTTGCCGTGCCGTTCCCTTCCGTTACCCTTGCCTTCCCTTGCTTTCCCTTGCCTTCCTTGCGTTCCGTTACTCTTTGCTTGCTTTCCGTGCATTGCCTAGCCTTGCGTTGTCATGCCTTAGCCTTGCCTCGCCTGACCGTGCTTTCCCATGCGTTACCCTTTCCTTGCCTTGCCGTTCATTGCCTAGCGTTCGGTGTCGTGCCTTAGACTTGTTCCCCCTTACCGTGCCGTTCCTTCCGTTACCCTTGCCTTTCCTTGCTTTTCCTTGCCTTCCTTACCTTCCGTTACTCTTTGCTTGCCTTCCCTGAATTGCCTAGCCTTGCGTTGTCGTGCCTTTGCCTTATCTCGCCTGACCTTGCCTTCCTTTGCTTTAAGCTTTCCTTGCATTGTCGTGCATTGCCTAGCATTGCGTTTCCGTGCATTAGCCTTGCCTAGCCTCACCGTGCCTTGCCTTGCGTTACCCTTTGCTTGCCTTGCCGTGTATTGCCTAGCCGTGCGTTGTCGTGCCTTAGCCTTGTTTCCCCTTGCCGTGCCGTTCCTTCCGTTACACTTGCCTTTCTTTGCTTTCCCTTGCCTTCCTTACCTTCCGTTACTCTTTGCTTGCCTTCCGTGCATTGCCTAGCCTTGCGTTGTCGTGCCTTAGCCTTATCTCGCCTGACCGTGCCTTCCTTTGCTTTAAGCTTTCCTTGCATTGTCGTGCATTGCCTAGCCTTGCGTTGTCGTGCATTAGCCTTGCCTAGCCTCACAGTGCCTTGCCTTGCGTTACCCTTTCCTTGCCTTGCCGTGCATTGCCTAGCGTGCGTTGTCGTGCCTTAGCCTTGTTACCCCTTGCCGTGCCGTTCCTTCCGTTACCCTTGCCTTCCCTTGCTTTCCCTTGCCTTCCTTGCGTTCCGTTACTCTTTGCTTGCTTTCCGTGCATTGCCTAGCCTTGCGTTGTCATGCCTTAGGCTTGCCTCGCCTGACCGTGCTTTCCCATGCGTTACCCTTTCCTTGCCTTGCCGTGCATTGCCTAGCGTGCGTTGTCGTGCCTTAGCCTTGTTTCCCCTTGCCGTGCCGTTCCTTCCGTTACACTTGCCTTTCTTTGCTTTCCCTTACCTTCCTTACCTTCCGTTACTCTTTGCTTGCCTTCCGTGCATTGCCTAGCCTTGCGTTGTCGTGCCTTAGCCTTATCTCGCCTGACCGTGCCTTCCTTTGCTTTAAGCTTTCCTTGCATTGTTGTGCATTGCCTAGCATTGCGTTGTCGTGCATTAGCCTTGCCTAGCCTCACCGTGCCTTGCCTTGCGTTACCCTTTCCTTGCCTTGCCGTGCATTGCCTAGCCGTGCGTTGTCGTGCCTTAGCCTTGATTCCCCTTGCCGTGGCGTGCCTTTTGTTACACTTGCCTTGCCTGGCTTTGCCTTGCCTTCCTTTCCTTCCGTTACTCTTTCCTTGCCTTGCCGTGCATTGCCTAGCCTTGCATTGTCGTGCCTTATCCTTGCCTCACCTGACCGTGCCTTCCCCTGCGTTACCCTTTCCTTGCCTTGCCGTGCATTGCCTAGCCCTGCGTTGTCGTGCCTTAGCCATCTTACCCCTTGCCGTGCCGTTCCTTCCGTTACCCTTGCCTTCCCTTGCTTTCCCTTGCCTTCCTTGCGTTCCGTTACTCTTTGCTTGCTTTCCGTGCATTGCCTAGACTTGCGTTGTCATGCCTTAGCCTTGCCTCGCCTGACCGTGCTTTCCCATGCGTTACCCTTTCCTTGCCTTGCCGTGCATTGCCTAGCGTGCGTTGTCGTGCCTTAGCCTTGTTTCCCCTTGCCGTGCCGTTCCTTCCGTTACACTTGCCTTTCCTTGCTTTCCCTTGCCTTCCTTACCTTCCGTTACTCTTTGCTTGCCTTCCCTGAATTTCCTAGCCTTGCGTTGTCGTGCCTTAGCCTTGCCTCGCTTGACCGTGCTATCCCATGCGTTACCCTTTCCTTGCCTTGCCGTGCATTGCCTACCGTGCGTTGTCGTGCCTTAGCCTTGTTACCCCTTGCCGTGCCGTTCCTTCCGTTACCCTTGCCTTCCCTTGCTTTCCCTTGCCTTCCTTGCGTTCCGTTACTCTTTGCTTGCTTTCCGTGCATTGCCTAGCCTTGCGTTGTCATGCCTTAGGCTTGCCTCGCCTGACCGTGCTTTCCCATGCGTTACCCTTTCCTTGCCTTGCCGTGCATTGCCTAGCGTGCGTTGTCGTGCCTTAGCCTTGTTTCCCCTTGCCGTGCCGTTCCTTCCGTTACACTTGCCTTTCTTTGCTTTCCCTTGCCTTCCTTACCTTCCGTTACTCTTTGCTTGCCTTCCGTGCATTGCCTAGCCTTGCGTTGTCGTGCCTTAGCCTTATCTCGCCTGACCGTGCCTTCCTTTGCTTTAAGCTTTCCTTGCATTGTCGTGCATTGCCTAGCCTTGCGTTGTCGTGCATTAGCCTTGCCTAGCCTCACCGTGCCTTGCCTTGCGTTACCCTTTCCTTGCCTTGCCGTGCATTGCCTAGCCGTGCGTTGTCGTGCCTTAGCCTTGATTCCCCTTGCCGTGGCGTGCCTTTTGTTACACTTGCCTTGCCTGGATTTGCCTTGCCTTCCTTTCCTTCAGTTACTCTTTCCTTGCCTTGCCGTGCATTGCCTAGCCTTGCATTGTCGTTCCTTATCCTTGCCTCACCTGACCGTGCCTTCCCCTGCGTTACCCTTTCCTTGCCTTGCCGTTCATTGCCTAGCCCTGCGTTGTCGTGCCTTAGGCTTCTTACCCCTTGCCGTCCCGTTCCTTCCGTTACCCTTGCCTTCCCTTGCTTTCGCTTGCCTTCCTTGCGTTCCGTTACTCTTTGCTTGCCTTCCGTGCATTGCCTAGCGTTGCGTTGTCGTGCCTTAGCCTTGCCTCGCCTGACCGTGCTTTCCCATGCGTTACCCTTTCCTTGCCTTGCCGTTCATTGCCTAGCGTTCGGTGTCGTGCCTTAGACTTGTTCCCCCTTGCCGTGCCGTTCCTTCCGTTACCCTTGCCTTTCCTTACTTTTCCTTGCCTTCCTTACCTTCCGTTACTCTTTGCTTGCCTTCCCTGAATTTCCTAGCCTTGCGTTGTCGTGCCTTAGCCTTGCCTCGCCTGACCGTGCTTTCCCATGCGTTACCCTTTCCTTGCCTTGCCGTGCATTGCCTAGCATGCGTTGTCGTGCCTTAGCCTTGTTACCCCTTGCCGTACCGTTCCTTCCGTTACCCTTGCCTTCCCTTGCTTTCCCTTGCCTTCCTTGCGTTCCGTTACTCTTTGCTTGCTTTCCGTGCATTGCCTAGCCTTGCGTTGTCATGCCTTAGGCTTGCCTCGCCTGACCGTGCTTTCCCATGCGTTACCCTTTCCTTGCCTTGCCGTTCATTGCCTAGCGTTCGGTGTCGTGCCTTAGACTTGTTCCCCCTTGCCGTGCCGTTCCTTCCGTTACCCTTGCCTTTCCTTGCTTTTCCTTGCCTTCCTTACCTTCCGTTACTCTTTGCTTGCCTTCCGTGCATTGCCTAGCCTTGCGTTGTCGTGCCTTAGCCTTGCCTCGCCTGAACGTGCTTTCCCATGCGTTACCCTTTACTTGCCTTGCCGTGCATTGCCCAGCCTGCGTTGCCGTGCCCTAGCCTTGTTTCCCCTTGCCGTGCAGTTCCTTCCGTTACCCTTGCATTTCCTTGCTTTTCCTTGCCTTGCTTACCTTCCGTTACTCTTTGCTTCCCTTCCCTGCATTGCCTAGCCTTGCGTTGTCGTGCCTTAGCCTTATCTCCCCTGACCGTGCCTTCCTTTGCTTTAAGCTTTCCTTGCATTGTCGTGCATTGCCTAGCCTTGCGTTGTCGTGCATTAGCCTTGCCTAGCCTCACCGTGCCTTGCCTTGCGTTACCCTTTCCTTGCCTTGCCGTGCATTGCCTAGCGTGCGTTGTCGTGCCTTAGCCTTGTTACCCCTTGCCGTGCCGTTCCTTCCGTTACCCTTGCCTTCCCGTGCTTTCCCTTGCCTTCCTTGCGTTCCGTTACTCTTTGCTTGCTTTCCGTGCATTGCCTAGCCTTGCGTTGTCATGCCTTAGGCTTGCCTCGCCTGACCGTGCTTTCCCATGCGTTACCCTTTCCTTGCCTTGCCGTGCATTGCCTAGCGTGCGTTGTCGTGCCTTAGCCTTGTTTCCCCTTGCCGTGCCGTTCCTTCCGTTACACTTGCCTTTCTTTGCTTTCCCTTGCCTTCCTTACCTTCCGTTACTCTTTGCTTGCCTTCCGTGCATTGCCTAGCCTTGTGTTGTCGTGCCTTAGCCTTATCTCGCCTGACCGTGCCTTCCTTTGCTTTAAGCTTTCCTTGTTTTGTCGTGCATTGCCTAGCCTTGCGTTGTCGTGCATTAGCCTTGCCTAGCCTCACCGTGCCTTGCCTTGCGTTACCCTTTCCTTGCCTTGCCGTGCATTGCCTAGCCGTGCGTTGTCGTGCCTTAGCCTTGATTCCCCTTGCCGTGGCGTGCCTTTTGTTACACTTGCCTTGCCTGGCTTTGCCTTGCCTTCCTTTCCTTCCGTTACTCTTTCCTTGCCTTGCCGTGCATTGCCTAGCCTTGCGTTTTCATGCCTTAGGCTTGCCTCGCCTGACCGTGCTTTCCCATGCGTTACCCTTTCCTTGCCTTGCCGTGCATTGCCTAGCGTGCGTTGTCGTGCCTTAGCCTTGTTTCCCCTTGCCGTGCCGTTCCTTCCGTTACACTTGCCTTTCTTTGCTTTCCCTTGCCTTCCTTACCTTCCGTTACTCTTTGCTTGCCTTCCGTGCATTGCCTAGCCTTGCGTTGTCGTGCCTTAGCCTTATCTCGCCTGACCGTGCCTTCCTTTGCTTTAAGCTTTCCTTGCATTGTCGTGCATTGCCTAGCCTTGCGTTGTCGTGCATTAGCCTTGCTTAGCCTCACCGTGCCTTGCCTTGCGTTACCCTTTCCTTGCCTTGCCGTGCATTGCCTAGCCGTGCGTTGTCGTGCCTTAGCCTTGATTCCCCTTGCCGTGGCGTGCCTTTTGTTACACTTGCCTTGCCTGGCTTTGCCTTGCCTTCCTTTCCTTCCGTTACTCTTTCCTTGCCTTGCCGTGCATTGCCTAGCCTTGCATTGTCGTGCCTTATCCTTGCCTCACCTGACCCTGCCTTCCCCTGCGTTACCCTTTCCTTGCCTTGCCGTGCATTGCCTAGCGTGCGTTGTCGTGCCTTAACCTTGTTTCCCCTTGCCGTGCCGTTGCTTCCGTAACACTTGCCTTTCCTTGCTTTCCCTTGCCTTCCTTACCTTCCGTTACTCTTTGCTTGCCTTCCGTGCATTGCCTAGCGTTGCGTTGTCGTGCCTTAGCCTTGCCTCGCCTGACCGTGCTTTCCCATGCGTTACCCTTTCCTTGCCTTGCCGTTCATTGCCTAGCGTTCGGTGTCGTGCCTTAGACTTGTTCCCCCTTGCCGTGCCGTTCCTTCCGTTACCCTTGCCTTTCCTTGCTTTTCCTTGCCTTCCTTACCTTCCGTTACTCTTTGCTTGCCTTCCCTGAATTTCCTAGCCTTGCGTTGTCGTGCCTTAGCCTTGCCTCGCCTGACAGTGCTTTCCCATGCGTTACCCTTTCCTTGCCTTGCCGTGCATTGCCTAGCGTGCGTTGTCGTGCCTTAGCCTTGTTACCCCTTGCCGTGCCGTTCCCTTCCGTTACCCTTGCCTTCCCTTGCTTTCCCTTGCCTTCCTTGCGTTCCGTTACTCTTTGCTTGCTTTCCGTGCATTGCCTAGCCTTGCGTTGTCATGCCTTAGCCTTGCCTCGCCTGACCGTGCTTTCCCATGCGTTACCCTTTCCTTGCCTTGCCGTTCATTGCCTAGCGTTCGGTGTCGTGCCTTAGACTTGTTCCCCCTTACCGTGCCGTTCCTTCCGTTACCCTTGCCTTTCCTTGCTTTTCCTTGCCTTCCTTACCTTCCGTTACTCTTTGCTTGCCTTCCCTGAATTGCCTAGCCTTGCGTTGTCGTGCCTTTGCCTTATCTCGCCTGACCTTGCCTTCCTTTGCTTTAATCTTTCCTTGCATTGTCGTGCATTGCCTAGCATTGCGTTTCCGTGCATTAACCTTGCCTAGCCTCACCGTGCCTTGCCTTGCGTTACCCTTTCCTTGCCTTGCCGTGCATTGCCTAGCCGTGCGTTGTCGTGCCTTAGCCTTGTTTCCCCTTGCCGTGCCGTTCCTTCCGTTACACTTGCCTTTCTTTGCTTTCCCTTGCCTTCCTTACCTTCCGTTACTCTTTGCTTGCCTTCCGTGCATTGCCTAGCCTTGCGTTGTCGTGCCTTAGCCTTATCTCGCCTGACCGTGCCTTCCTTTGCTTTAAGCTTTCCTTGCATTGTCGTGCATTGCCTAGCCTTGCGTTGTCGTGCATTAGCCTTGCCTAGCCTCACCGTGCCTTGCCTTGCGTTACCCTTTCCTTGCCTTGCCGTGCATTGCCTAGCGTGCGTTGTCGTGCCTTAGCCTTGTTACCCCTTGCCGTGCCGTTCCTTCCGTTACCCTTGCCTTCCCTTGCTTTCCCTTGCCTTCCTTGCGTTCCGTTACTCTTTGCTTGCTTTCGGTGCATTGCCTAGCCTTGCGTTGTCATGCCTTAGGCTTGCCTCGCCTGACCGTGCTTTCCCATGCGTTACCCTTTCCTTGCCTTGCCGTGCATTGCCTAGCGTGCGTTGTCGTGCCTTAGCCTTGTTTCCCCTTGCCGTGCCGTTCCTTCCGTTACACTTGCCTTTCTTTGCTTTCCCTTACCTTCCTTACCTTCCGTTACTCTTTGCTTGCCTTCCGTGCATTGCCTAGCCTTGCGTTGTCGTGCCTTAGCCTTATCTCGCCTGACCGTGCCTTCCTTTGCTTTAAGCTTTCCTTGCATTGTCGTGCATTGCCTAGCATTGCGTTGTCGTGCATTAGCCTTGCCTAGCCTCACCGTGCCTTGCCTTGCGTTACCCTTTCCTTGCCTTGCCGTGCATTGCCTAGCCGTGCGTTGTCGTGCCTTAGCCTTGATTCCCCTTGCCGTGGCGTGCCTTATGTTACACTTGCCTTGCCTGGCTTTGCCTTGCCTTCCTTTCCTTCCGTTACTCTTTCCTTGCCTTGCCGTGCATTGCCTAGCCTTGCATTGTCGTGCCTTATCCTTGCCTCACCTGACCGTGCCTTCCCCTGCGTTACCCTTTCCTTGCCTTGCCGTGCATTGCCTAGCCCTGCGTTGTCGTGCCTTAGCCATCTTACCCCTTGCCGTGCCGTTCCTTCCGTTACCCTTGCCTTCCCTTGCTTTCCCTTGCCTTCCTTGCGTTCCGTTACTCTTTCCTTGCTTTCCGTGCATTGCCTAGCCTTGCGTTGTCATGCCTTAGCCTTGCCTCGCCTGACCGTGCTTTCCCATGCGTTACCCTTTCCTTGCCTTGCCGTGCATTGCCTAGCGTGCGTTGTCGTGCCTTAGCCTTGTTTCCCCTTGCCGTGCCGTTCCTTCCGTTACACTTGCCTTTCCTTGCTTTCCCTTGCCTTCCTTACCTTGCGTTACTCTTTGCTTGCCTTCCGTGCATTGCCTAGCCTTGCGTTGTCGTGCCTTAGCCTTGCCTCGCCTGACCGTGCTTTCCCATGCGTTACCCATTCCTTGCCTTGACGTTCATTGCCTAGCGTTCGGTGTCGTGCCTTAGACTTGTTCCCCCTTGCCGTGCCGTTCCTTCCGTTACCCTTGCCTTTCCTTGCTTTTCCTTGCCTTCCTTACCTTCCATTACTCTTTGCTTGCCTTCCCTGAATTTCCTAGCCTTGCGTTGTCGTGCCTTAGCCTTGCCTGGCCTGACCGTGCTATCCCATGCGTTACCCTTTCCTTGCCTTGCCGTGCATTGCCTAGCGTGCGTTGTCGTGCCTTAGCCTTGTTACCCCTTGCCGTGCCGTTCCTTCCGTTACCCTTGCCTTCCCTTGCTTTCCCTTGCCTTCCTTGCGTTCCGTTACTCTTTGCTTGCTTTCCGTGCATTGCCTAGCCTTGCGTTGTCATGCCTTAGGCTTGCCTCGCCTGACCGTGCTTTCCCATGCGTTACCCTTTCCTTGCCTTGCCGTGCATTGCCTAGCGTGCGTTGTCGTGCCTTAGCCTTGTTTCCCCTTGCCGTGCCGTTCCTTCCGTTACACTTGCCTTTCTTTGCTTTCCCTTGCCTTCCTTACCTTCCGTTACTCTTTGCTTGCCTTCCGTGCATTGCCTAGCCTTGCGTTGTCGTGCCTTAGCCTTATCTCGCCTGACCGTGCCTTCCTTTGCTTTAAGCTTTCCTTGCATTGTCGTGCATTGCCTAGCCTTGCGTTGTCGTGCATTAGCCTTGCCTAGCCTCACCGTGCCTTGCCTTGCGTTACCCTTTCCTTGCCTTGCCGTGCATTGCCTAGCCGTGCGTTGTCGTGCCTTAGCCTTGATTCCCCTTGCCGTGGCGTGCCTTTTGTTACACTTGCCTTGCCTGGCTTTGCCTTGCCTTCCTTTCCTTCCGTTACTCTTTCCTTGCCTTGCCGTGCATTGCCTAGCCTTGCATTGTCGTGCCTTATCCTTGCCTCACCTGACCGTGCCTTCCCCTGCGTTACCCTTTCCTTGCCTTGCCGTGCATTGCCTAGCCCTGCGTTGTCGTGCCTTAGGCTTCTTACCCCTTGCCGTCCCGTTCCTTCCGTTACCCTTGCCTTCCCTTGCTTTCGCTTGCCTTCCTTGCGTTCCGTTACTCTTTGCTTGCTTTCCGTGCATTGCCTAGCCTTGCGTTGTCATGCCTTAGCCTTGCCTCGCCTGACCGTGCTTTCCCATGCGTTACCCTTTCCTTGCCTTGCCGTGCATTGCCTAGCGTGCGTTGTCGTGCCTTAACCTTGTTTCCCCTTGCCGTGCGCTTCCGTAACACTTGCCTTTCCTTGCTTTCCCTTGCCTTCCTTACCTTCCGTTACTCTTTGCTTGCCTTCCGTGCATTGCCTAGCGTTGCGTTGTCGTGCCTTAGCCTTGCCTCGCCTGACCGTGCTTTCCCATGCGTTACCCTTTCCTTGCCTTGCCGTTCATTGCCTAGCGTTCGGTGTCGTGCCTTAGACTTGTTCCCCCTTGCCGTGCCGTTCCTTCCGTTACCCTTGCCTTTCCTTGCTTTTCCTTGCCTTCCTTACCTTCCGTTACTCTTTGCTTGCCTTCCCTGAATTTCCTAGCCTTGCGTTGTCGTGCCTTAGCCTTGCCTCGCCTGACCGTGCTTTCCCATGCGTTACCCTTTCCTTGCCTTGCCGTGCATTGCCTAGCGTGCGTTGTCGTGCCTTAGCCTTGTTACCCCTTGCCGTGCCGTTCCCTTCCGTTACCCTTGCCTTCCCTTGCTTTCCCTTGCCTTCCTTGCGTTCCGTTACTCTTTGCTTGCTTTCCGTGCATTGCCTAGCCTTGCGTTGTCATGCCTTAGCCTTGCCTCGCCTGACCGTGCTTTCCCATGCGTTACCCTTTCCTTGCCTTGCCGTTCATTGCCTAGCGTTCGGTGTCGTGCCTTAGACTTGTTCCCCCTTACCGTGCCGTTCCTTCCGTTACCCTTGCCTTTCCTTGCTTTTCCTTGCCTTCCTTACCTTCCGTTACTCTTTGCTTGCCTTCCCTGAATTGCCTAGCCTTGCGTTGTCGTGCCTTTGCCTTATCTCGCCTGACCTTGCCTTCCTTTGCTTTAAGCTTTCCTTGCATTGTCGTGCATTGCCTAGCATTGCGTTTCCGTGCATTAGCCTTGCCTAGCCTCACCGTGCCTTGCCTTGCGTTACCCTTTGCTTGCCTTGCCGTGTATTGCCTAGCCGTGCGTTGTCGTGCCTTAGCCTTGTTTCCCCTTGCCGTGCCGTTCCTTCCGTTACACTTGCCTTTCTTTGCTTTCCCTTGCCTTCCTTACCTTCCGTTACTCTTTGCTTGCCTTCCGTGCATTGCCTAGCCTTGCGTTGTCGTGCCTTAGCCTTATCTCGCCTGACCGTGCCTTCCTTTGCTTTAAGCTTTCCTTGCATTGTCGTGCATTGCCTAGCCTTGCGTTGTCGTGCATTAGCCTTGCCTAGCCTCACAGTGCCTTGCCTTGCGTTACCCTTTCCTTGCCTTGCCGTGCATTGCCTAGCGTGCGTTGTCGTGCCTTAGCCTTGTTACCCCTTGCCGTGCCGTTCCTTCCGTTACCCTTGCCTTCCCTTGCTTTCCCTTGCCTTCCTTGCGTTCCGTTACTCTTTGCTTGCTTTCCGTGCATTGCCTAGCCTTGCGTTGTCATGCCTTAGGCTTGCCTCGCCTGACCGTGCTTTCCCATGCGTTACCCTTTCCTTGCCTTGCCGTGCATTGCCTAGCGTGCGTTGTCGTGCCTTAGCCTTGTTTCCCCTTGCCGTGCCGTTCCTTCCGTTACACTTGCCTTTCTTTGCTTTCCCTTACCTTCCTTACCTTCCGTTACTCTTTGCTTGCCTTCCGTGCATTGCCTAGCCTTGCGTTGTCGTGCCTTAGCCTTATCTCGCCTGACCGTGCCTTCCTTTGCTTTAAGCTTTCCTTGCATTGTTGTGCATTGCCTAGCATTGCGTTGTCGTGCATTAGCCTTGCCTAGCCTCACCGTGCCTTGCCTTGCGTTACCCTTTCCTTGCCTTGCCGTGCATTGCCTAGCCGTGCGTTGTCGTGCCTTAGCCTTGATTCCCCTTGCCGTGGCGTGCCTTTTGTTACACTTGCCTTGCCTGGCTTTGCCTTGCCTTCCTTTCCTTCCGTTACTCTTTCCTTGCCTTGCCGTGCATTGCCTAGCCTTGCATTGTCGTGCCTTATCCTTGCCTCACCTGACCGTGCCTTCCCCTGCGTTACCCTTTCCTTGCCTTGCCGTGCATTGCCTAGCCCTGCGTTGTCGTGCCTTAGCCATCTTACCCCTTGCCGTGCCGTTCCTTCCGTTACCCTTGCCTTCCCTTGCTTTCCCTTGCCTTCCTTGCGTTCCGTTACTCTTTGCTTGCTTTCCGTGCATTGCCTAGACTTGCGTTGTCATGCCTTAGCCTTGCCTCGCCTGACCGTGCTTTCCCATGCGTTACCCTTTCCTTGCCTTGCCGTGCATTGCCTAGCGTGCGTTGTCGTGCCTTAGCCTTGTTTCCCCTTGCCGTGCCGTTCCTTCCGTTACACTTGCCTTTCCTTGCTTTCCCTTGCCTTCCTTACCTTCCGTTACTCTTTGCTTGCCTTCCCTGAATTTCCTAGCCTTGCGTTGTCGTGCCTTAGCCTTGCCTCGCTTGACCGTGCTATCCCATGCGTTACCCTTTCCTTGCCTTGCCGTGCATTGCCTACCGTGCGTTGTCGTGCCTTAGCCTTGTTACCCCTTGCCGTGCCGTTCCTTCCGTTACCCTTGCCTTCCCTTGCTTTCCCTTGCCTTCCTTGCGTTCCGTTACTCTTTGCTTGCTTTCCGTGCATTGCCTAGCCTTGCGTTGTCATGCCTTAGGCTTGCCTCGCCTGACCGTGCTTTCCCATGCGTTACCCTTTCCTTGCCTTGCCGTGCATTGCCTAGCGTGCGTTGTCGTGCCTTAGCCTTGTTTCCCCTTGCCGTGCCGTTCCTTCCGTTACACTTGCCTTTCTTTGCTTTCCCTTGCCTTCCTTACCTTCCGTTACTCTTTGCTTGCCTTCCGTGCATTGCCTAGCCTTGCGTTGTCGTGCCTTAGCCTTATCTCGCCTGACCGTGCCTTCCTTTGCTTTAAGCTTTCCTTGCATTGTCGTGCATTGCCTAGCCTTGCGTTGTCGTGCATTAGCCTTGCCTAGCCTCACCGTGCCTTGCCTTGCGTTACCCTTTCCTTGCCTTGCCGTGCATTGCCTAGCCGTGCGTTGTCGTGCCTTAGCCTTGATTCCCCTTGCCGTGGCGTGCCTTTTGTTACACTTGCCTTGCCTGGATTTGCCTTGCCTTCCTTTCCTTCAGTTACTCTTTCCTTGCCTTGCCGTGCATTGCCTAGCCTTGCATTGTCGTTCCTTATCCTTGCCTCACCTGACCGTGCCTTCCCCTGCGTTACCCTTTCCTTGCCTTGCCGTGCATTGCCTAGCCCTGCGTTGTCGTGCCTTAGGCTTCTTACCCCTTGCCGTCCCGTTCCTTCCGTTACCCTTGCCTTCCCTTGCTTTCGCTTGCCTTCCTTGCGTTCCGTTACTCTTTGCTTGCCTTCCGTGCATTGCCTAGCGTTGCGTTGGCTTTCCTTAGCCTTGTCTCGCCTGACCGTGCTTTCCCATGCGTTACCCTTTCCTTGCCTTGCCGTTCATTGCCTAGCGTTCGGTGTCGTGCCTTAGACTTGTTCCCCCTTGCCGTGCCGTTCCTTCCGTTACCCTTGCCTTTCCTTACTTTTCCTTGCCTTCCTTACCTTCCGTTACTCTTTGCTTGCCTTCCCTGAATTTCCTAGCCTTGCGTTGTCGTGCCTTAGCCTTGCCTCGCCTGACCGTGCTTTCCCATGCGTTACCCTTTCCTTGCCTTGCCGTGCATTGCCTAGCATGCGTTGTCGTGCCTTAGCCTTGTTACCCCTTGCCGTACCGTTCCTTCCGTTACCCTTGCCTTCCCTTGCTTTCCCTTGCCTTCCTTGCGTTCCGTTACTCTTTGCTTGCTTTCCGTGCATTGCCTAGCCTTGCGTTGTCATGCCTTAGGCTTGCCTCGCCTGACCGTGCTTTCCCATGCGTTACCCTTTCCTTGCCTTGCCGTTCATTGCCTAGCGTTCGGTGTCGTGCCTTAGACTTCTTCCCCCTTGCCGTGCCGTTCCTTCCGTTACCCTTGCCTTTCCTTGCTTTTCCTTGCCTTCCTTACCTTCCGTTACTCTTTGCTTGCCTTCCGTGCATTGCCTAGCCTTGCGTTGTCGTGCCTTAGCCTTGCCTCGCCTGAACGTGCTTTCCCATGCGTTACCCTTTACTTGCCTTGCCGTGCATTGCCCAGCCTGCGTTGCCGTGCCCTAGCCTTGTTTCCCCTTGCCGTGCAGTTCCTTCCGTTACCCTTGCATTTCCTTGCTTTTCCTTGCCTTGCTTACCTTCCGTTACTCTTTGCTTCCCTTCCCTGCATTGCCTAGCCTTGCGTTGTCGTGCCTTAGCCTTATCTCCCCTGACCGTGCCTTCCTTTGCTTTAAGCTTTCCTTGCATTGTCGTGCATTGCCTAGCCTTGCGTTGTCGTGCATTAGCCTTGCCTAGCCTCACCGTGCCTTGCCTTGCGTTACCCTTTCCTTGCCTTGCCGTGCATTGCCTAGCGTGCGTTGTCGTGCCTTAGCCTTGTTACCCCTTGCCGTGCCGTTCCTTCCGTTACCCTTGCCTTCCCGTGCTTTCCCTTGCCTTCCTTGCGTTCCGTTACTCTTTGCTTGCTTTCCGTGCATTGCCTAGCCTTGCGTTGTCATGCCTTAGGCTTGCCTCGCCTGACCGTGCTTTCCCATGCGTTACCCTTTCCTTGCCTTGCCGTGCATTGCCTAGCGTGCGTTGTCGTGCCTTAGCCTTGTTTCCCCTTGCCGTGCCGTTCCTTCCGTTACACTTGCCTTTCTTTGCTTTCCCTTGCCTTCCTTACCTTCCGTTACTCTTTGCTTGCCTTCCGTGCATTGCCTAGCCTTGTGTTGTCGTGCCTTAGCCTTATCTCGCCTGACCGTGCCTTCCTTTGCTTTAAGCTTTCCTTGTTTTGTCGTGCATTGCCTAGCCTTGCGTTGTCGTGCATTAGCCTTGCCTAGCCTCACCGTGCCTTGCCTTGCGTTACCCTTTCCTTGCCTTGCCGTGCATTGCCTAGCCGTGCGTTGTCGTGCCTTAGCCTTGATTCCCCTTGCCGTGGCGTGCCTTTTGTTACACTTGCCTTGCCTGGCTTTGCCTTGCCTTCCTTTCCTTCCGTTACTCTTTCCTTGCCTTGCCGTGCATTGCCTAGCCTTGCATTGTCGTGCCTTATCCTTGCCTCACCTGACCGTGCCTTCCCCTGCGTTACCCTTTCCTTGCCTTGCCGTGCATTGCCTAGCCCTGCGTTGTCGTGCCTTAGCCTTCTTACCCCTTGCCGTGCCGTTCCTTCCGTTACCATTGCCTTCCCTTGCTTTCCCTTGCCTTACTTGCGTTCCGTTACTCTTTGCTTGCTTTCCGTGCATTGCCTAGCCTTGCGTTGTCATGCCTTAGCCTTGCCTCGCCTGACCGTGCTTTCCCATGCGTTACCCTTTCCTTGCCTTGCCGTGCATTGCCTAGCGTGCGTTGTCGTGCCTTAGCCTTGTTTCCCCTTCCCGTGCCGTTCCTTCCGTTACACTTGCCTTTCCTTGCTTTCCCTTGCCTTCCTTACCTTCCGTTACTCTTTGCTTGCCTTCCGTGCATTGCCTAGCCTTGCGTTGTCGTGCCTTAGCCTTGCCTCGCCTGACCGTGCTTTCCCATGCGTTACCCTTTCCTTGCCTTGCCGTTCATTGCCTAGCGTTCGGTGTCGTGCCTTAGACTTGTTCCCCCTTGCCGTGCCGTTCCTTCCGTTACCCTTGCCTTTCCTTGCTTTTCCTTGCCTTCCTTACCTTCCGTTACTCTTTGCTTGCCTTCCCTGAATTTCCTAGCCTTGCGTTGTCGTGCCTTAGCCTTGCCTCGCCTGACCGTGCTATCCCATGCGTTACCCTTTCCTTGCCTTGCCGTGCATTGCCTAGCGTGCGTTGTGGTGCCTTAGCCTTGTTACCCCTTGCCGTGCCGTTCCTTCCGTTACCCTTGCCTTCCCTTGCTTTCCCTTGCCTTCCTTGCGTTCCGTTACTCTTTGCTTGCTTTCCGTGCATTGCCTAGCCTTGCGTTGTCATGCCTTAGGCTTGCCTCGCCTGACCGTGCTTTCCCATGCGTTACCCTTTCCTTGCCTTGCCGTGCATTGCCTAGCGTGCGCTGTCGTGCCTTAGCCTTGTTTCCCCTTGCCGTGCCGTTCCTTCCGTTACACTTGCCTTTCTTTGCTTTCCCTTGCCTTCCTTACCTTCCGTTACTCTTTGCTTGCCTTCCGTGCATTGCCTAGCCTTGCGTTGTCGTGCCTTAGCCTTATCTCGCCTGACCGTGCCTTCCATTGCTTTAAGCTTTCCTTGCATTGTCGTGCATTGCCTAGCCTTGCGTTGTCGTGCATTAGCCTTGCCTAGCCTCACGGTGCCTTGCCTTGCGTTACCCTTTCCTTGCCTTGCCGTGCATTGCCTAGCCGTGCGTAGTCGTGCCTTAGCCTTGATTCCCCTTGCCGTGGCGTGCCTTTTGTTACACTTGCCTTGCCTGGCTTTGCCTTGCCTTCCTTTCCTTCCGTTACTCTTTCCTTGCCTTGCCGTGCATTGCCTAGCCTTGCATTGTCGTGCCTTATCCTTGCCTCACCTGACCGTGCCTTCCCCTGCGTTACCCTTTCCTTGCCTTGCCGTGCATTGCCTAGCCCTGCGTTGTCGTGCCTTAGGCTTCTTAACCCTTGCCGTCCCGTTCCTTCCGTTACCCTTGCCTTCCCTTGCTTTCGCTTGCCTTCCTTGCGTTCCGTTACTCTTTGCTTGCTTTCCGTGCATTGCCTAGCCTTGCGTTGTCATGCCTTAGCCTTGCCTCGCCTGACCGTGCTTTCCCATGCGTTACCCTTTCCTTGCCTTGCCGTGCATTGCCTAGCGTGCGTTGTCGTGCCTTAACCTTGTTTCCCCTTGCCGTCCCGTTCCTTCCGTAACACTTGCCTTTCCTTGCTTTCCCTTGCGTTCCTTACCTTCCGTTACTCTTTGCTTGCCTTCCGTGCATTGCCTAGCGTTGCGTTGTCGTGCCTTAGCCTTGCCTCGCCTGACCGTGCTTTCCCATGCGTTACCCTTTCCTTGCCTTGCCGTTCATTGCCTAGCGTTCGGTGTCGTGCCTTAGACTTGTTCCCCCTTGCCGTGCCGTTCCTTCCGTTACCCTTGCCTTTCCTTGCTTTTCCTTGCCTTCCTTACCTTCCGTTACTCTTTGCTTGCCTTCCCTGAATTTCCTAGCCTTGCGTTGTCGTGCCTTAGCCTTGCCTCGCCTGACCGTGCTTTCCCATGCGTTACCCTTTCCTTGCCTTGCCGTGCATTGCCTAGCGTGCGTTGTCGTGCCTTAGCCTTGTTACCCCTTGCCGTACCGTTCCTTCCGTTACCCTTGCCTTCCCTTGCTTTCCCTTGCCTTCCTTGCGTTCCGTTACTCTTTGCTTGCTTTCCGTGCATTGCCTAGCCTTGCGTTGTCATGCCTTAGGCTTGCCTCGCCTGACCGTGCTTTCCCATGCGTTACCCTTTCCTTGCCTTGCCGTTCATTGCCTAGCGTTCGGTGTCGTGCCTTAGACTTGTTCCCCCTTGCCGTGCCGTTCCTTCCGTTACCCTTGCCTTTCCTTGCTTTTCCTTGCCTTGCTTACCTTCCGTTACTCTTTGCTTGCCTTCCCTGAATTGCCTAGCCTTGCGTTGTCGTGCCTTTGCCTTATCTCGCCTGACCTTGCCTTCCTTTGCTTTAAGCTTTCCTTGCATTGTCGTGCATTGCCTAGCATTGCGTTTCCGTGCATTAGCCTTGCCTAGCCTCACCGTGCCTTGCCTTGCGTTACCCTTTGCTTGCCTTGCCGTGCATTGCCTAGCCGTGCGTTGTCGTGCCTTAGCCTTGTTTCCCCTTGCCGTGCCGTTCCTTCCGTTACACTTGCCTTTCTTTGCTTTCCCTTGCCTTCCTTACCTTCCGTTACTCTTTGCTTGCCTTCCGTGCATTGCCTAGCCTTGCGTTGTCGTGCCTTAGCCTTGCCTCGCCTGAACGTGCTTTCCCATGCGTTACCCTTTACTTGCCTTGCCGTGCATTGCCCAGCCTGCGTTGCCGTGCCTTAGCCTTGTTTCCCCTTGCCGTGCAGTTCCTTCCGTTACCCTTGCATTTCCTTGCTTTTCCTTGCCTTGCTTACCTTCCGTTACTCTTTGCTTCCCTTCCCTGCATTGCCTAGCCTTGCGTTGTCGTGCCTTAGCCTTATCTCGCCTGACCGTGCCTTCCTTTGCTTTAAGCTTTCCTTGCATTGTCGTGCATTGCCTAGCCTTGCGTTGTCGTGCATTAGCCTTGCCTAGCCTCACCGTGCCTTGCCTTGCGTTACCCTTTCCTTGCCTTGCCGTGCATTGCCTAGCGTGCGTTGTCGTGCCTTAGCCTTGTTACCCCTTGCCGTGCCGTTCCTTCCGTTACCCTTGCCTTCCCTTGCTTTCCCTTGCCTTCCTTGCGTTCCGTTACTCTTTGCTTGCTTTCCGTGCATTGCCTAGCCTTGCGTTGTCATGCCTTAGGCTTGCCTCGCCTGACCGTGCTTTCCCATACGTTACCCTTTCCTTGCCTTGCCGTGCATTGCCTAGCGTGCGTTGTCGTGCCTTAGCCTTGTTTCCCCTTGCCGTTCCGTTCCTTCCGTTACACTTGCCTTTCTTTGCTTTCCCTTGCCTTCCTTACCTTCCGTTACTCTTTGCTTGCCTTCCGTGCATTGCCTAGCGTTGCGTTGTCGTGCCTTAGCCTTGCCTCGCCTGACCGTGCTTTCCCATGCGTTACCCTTTCCTTGCCTTGCCGTGCATTGCCTAGCGTGCGTTGTCGTGCCTTAGCCTTGTTACCCCTTGCCGTGCCGTTCCTTCCGTTACCCTTGCCTTCCCTTGCTTTCCCTTGCCTTCCTTGCGTTCCGTTACTCTTTGCTTGCTTTCCGTGCATTGCCTAGCCTTGCGTTGTCATGCCTTAGGCTTGCCTCGCCTGACCGTGCTTTCCCATGCGTTACCCTTTCCTTCCCTTGCCGTGCATTGCCTAGCGTGCGTTGTCGTGCCTTAGCCTTGTTTCCCCTTGCCGTGCCGTTCCTTCCTTTACACTTGCCTTTCTTTGCTTTCCCTTGCCTTCCTTACCTTCCGTTACTCTTTGCTTGCCTTCCGTGCATTGCCTAGCCTTGCGTTGTCGTGCCTTAGCCTTATCTCGCCTGACCGTGCCTTCCTTTGCTTTAAGCTTTCCTTGTATTGTCGTGCATTGCCTAGCCTTGCGTTGTCGTGCATTAGCCTTGCCTAGCCTCACCGTGCCTTGCCTTGCGTTACCCTTTCCTTGCCTTGCCGTGCATTGCCTAGCCGTGCGTTGTCGTGCCTTAGCCTTGATTCCCCTTGCCGTGGCGTGCCTTTTGTTACACTTGCCTTGCCTGGCTTTGCCTTGCCTTCCTTTCCTTCCGTTACTCTTTCCTTGCCTTGCCGTGCATTGCCTAGCCTTGCATTGTCGTGCCTTATCCTTGCCTCACCTGACCGTGCCTTCCCCTGCGTTACCCTTTACTTGCCTTGCCGTGCATTGCCTAGCCCTGCGTTGTCGTGCCTTAGCCATCTTACCCCTTGCCGTGCCGTTCCTTCCGTTACCCTTGCCTTCCCTTGCTTTCCCTTGCCTTCCTTGCGTTCCGTTACTCTTTGCTTGCTTTCCGTGCATTGCCTAGCCTTGCGTTGTCATGCCTTAGCCTTGCCTCGCCTGACCGTGCTTTCCCATGCGTTACCCTTTCCTTGCCTTGCCGTGCATTGCCTAGCGTGCGTTGTCGTGCCTTAGCCTTGTTTCCCCTTGCCGTGCCGTTCCTTCCGTTACACTTGCCTTTCCTTGCTTTCCCTTGCCTTCCTTACCTTCCGTTACTCTTTGCTTGCCTTCCCTGAATTTCCTAGCCTTGCGTTGTCGTGCCTTAGCCTTGCCTCGCCTGACCGAGCTATCCCATGCGTTACCCTTTCCTTGCCTTGCCGTGCATTGCCTAGCGTGCGTTGTCGTGCCTTAGCCTTGTTACCCCTTGCCGTGCCGTTCCTTCCGTTACCCTTGCCTTCCCTTGCTTTCCCTTGCCTTCCTTGCGTTCCGTTACTCTTTGCTTGCTTTCCGTGCATTGCCTAGCCTTGCGTTGTCATGCCTTAGGCTTGCCTCGCCTGACCGTGCTTTCCCATGCGTTACCCTTTCCTTGCCTTGCCGTGCATTGCCTAGCGTGCGTTGTCGTGCCTTAGCCTTGTTTCCCCTTGCCGTGCCGTTCCTTCCGTTACACTTGCCTTTCTTTGCTTTCCCTTGCCTTCCTTACCTTCCGTTACTCTTTGCTTGCCTTCCGTGCATTGCCTAGCCTTGCGTTGTCGTGCCTTAGCCTTATCTCGCCTGACCGTGCCTTCCTTTGCTTTAAGCTTTCCTTGCATTGTCGTGCATTGCCTAGCCTTGCGTTGTCGTGCATTAGCCTTGCCTAGCCTCACCGTGCCTTGCCTTGCGTTACTCTTTCCTTGCCTTGCCGTGCATTGCCTAGCCGTGCGTTGTCGTGCCTTAGCCTTGATTCCCCTTGCCGTGGCGTGCCTTTTGTTACACTTGCCTTGCCTGGCTTTGCCTTGCCTTCCTTTCCTTCCGTTACTCTTTCCTTGCCTTGCCGTGCATTGCCTAGCCTTGCATTGTCGTGCCTTATCCTTGCCTCACCTGACCGTGCCTTCCCCTGCGTTACCCTTTCCTTGCCTTGCCGTGCATTGCCTAGCCCTGCGTTGTCGTGCCTTAGGCTTCTTACCCCTTGCCGTCCCGTTCCTTCCGTTACCCTTGCCTTCCCTTGCTTTCCCTTGCCTTCCTTGCGTTCCGTTACTCTTTGCTTGCTTTCCGTACATTGCCTAGCCTTGCGTTGTCATGCCTTAGCCTTGCCTCGCCTGACCGTGCTTTCCCATGCGTTACCCTTTCCTTGCCTTGCCGTGCATTGCCTAGCGTGCGTTGTCGTGCCTTAACCTTGTTTCCCCTTGCCGTCCCGTTCCTTCCGTAACACTTGCCTTTCCTTGCTTTCCCTAGCCTTCCTTACCTTCCGTTACTCTTTGCTTGCCTTCCGTGCATTGCCTAGCGTTGCGTTGTCGTGCCTTAGCCTTGCCTCGCCTGACCGTGCTTTCCCATGCGTTACCCTTTCCTTGCCTTGCCGTTCATTGCCTAGCGTTCGGTGTCGTGCCTTAGACTTGTTCCCCCTTGCCGTGCCGTTCCTTCCGTTACCCTTGCCTTTCCTTGCTTTTCCTTGCCTTCCTTACCTTCCGTTACTCTTTGCTTGCCTTCCCTGAATTTCCTAGCCTTGCGTTGTCGTGCCTTAGCCTTGCCTCGCCTGACCGTGCTTTCCCATGCGTTACCCTTTCCTTGCCTTGCCGTGCATTGCCTAGCGTGCGTTGTCGTGCCTTAGCCTTGTTACCCCTTGCCGTACCGTTCCTTCCGTTACCCTTGCCTTCCCTTGCTTTCCCTTGCCTTCCTTGCGTTCCGTTACTCTTTGCTTGCTTTCCGTGCATTGCCTAGCCTTGCGTTGTCATGCCTTAGGCTTGCCTCGCCTGACCGTGCTTTCCCATGCGTTACCCTTTCCTTGCCTTGCCGTTCATTGCCTAGCGTTCGGTGTCGTGCCTTAGACTTGTTCCCCCTTGCCGTGCCGTTCCTTCCGTTACCCTTGCCTTTCCTTGCTTTTCCTTGCCTTGCTTACCTTCCGTTACTCTTTGCTTGCCTTCCCTGAATTGCCTAGCCTTGCGTTGTCGTGCCTTTGCCTTATCTCGCCTGACCTTGCCTTCCTTTGCTTTAAGCTTTCCTTGCATTGTCGTGCATTGCCTAGCATTGCGTTTCCGTGCATTAGCCTTGCCTAGCCTCACCGTGCCTTGCCTTGCGTTACCCTTTGCTTGCCTTGCCGTGCATTGCCTAGCCGTGCGTTGTCGTGCCTTAGCCTTGTTTCCCCTTGCCGTGCCGTTCCTTCCGTTACACTTGCCTTTCTTTGCTTTCCCTTGCCTTCCTTACCTTCCGTTACTCTTTGCTTGCCTTCCGTGCATTGCCTAGCCTTGCGTTGTCGTGCCTTAGCCTTGCCTCGCCTGAACGTGCTTTCCCATGCGTTACCCTTTACTTGCCTTGCCGTGCATTGCCCAGCCTGCGTTGCCGTGCCTTAGCCTTGTTTCCCCTTGCCGTGCAGTTCCTTCCGTTACCCTTGCATTTCCTTGCTTTTCCTTGCCTTGCTTACCTTCCGTTACTCTTTGCTTCCCTTCCCTGCATTGCCTAGCCTTGCGTTGTCGTGCCTTAGCCTTATCTCGCCTGACCGTGCCTTCCTTTGCTTTAAGCTTTCCTTGCATTGTCGTACATTGCCTAGCCTTGCGTTGTCGTGCATTAGCCTTGCCTAGCCTCACCGTGCCTTGCCTTGCGTTACCCTTTCCTTGCCTTGCCGTGCATTGCCTAGCGTGCGTTGTCGTGCCTTAGCCTTGTTACCCCTTGCCGTGCCGTTCCTTCCGTTACCCTTGCCTTCCCTTGCTTTCCCTTGCCTTCCTTGCGTTCCGTTACTCTTTGCTTGCTTTCCGTGCATTGCCTAGCCTTGCGTTGTCATGCCTTAGGCTTGCCTCGCCTGACCGTGCTTTCCCATACGTTACCCTTTCCTTGCCTTGCCGTGCATTGCCTAGCGTGCGTTGTCGTGCCTTAGCCTTGTTTCCCCTTGCCGTTCCGTTCCTTCCGTTACACTTGCCTTTCTTTGCTTTCCCTTGCCTTCCTTACCTTCCGTTACTCTTTGCTTGCCTTCCGTGCATTGCCTAGCGTTGCGTTGTCGTGCCTTAGCCTTGCCTCGCCTGACCGTGCTTTCCCATGCGTTACCCTTTCCTTGCCTTGCCGTGCATTGCCTAGCGTGCGTTGTCGTGCCTTAGCCTTGTTACCCCTTGCCGTGCCGTTCCTTCCGTTACCCTTGCCTTCCCTTGTTTTCCCTTGCCTTCCTTGCGTTCCGTTACTCTTTGCTTGCTTTCCGTGCATTGCCTAGCCTTGCGTTGTCATGCCTTAGGCTTGCCTCGCCTGACCGTGCTTTCCCATGCGTTACCCTTTCCTTCCCTTGCCGTGCATTGCCTAGCGTGCGTTGTCGTGCCTTAGCCTTGTTTCCCCTTGCCGTGCCGTTCCTTCCTTTACACTTGCCTTTCTTTGCTTTCCCTTGCCTTCCTTACCTTCCGTTACTCTTTGCTTGCCTTCCGTGCATTGCCTAGCCTTGCGTTGTCGTGCCTTAGCCTTATCACGCCTGACCGTGCCTTCCTTTGCTTTAAGCTTTCCTTGTTTTGTCGTGCATTGCCTAGCCTTGCGTTGTCGTGCATTAGCCTTGCCTAGCCTCACCGTGCCTTGCCTTGCGTTACCCTTTCCTTGCCTTGCCGTGCATTGCCTAGCCGTGCGTTGTCGTGCCTTAGCCTTGATTCCCCTTGCCGTGGCGTGCCTTTTGTTACACTTGCCTTGCCTGGCTTTGCCTTGCCTTCCTTTCCTTCCGTTACTCTTTCCTTGCCTTGCCGTGCATTGCCTAGCCTTGCATTGTCGTGCCTTATCCTTGCCTCACCTGACCGTGCCTTCCCCTGCGTTACCCTTTACTTGCCTTGCCGTGCATTGCCTAGCCCTGCGTTGTCGTGCCTTAGCCATCTTACCCCTTGCCGTGCCGTTCCTTCCGTTACCCTTGCCTTCCCTTGCTTTCCCTTGCCTTCCTTGCGTTCCGTTACTCTTTGCTTGCTTTCCGTGCATTGCCTAGCCTTGCGTTGTCATGCCTTAGCCTTGCCTCGCCTGACCGTGCTTTCCCATGCGTTACCCTTTCCTTGCCTTGCCGTGCATTGCCTAGCGTGCGTTGTCGTGCCTTAGCCTTGTTTCCCCTTGCCGTGCCGTTCCTTCCGTTACACTTGCCTTCCTTACCTTCCGTTACTCTTTGCTTGCCTTCCCTGAATTTCCTAGCCTTGCGTTGTCGTGCCTTAGCCTTGCCTCGCCTGACCGTGCTATCCCATGCGTTACCCTTTCCTTGCCTTGCCGTGCATTGCCTAGCGTGCGTTGTCGTGCCTTAGCCTTGTTACCCCTTGCCGTGCCGTTCCTTCCGTTACCCTTGCCTTCCCTTGCTTTCCCTTGCCTTCCTTGCGTTCCGTTACTCTTTGCTTGCTTTCCGTGCATTGCCTAGCCTTGCGTTTTCATGCCTTAGGCTTGCCTCGCCTGACCGTGCTTTCCCATGCGTTACCCTTTCCTTGCCTTGCCGTGCATTGCCTAGCGTGCGTTGTCGTGCCTTAGCCTTGTTTCCCCTTGCCGTGCCGTTCCTTCCGTTACACTTGCCTTTCTTTGCTTTCCCTTGCCTTCCTTACCTTCCGTTACTCTTTGCTTGCCTTCCGTGCATTGCCTAGCCTTGCGTTGTCGTGCCTTAGCCTTATCTCGCCTGACCGTGCCTTCCTTTGCTTTAAGCTTTCCTTGCATTGTCGTGCATTGCCTAGCCTTGCGTTGTCGTGCATTAGCCTTGCCTAGCCTCACCGTGCCTTGCCTTGCGTTACCCTTTCCTTGCCTTGCCGTGCATTGCCTAGCCGTGCGTTGTCGTGCCTTAGCCTTGATTCCCCTTGCCGTGGCGTGCCTTTTGTTACACTTGCCTTGCCTGGCTTTGCCTTGCCTTCCTTTCCTTCCGTTACTCTTTCCTTGCCTTGCCGTGCATTGCCTAGCCTTGCATTGTCGTGCCTTATCCTTGCCTCACCTGACCGTGCCTTCCCCTGCGTTACCCTTTCCTTGCCTTGCCGTGCATTGCCTAGCCCTGCGTTGTCGTGCCTTAGGCTTCTTACCCCTTGCCGTCCCGTTCCTTCCGTTACCCTTGCCTTCCCTTGCTTTCGCTTGCCTTCCTTCAGTTCCGTTACTCTTTGCTTGCTTTCCGTGCATTGCCTAGCCTTGCGTTGTCATGCCTTAGCCTTGCCTCGCCTGACCGTGCTTTCCCATGCGTTACCCTTTCCTTGCCTTGCCGTGCATTGCCTAGCGTGCGTTGTCGTGCCTTAACCTTGTTTCCCCTTGCCGTCCCGTTCCTTCCGTAACACTTGCCTTTCCTTGCTTTCCCTTGCCTTCCTTACCTTCCGTTACTCTTTGCTTCCCTTCCGTGCATTGCCTAGCCTTGCGTTGTCGTGCCTTAGCCTTGCCTCGCCTGACCGTGCTTTCCCATGCGTTACCCTTTCCTTGCCTTGCCGTTCATTGCCTAGCGTTCGGTGTCGTGCCTTAGACTTGTTCCCCCTTGCCGTGCCGTTCCTTCCGTTACCCTTGCCTTTCCTTGCTTTTCCTTGCCTTCCTTACCTTCCGTTACTCTTTGCTTGCCTTCCCTGAATTGCCTAGCCTTGCGTTGTCGTGCCTTAGCCTTGCCTCGCCTGACCGTGCTTTCCCATGCGTTACCCTTTCCTTGCCTTGCCGTTCATTGCCTAGCGTTCGGTGTCGTGCCTTAGACTTGTTCCCCCTTGCCGTGCCGTTCCTTCCGTTACACTTGCCTTTCTTTGCTTTCCCTTGCCTTCCTTACCTTCCGTTACTCTTTGCTTGCCTTCCGTGCATTGCCTAGCCTTGCGTTGTCGTGCCTTAGCCTTATCTCGCCTGACCGTGCCTTCCTTTGCTTTAAGCTTTCCTTGCATTGTCGTGCATTGCCTAGCCTTGCGTTGTCGTGCATTAGCCTTGCCTAGCCTCACAGTGCCTTGCCTTGCGTTACCCTTTCCTTGCCTTGCCGTGCATTGCCTAGCGTGCGTTGTCGTGCCTTAGCCTTGTTACCCCTTGCCGTGCCGTTCCTTCCGTTACCCTTGCCTTCCCTTGCTTTCCCTTGCCTTCCTTGCGTTCCGTTACTCTTTGCTTGCTTTCCGTGCATTGCCTAGCCTTGCGTTGTCATGCCTTAGGCTTGCCTCGCCTGACCGTGCTTTCCCATGCGTTACCCTTTCCTTGCCTTGCCGTGCATTGCCTAGCGTGCGTTGTCGTGCCTTAGCCTTGTTTCCCCTTGCCGTGCCGTTCCTTCCGTTACACTTGCCTTTCTTTGCTTTCCCTTACCTTCCTTACCTTCCGTTACTCTTTGCTTGCCTTCCGTGCATTGCCTAGCCTTGCGTTGTCGTGCCTTAGCCTTATCTCGCCTGACCGTGCCTTCCTTTGCTTTAAGCTTTCCTTGCATTGTTGTGCATTGCCTAGCATTGCGTTGTCGTGCATTAGCCTTGCCTAGCCTCACCGTGCCTTGCCTTGCGTTACCCTTTCCTTGCCTTGCCGTGCATTGCCTAGCCGTGCGTTGTCGTGCCTTAGCCTTGATTCCCCTTGCCGTGGCGTGCCTTTTGTTACACTTGCCTTGCCTGGCTTTGCCTTGCCTTCCTTTCCTTCCGTTACTCTTTCCTTGCCTTGCCGTGCATTGCCTAGCCTTGCATTGTCGTGCCTTATCCTTGCCTCACCTGACCGTGCCTTCCCCTGCGTTACCCTTTCCTTGCCTTGCCGTGCATTGCCTAGCCCTGCGTTGTCGTGCCTTAGCCATCTTACCCCTTGCCGTGCCGTTCCTTCCGTTACCCTTGCCTTCCCTTGCTTTCCCTTGCCTTCCTTGCGTTCCGTTACTCTTTGCTTGCTTTCCGTGCATTGCCTAGACTTGCGTTGTCATGCCTTAGCCTTGCCTCGCCTGACCGTGCTTTCCCATGCGTTACCCTTTCCTTGCCTTGCCGTGCATTGCCTAGCGTGCGTTGTCGTGCCTTAGCCTTGTTTCCCCTTGCCGTGCCGTTCCTTCCGTTACACTTGCCTTTCCTTGCTTTCCCTTGCCTTCCTTACCTTCCGTTACTCTTTGCTTGCCTTCCCTGAATTTCCTAGCCTTGCGTTGTCGTGCCTTAGCCTTGCCTCGCTTGACCGTGCTATCCCATGCGTTACCCTTTCCTTGCCTTGCCGTGCATTGCCTACCCTGCGTTGTCGTGCCTTAGCCTTGTTACCCCTTGCCGTGCCGTTCCTTCCGTTACCCTTGCCTTCCCTTGCTTTCCCTTGCCTTCCTTGCGTTCCGTTACTCTTTGCTTGCTTTCCGTGCATTGCCTAGCCTTGCGTTGTCATGCCTTAGGCTTGCCTCGCCTGACCGTGCTTTCCCATGCGTTACCCTTTCCTTGCCTTGCCGTGCATTGCCTAGCGTGCGTTGTCGTGCCTTAGCCTTGTTTCCCCTTGCCGTGCCGTTCCTTCCGTTACACTTGCCTTTCTTTGCTTTCCCTTGCCTTCCTTACCTTCCGTTACTCTTTGCTTGCCTTCCGTGCATTGCCTAGCCTTGCGTTGTCGTGCCTTAGCCTTATCTCGCCTGACCGTGCCTTCCTTTGCTTTAAGCTTTCCTTGCATTGTCGTGCATTGCCTAGCCTTGCGTTGTCGTGCATTAGCCTTGCCTAGCCTCACCGTGCCTTGCCTTGCGTTACCCTTTCCTTGCCTTGCCGTGCATTGCCTAGCCGTGCGTTGTCGTGCCTTAGCCTTGATTCCCCTTGCCGTGGCGTGCCTTTTGTTACACTTGCCTTGCCTGGATTTGCCTTGCCTTCCTTTCCTTCAGTTACTCTTTCCTTGCCTTGCCGTGCATTGCCTAGCCTTGCATTGTCGTGCCTTATCCTTGCCTCACCTGACCGTGCCTTCCCCTGCGTTACCCTTTCCTTGCCTTGCCGTGCATTGCCTAGCCCTGCGTTGTCGTGCCTTAGGCTTCTTACCCCTTGCCGTCCCGTTCCTTCCGTTACCCTTGCCTTCCCTTGCTTTCGCTTGCCTTCCTTGCGTTCCGTTACTCTTTGCTTGCCTTCCGTGCATTGCCTAGCGTTGCGTTGTCGTGCCTTAGCCTTGCCTCGCCTGACCGTGCTTTCCCATGCGTTACCCTTTCCTTGCCTTGCCGTTCATTGCCTAGCGTTCGGTGTCGTGCCTTAGACTTGTTCCCCCTTGCCGTGCCGTTCCTTCCGTTACCCTTGCCTTTCCTTACTTTTCCTTGCCTTCCTTACCTTCCGTTACTCTTTGCTTGCCTTCCCTGAATTTCCTAGCCTTGCGTTGTCGTGCCTTAGCCTTGCCTCGCCTGACCGTGCTTTCCCATGCGTTACCCTTTCCTTGCCTTGCCGTGCATTGCCTAGCCTTGCGTTGTCGTGCCTTAGCCTTCTTACCCCTTGCCGTACCGTCCCTTCCGTTACCCTTGCCTTCCCTTGCTTTCCCTTGCCTTCCTTGCGTTCCGTTACTCTTTGCTTGCTTTCCGTGCATTGCCTAGCCTTGCGTTGTCGTGCCTTAGCCTTGCCTCGCCTGACCGTGCTTTCCCATGCGTTACCCTTTCCTTGCCTTGCCGTTCATTGCCTAGCGTTCGGTGTCGTGCCTTAGACTTGTTCCCCCTTGCCGTGCCGTTCCTTCCGTTACCCTTGCCTTTCCTTGCTTTTCCTTGCCTTCCTTACCTTCCGTTACTCTTTGCTTGCCTTCCGTGCATTGCCTAGCCTTGCGTTGTCGTGCCTTAGCCTTGCCTCGCCTGAACGTGCTTTCCCATGCGTTACCCTTTACTTGCCTTGCCGTGCATTGCCCAGCCTGCGTTGCCGTGCCCTAGCCTTGTTTCCCCTTGCCGTGCAGTTCCTTCCGTTACCCTTGCATTTCCTTGCTTTTCCTTGCCTTGCTTACCTTCCGTTACTCTTTGCTTCCCTTCCCTGCATTGCCTAGCCTTGCGTTGTCGTGCCTTAGCCTTATCTCCCCTGACCGTGCCTTCCTTTGCTTTAAGCTTTCCTTGCATTGTCGTGCATTGCCTAGCCTTGCGTTGTCGTGCATTAGCCTTGCCTAGCCTCACCGTGCCTTGCCTTGCGTTACCCTTTCCTTGCCTTGCCGTGCATTGCCTAGCGTGCGTTGTCGTGCCTTAGCCTTGTTACCCCTTGCCGTGCCGTTCCTTCCGTTACCCTTGCCTTCCCGTGCTTTCCCTTGCCTTCCTTGCGTTCCGTTACTCTTTGCTTGCTTTCCGTGCATTGCCTAGCCTTGCGTTGTCATGCCTTAGGCTTGCCTCGCCTGACCGTGCTTTCCCATGCGTTACCCTTTCCTTGCCTTGCCGTGCATTGCCTAGCGTGCGTTGTCGTGCCTTAGCCTTGTTTCCCCTTGCCGTGCCGTTCCTTCCGTTACACTTGCCTTTCTTTGCTTTCCCTTGCCTTCCTTACCTTCCGTTACTCTTTGCTTGCCTTCCGTGCATTGCCTAGCCTTGTGTTGTCGTGCCTTAGCCTTATCTCGCCTGACCGTGCCTTCCTTTGCTTTAAGCTTTCCTTGTTTTGTCGTGCATTGCCTAGCCTTGCGTTGTCGTGCATTAGCCTTGCCTAGCCTCACCGTGCCTTGCCTTGCGTTACCCTTTCCTTGCCTTGCCGTGCATTGCCTAGCCGTGCGTTGTCGTGCCTTAGCCTTGATTCCCCTTGCCGTGGCGTGCCTTTTGTTACACTTGCCTTGCCTGGCTTTGCCTTGCCTTCCTTTCCTTCCGTTACTCTTTCCTTGCCTTGCCGTGCATTGCCTAGCCTTGCATTGTCGTGCCTTATCCTTGCCTCACCTGACCGTGCCTTCCCCTGCGTTACCCTTTCCTTGCCTTGCCGTGCATTGCCTAGCCCTGCGTTGTCGTGCCTTAGCCTTCTTACCCCTTGCCGTGCCGTTCCTTCCGTTACCATTGCCTTCCCTTGCTTTCCCTTGCCTTACTTGCGTTCCGTTACTCTTTGCTTGCTTTCCGTGCATTGCCTAGCCTTGCGTTGTCATGCCTTAGCCTTGCCTCGCCTGACCGTGCTTTCCCATGCGTTACCCTTTCCTTGCCTTGCCGTGCATTGCCTAGCGTGCGTTGTCGTGCCTTAGCCTTGTTTCCCCTTCCCGTGCCGTTCCTTCCGTTACACTTGCCTTTCCTTGCTTTCCCTTGCCTTCCTTACCTTCCGTTACTCTTTGCTTGCCTTCCGTGCATTGCCTAGCCTTGCGTTGTCGTGCCTTAGCCTTGCCTCGCCTGACCGTGCTTTCCCATGCGTTACCCTTTCCTTGCCTTGCCGTTCATTGCCTAGCGTTCGGTGTCGTGCCTTAGACTTGTTCCCCCTTGCCGTGCCGTTCCTTCCGTTACCCTTGCCTTTCCTTGCTTTTCCTTGCCTTCCTTACCTTCCGTTACTCTTTGCTTGCCTTCCCTGAATTTCCTAGCCTTGCGTTGTCGTGCCTTAGCCTTGCCTCGCCTGACCGTGCTATCCCATGCGTTACCCTTTCCTTGCCTTGCCGTTCATTGCCTAGCGTGCGTTGTGGTGCCTTAGCCTTGTTACCCCTTGCCGTCCCGTCCCTTCCGTTACCCTTGCCTTCCCTTGCTTTCCCTTGCCTTCCTTGCGTTCCGTTACTCTTTGCTTGCTTTCCGTGCATTGCCTAGCCTTGCGTTGTCATGCCTTAGGCTTGCCTCGCCTGACCGTGCTTTCCCATGCGTTACCCTTTCCTTGCCTTGCCGTGCATTGCCTAGCGTGCGTTGTCGTGCCTTAGCCTTGTTTCCCCTTGCCGTGCCGTTCCTTCCGTTACACTTGCCTTTCTTTGCTTTCCCTTGCCTTCCTTACCTTCCGTTACTCTTTGCTTGCCTTCCGTGCATTGCCTAGCCTTGCGTTGTCGTGCCTTAGCCTTATCTCGCCTGACCGTGCCTTCCATTGCTTTAAGCTTTCCTTGCATTGTCGTGCATTGCCTAGCCTTGCGTTGTCGTGCATTAGCCTTGCCTAGCCTCACGGTGCCTTGCCTTGCGTTACCCTTTCCTTGCCTTGCCGTGCATTGCCTAGCCGTGCGTAGTCGTGCCTTAGCCTTGATTCCCCTTGCCGTGGCGTGCCTTTTGTTACACTTGCCTTGCCTGGCTTTGCCTTGCCTTCCTTTCCTTCCGTTACTCTTTCCTTGCCTTGCCGTGCATTGCCTAGCCTTGCATTGTCGTGCCTTATCCTTGCCTCACCTGACCGTGCCTTCCCCTGCGTTACCCTTTCCTTGCCTTGCCGTGCATTGCCTAGCCCTGCGTTGTCGTGCCTTAGGCTTCTTAACCCTTGCCGTCCCGTTCCTTCCGTTACCCTTGCCTTCCCTTGCTTTCGCTTGCCTTCCTTGCGTTCCGTTACTCTTTGCTTGCTTTCCGTGCATTGCCTAGCCTTGCGTTGTCATGCCTTAGCCTTGCCTCGCCTGACCGTGCTTTCCCATGCGTTACCCTTTCCTTGCCTTGCCGTGCATTGCCTAGCGTGCGTTGTCGTGCCTTAACCTTGTTTCCCCTTGCCGTCCCGTTCCTTCCGTAACACTTGCCTTTCCTTGCTTTCCCTTGCGTTCCTTACCTTCCGTTACTCTTTGCTTGCCTTCCGTGCATTGCCTAGCGTTGCGTTGTCGTGCCTTAGCCTTGCCTCGCCTGACCGTGCTTTCCCATGCGTTACCCTTTCCTTGCCTTGCCGTTCATTGCCTAGCGTTCGGTGTCGTGCCTTAGACTTGTTCCCCCTTGCCGTGCCGTTCCTTCCGTTACCCTTGCCTTTCCTTGCTTTTCCTTGCCTTCCTTACCTTCCGTTACTCTTTGCTTGCCTTCCCTGAATTTCCTAGCCTTGCGTTGTCGTGCCTTAGCCTTGCCTCGCCTGACCGTGCTTTCCCATGCGTTACCCTTTCCTTGCCTTGCCGTGCATTGCCTAGCGTGCGTTGTCGTGCCTTAGCCTTGTTACCCCTTGCCGTACCGTTCCTTCCGTTACCCTTGCCTTCCCTTGCTTTCCCTTGCCTTCCTTGCGTTCCGTTACTCTTTGCTTGCTTTCCGTGCATTGCCTAGCCTTGCGTTGTCATGCCTTAGGCTTGCCTCGCCTGACCGTGCTTTCCCATGCGTTACCCTTTCCTTGCCTTGCCGTTCATTGCCTAGCGTTCGGTGTCGTGCCTTAGACTTGTTCCCCCTTGCCGTGCCGTTCCTTCCGTTACCCTTGCCTTTCCTTGCTTTTCCTTGCCTTGCTTACCTTCCGTTACTCTTTGCTTGCCTTCCCTGAATTGCCTAGCCTTGCGTTGTCGTGCCTTTGCCTTATCTCGCCTGACCTTGCCTTCCTTTGCTTTAAGCTTTCCTTGCATTGTCGTGCATTGCCTAGCATTGCGTTTCCGTGCATTAGCCTTGCCTAGCCTCACCGTGCCTTGCCTTGCGTTACCCTTTGCTTGCCTTGCCGTGCATTGCCTAGCCGTGCGTTGTCGTGCCTTAGCCTTGTTTCCCCTTGCCGTGCCGTTCCTTCCGTTACACTTGCCTTTCTTTGCTTTCCCTTGCCTTCCTTACCTTCCGTTACTCTTTGCTTGCCTTCCGTGCATTGCCTAGCCTTGCGTTGTCGTGCCTTAGCCTTGCCTCGCCTGAACGTGCTTTCCCATGCGTTACCCTTTACTTGCCTTGCCGTGCATTGCCCAGCCTGCGTTGCCGTGCCTTAGCCTTGTTTCCCCTTGCCGTGCAGTTCCTTCCGTTACCCTTGCATTTCCTTGCTTTTCCTTGCCTTGCTTACCTTCCGTTACTCTTTGCTTCCCTTCCCTGCATTGCCTAGCCTTGCGTTGTCGTGCCTTAGCCTTATCTCGCCTGACCGTGCCTTCCTTTGCTTTAAGCTTTCCTTGCATTGTCGTGCATTGCCTAGCCTTGCGTTGTCGTGCATTAGCCTTGCCTAGCCTCACCGTGCCTTGCCTTGCGTTACCCTTTCCTTGCCTTGCCGTGCATTGCCTAGCGTGCGTTGTCGTGCCTTAGCCTTGTTACCCCTTGCCGTGCCGTTCCTTCCGTTACCCTTGCCTTCCCTTGCTTTCCCTTGCCTTCCTTGCGTTCCGTTACTCTTTGCTTGCTTTCCGTGCATTGCCTAGCCTTGCGTTGTCATGCCTTAGGCTTGCCTCGCCTGACCGTGCTTTCCCATACGTTACCCTTTCCTTGCCTTGCCGTGCATTGCCTAGCGTGCGTTGTCGTGCCTTAGCCTTGTTTCCCCTTGCCGTTCCGTTCCTTCCGTTACACTTGCCTTTCTTTGCTTTCCCTTGCCTTCCTTACCTTCCGTTACTCTTTGCTTGCCTTCCGTGCATTGCCTAGCGTTGCGTTGTCGTGCCTTAGCCTTGCCTCGCCTGACCGTGCTTTCCCATGCGTTACCCTTTCCTTGCCTTGCCGTGCATTGCCTAGCGTGCGTTGTCGTGCCTTAGCCTTGTTACCCCTTGCCGTGCCGTTCCTTCCGTTACCCTTGCCTTCCCTTGCTTTCCCTTGCCTTCCTTGCGTTCCGTTACTCTTTGCTTGCTTTCCGTGCATTGCCTAGCCTTGCGTTGTCATGCCTTAGGCTTGCCTCGCCTGACCGTGCTTTCCCATGCGTTACCCTTTCCTTCCCTTGCCGTGCATTGCCTAGCGTGCGTTGTCGTGCCTTAGCCTTGTTTCCCCTTGCCGTGCCGTTCCTTCCTTTACACTTGCCTTTCTTTGCTTTCCCTTGCCTTCCTTACCTTCCGTTACTCTTTGCTTGCCTTCCGTGCATTGCCTAGCCTTGCGTTGTCGTGCCTTAGCCTTATCTCGCCTGACCGTGCCTTCCTTTGCTTTAAGCTTTCCTTGTATTGTCGTGCATTGCCTAGCCTTGCGTTGTCGTGCATTAGCCTTGCCTAGCCTCACCGTGCCTTGCCTTGCGTTACCCTTTCCTTGCCTTGCCGTGCATTGCCTAGCCGTGCGTTGTCGTGCCTTAGCCTTGATTCCCCTTGCCGTGGCGTGCCTTTTGTTACACTTGCCTTGCCTGGCTTTGCCTTGCCTTCCTTTCCTTCCGTTACTCTTTCCTTGCCTTGCCGTGCATTGCCTAGCCTTGCATTGTCGTGCCTTATCCTTGCCTCACCTGACCGTGCCTTCCCCTGCGTTACCCTTTACTTGCCTTGCCGTGCATTGCCTAGCCCTGCGTTGTCGTGCCTTAGCCATCTTACCCCTTGCCGTGCCGTTCCTTCCGTTACCCTTGCCTTCCCTTGCTTTCCCTTGCCTTCCTTGCGTTCCGTTACTCTTTGCTTGCTTTCCGTGCATTGCCTAGCCTTGCGTTGTCATGCCTTAGCCTTGCCTCGCCTGACCGTGCTTTCCCATGCGTTACCCTTTCCTTGCCTTGCCGTGCATTGCCTAGCGTGCGTTGTCGTGCCTTAGCCTTGTTTCCCCTTGCCGTGCCGTTCCTTCCGTTACACTTGCCTTTCCTTGCTTTCCCTTGCCTTCCTTACCTTCCGTTACTCTTTGCTTGCCTTCCCTGAATTTCCTAGCCTTGCGTTGTCGTGCCTTAGCCTTGCCTCGCCTGACCGAGCTATCCCATGCGTTACCCTTTCCTTGCCTTGCCGTGCATTGCCTAGCGTGCGTTGTCGTGCCTTAGCCTTGTTACCCCTTGCCGTGCCGTTCCTTCCGTTACCCTTGCCTTCCCTTGCTTTCCCTTGCCTTCCTTGCGTTCCGTTACTCTTTGCTTGCTTTCCGTGCATTGCCTAGCCTTGCGTTGTCATGCCTTAGGCTTGCCTCGCCTGACCGTGCTTTCCCATGCGTTACCCTTTCCTTGCCTTGCCGTGCATTGCCTAGCGTGCGTTGTCGTGCCTTAGCCTTGTTTCCCCTTGCCGTGCCGTTCCTTCCGTTACACTTGCCTTTCTTTGCTTTCCCTTGCCTTCCTTACCTTCCGTTACTCTTTGCTTGCCTTCCGTGCATTGCCTAGCCTTGCGTTGTCGTGCCTTAGCCTTATCTCGCCTGACCGTGCCTTCCTTTGCTTTAAGCTTTCCTTGCATTGTCGTGCATTGCCTAGCCTTGCGTTGTCGTGCATTAGCCTTGCCTAGCCTCACCGTGCCTTGCCTTGCGTTACCCTTTCCTTGCCTTGCCGTGCATTGCCTAGCCGTGCGTTGTCGTGCCTTAGCCTTGATTCCCCTTGCCGTGGCGTGCCTTTTGTTACACTTGCCTTGCCTGGCTTTGCCTTGCCTTCCTTTCCTTCCGTTACTCTTTCCTTGCCTTGCCGTGCATTGCCTAGCCTTGCATTGTCGTGCCTTATCCTTGCCTCACCTGACCGTGCCTTCCCCTGCGTTACCCTTTCCTTGCCTTGCCGTGCATTGCCTAGCCCTGCGTTGTCGTGCCTTAGGCTTCTTACCCCTTGCCGTCCCGTTCCTTCCGTTACCCTTGCCTTCCCTTGCTTTCGCTTGCCTTCCTTCCGTTCCGTTACTCTTTGCTTGCTTTCCGTGCATTGCCTAGCCTTGCGTTGTCATGCCTTAGCCTTGCCTCGCCTGACCGTGCTTTCCCATGCGTTACCCTTTCCTTGCCTTGCCGTGCATTGCCTAGCGTGCGTTGTCGTGCCTTAACCTTGTTTCCCCTTGCCGTCCCGTTCCTTCCGTAACACTTGCCTTTCCTTGCTTTCCCTAGCCTTCCTTACCTTCCGTTACTCTTTGCTTGCCTTCCGTGCATTGCCTAGCGTTGCGTTGTCGTGCCTTAGCCTTGCCTCGCCTGACCGTGCTTTCCCATGCGTTACCCTTTCCTTGCCTTGCCGTTCATTGCCTAGCGTTCGGTGTCGTGCCTTAGACTTGTTCCCCCTTGCCGTGCCGTTCCTTCCGTTACCCTTGCCTTTCCTTGCTTTTCCTTGCCTTCCTTACCTTCCGTTACTCTTTGCTTGCCTTCCCTGAATTTCCTAGCCTTGCGTTGTCGTGCCTTAGCCTTGCCTCGCCTGACCGTGCTTTCCCATGCGTTACCCTTTCCTTGCCTTGCCGTGCATTGCCTAGCGTGCGTTGTCGTGCCTTAGCCTTGGTACCCCTTGCCGTACCGTTCCTTCCGTTACCCTTGCCTTCCCTTGCTTTCCCTTGCCTTCCTTGCGTTCCGTTACTCTTTGCTTGCTTTCCGTGCATTGCCTAGCCTTGCGTTGTCATGCCTTAGGCTTGCCTCGCCTGACCGTGCTTTCCCATGCGTTACCCTTTCCTTGCCTTGCCGTTCATTGCCTAGCGTTCGGTGTCGTGCCTTAGACTTGTTCCCCCTTGCCGTGCCGTTCCTTCCGTTACCCTTGCCTTTCCTTGCTTTTCCTTGCCTTGCTTACCTTCCGTTACTCTTTGCTTGCCTTCCCTGAATTGCCTAGCCTTGCGTTGTCGTGCCTTTGCCTTATCTCGCCTGACCTTGCCTTCCTTTGCTTTAAGCTTTCCTTGCATTGTCGTGCATTGCCTAGCATTGCGTTTCCGTGCATTAGCCTTGCCTAGCCTCACCGTGCCTTGCCTTGCGTTACCCTTTGCTTGCCTTGCCGTGCATTGCCTAGCCGTGCGTTGTCGTGCCTTAGCCTTGTTTCCCCTTGCCGTGCCGTTCCTTCCGTTACACTTGCCTTTCTTTGCTTTCCCTTGCCTTCCTTACCTTCCGTTACTCTTTGCTTGCCTTCCGTGCATTGCCTAGCCTTGCGTTGTCGTGCCTTAGCCTTGCCTCGCCTGAACGTGCTTTCCCATGCGTTACCCTTTACTTGCCTTGCCGTGCATTGCCCAGCCTGCGTTGCCGTGCCTTAGCCTTGTTTCCCCTTGCCGTGCAGTTCCTTCCGTTACCCTTGCATTTCCTTGCTTTTCCTTGCCTTGCTTACCTTCCGTTACTCTTTGCTTCCCTTCCCTGCATTGCCTAGCCTTGCGTTGTCGTGCCTTAGCCTTATCTCGCCTGACCGTGCCTTCCTTTGCTTTAAGCTTTCCTTGCATTGTCGTACATTGCCTAGCCTTGCGTTGTCGTGCATTAGCCTTGCCTAGCCTCACCGTGCCTTGCCTTGCGTTACCCTTTCCTTGCCTTGCCGTGCATTGCCTAGCGTGCGTTGTCGTGCCTTAGCCTTGTTACCCCTTGCCGTGCCGTTCCTTCCGTTACCCTTGCCTTCCCTTGCTTTCCCTTGCCTTCCTTGCGTTCCGTTACTCTTTGCTTGCTTTCCGTGCATTGCCTAGCCTTGCGTTGTCATGCCTTAGGCTTGCCTCGCCTGACCGTGCTTTCCCATACGTTACCCTTTCCTTGCCTTGCCGTGCATTGCCTAGCGTGCGTTGTCGTGCCTTAGCCTTGTTTCCCCTTGCCGTTCCGTTCCTTCCGTTACACTTGCCTTTCTTTGCTTTCCCTTGCCTTCCTTACCTTCCGTTACTCTTTGCTTGCCTTCCGTGCATTGCCTAGCGTTGCGTTGTCGTGCCTTAGCCTTGCCTCGCCTGACCGTGCTTTCCCATGCGTTACCCTTTCCTTGCCTTGCCGTGCATTGCCTAGCGTGCGTTGTCGTGCCTTAGCCTTGTTACCCCTTGCCGTGCCGTTCCTTCCGTTACCCTTGCCTTCCCTTGCTTTCCCTTGCCTTCCTTGCGTTCCGTTACTCTTTGCTTGCTTTCCGTGCATTGCCTAGCCTTGCGTTGTCATGCCTTAGGCTTGCCTCGCCTGACCGTGCTTTCCCATGCGTTACCCTTTCCTTCCCTTGCCGTGCATTGCCTAGCGTGCGTTGTCGTGCCTTAGCCTTGTTTCCCCTTGCCGTGCCGTTCCTTCCTTTACACTTGCCTTTCTTTGCTTTCCCTTGCCTTCCTTACCTTCCGTTACTCTTTGCTTGCCTTCCGTGCATTGCCTAGCCTTGCGTTGTCGTGCCTTAGCCTTATCACGCCTGACCGTGCCTTCCTTTGCTTTAAGCTTTCCTTGTTTTGTCGTGCATTGCCTAGCCTTGCGTTGTCGTGCATTAGCCTTGCCTAGCCTCACCGTGCCTTGCCTTGCGTTACCCTTTCCTTGCCTTGCCGTGCATTGCCTAGCCGTGCGTTGTCGTGCCTTAGCCTTGATTCCCCTTGCCGTGGCGTGCCTTTTGTTACACTTGCCTTGCCTGGCTTTGCCTTGCCTTCCTTTCCTTCCGTTACTCTTTCCTTGCCTTGCCGTGCATTGCCTAGCCTTGCATTGTCGTGCCTTATCCTTGCCTCACCTGACCGTGCCTTCCATTGCTTTAAGCTTTCCTTGCCTTGCCGTGCATTGCCTAGCCCTGCGTTGTCGTGCCTTAGCCATCTTACCCCTTGCCGTGCCGTTCCTTCCGTTACCCTTGCCTTCCCTTGCTTTCCCTTGCCTTCCTTGCGTTCCGTTACTCTTTGCTTGCTTTCCGTGCATTGCCTAGCCTTGCGTTGTCATGCCTTAGCCTTGCCTCGCCTGACCGTGCTTTCCCATGCGTTACCCTTTCCTTGCCTTGCCGTGCATTGCCTAGCCCTGCGTTGTCGTGCCTTAGGCTTCTTACCCCTTGCCGTCCCGTTCCTTCCGTTACCCTTGCCTTCCCTTGCTTTCGCTTGCCTTCCTTCAGTTCCGTTACTCTTTGCTTCCCTTCCCTGCATTGCCTAGCCTTGCGTTGTCGTGCCTTAGCCTTATCTCGCCTGACCGTGCCTTCCTTTGCTTTAAGCTTTCCTTGCATTGTCGTGCATTGCCTAGCCTTGCGTTGTCGTGCCTTAGCCTTGCCTCGCCTGACCGTGCTTTCCCATGCGTTACCCTTTCCTTGCCTTGCCGTTCATTGCCTAGCGTTCGGTGTCGTGCCTTAGACTTGTTCCCCCTTGCCGTGCCGTTCCTTCCGTTACCCTTGCCTTTCCTTGCTTTTCCTTGCCTTCCTTACCTTCCGTTACTCTTTGCTTGCCTTCCCTGAATTTCCTAGCCTTGCGTTGTCGTGCCTTAGCCTTGCCTCGCCTGACCGTGCTATCCCATGCGTTACCCTTTCCTTTCCTTGCCGTGCATTGCCTAGCGTGCGTTGTCGTGCCTTAGCCTTGTTACCCCTTGCCGTGCCGTTCCTTCCGTTACCCTTGCCTTCCCTTGCTTTCCCTTGCCTTCCTTGCGTTCCGTTACTCTTTGCTTGCTTTCCGTGCATTGCCTAGCCTTGCGTTGTCATGCCTTAGGCTTGCCTCGCCTGACCGTGCTTTCCCATGCGTTACCCTTTCCTTGCCTTGCCGTGCATTGCCTAGCGTGCGTTGTCGTGCCTTAGCCTTGTTTCCCCTTGCCGTGCCGTTCCTTCCGTTACACTTGCCTTTCTTTGCTTTCCCTTGCCTTCCTTACCTTCCGTTACTCTTTGCTTGCCTTCCGTGCATTGCCTAGCCTTGCGTTGTCGTGCCTTAGCCTTATCTCGCCTGACCGTGCCTTCCATTGCTTTAAGCTTTCCTTGCATTGTCGTGCATTGCCTAGCCTTGCGTTGTCGTGCATTAGCCTTGCCTAGCCTCACGGTGCCTTGCCTTGCGTTACCCTTTCCTTGCCTTGCCGTGCATTGCCTAGCCGTGCGTAGTCGTGCCTTAGCCTTGATTCCCCTTGCCGTGGCGTGCCTTTTGTTACACTTGCCTTGCCTGGCTTTGCCTTGCCTTCCTTTCCTTCCGTTACTCTTTCCTTGCCTTGCCGTGCATTGCCTAGCCTTGCATTGTCGTGCCTTATCCTTGCCTCACCTGACCGTGCCTTCCCCTGCGTTACCCTTTCCTTGCCTTGCCGTGCATTGCCTAGCCCTGCGTTGTCGTGCCTTAGGCTTCTTAACCCTTGCCGTCCCGTTCCTTCCGTTACCCTTGCCTTCCCTTGCTTTCGCTTGCCTTCCTTGCGTTCCGTTACTCTTTGCTTGCTTTCCGTGCATTGCCTAGACTTGCGTTGTCATGCCTTAGCCTTGCCTCGCCTGACCGTGCTTTCCCATGCGTTACCCTTTCCTTGCCTTGCCGTGCATTGCCTAGCGTGCGTTGTCGTGCCTTAACCTTGTTTCCCCTTGCCGTCCCGTTCCTTCCGTAACACTTGCCTTTCCTTGCTTTCCCTTGCCTTCCTTACCTTCCGTTACTCTTTGCTTGCCTTCCGTGCATTGCCTAGCGTTGCGTTGTCGTGCCTTAGCCTTGCCTCGCCTGACCGTGCTTTCCCATGCGTTACCCTTTCCTTGCCTTGCCGTTCATTGCCTAGCGTTTGGTGTCGTGCCTTAGACTTGTTCCCCCTTGCCGTGCCGTTCCTTCCGTTACCCTTGCCTTTCCTTGCTTTTCCTTGCCTTCCTTACCTTCCGTTACTCTTTGCTTGCCTTCCCTGAATTTCCTAGCCTTGCGTTGTCGTGCCTTAGCCTTGCCTCGCCTGACCGTGCTTTCCCATGCGTTACCCTTTCCTTGCCTTGCCGTGCATTGCCTAGCGTGCGTTGTCGTGCCTTAGCCTTGTTACCCCTTGCCGTACCGTTCCTTCCGTTACCCTTGCCTTCCCTTGCTTTCCCTTGCCTTCCTTGCGTTCCGTTACTCTTTGCTTGCTTTCCGTGCATTGCCTAGCCTTGCGTTGTCATGCCTTAGGCTTGCCTCGCCTGACCGTGCTTTCCCATGCGTTACCCTTTCCTTGCCTTGACGTTCATTGCCTAGCGTTCGGTGTCGTGCCTTAGACTTGTTCCCCCTTGCCGTGCCGTTCCTTCCGTTACCCTTGCCTTTCCTTGCTTTTCCTTGCCTTGCTTACCTTCCGTTACTCTTTGCTTGCCTTCCCTGAATTGCCTAGCCTTGCGTTGTCGTGCCTTTGCCTTATCTCGCCTGACCTTGCCTTCCTTTGCTTTAAGCTTTCCTTGCATTGTCGTGCATTGCCTAGCATTGCGTTTCCGTGCATTAGCCTTGCCTAGCCTCACCGTGCCTTGCCTTGCGTTACCCTTTGCTTGCCTTGCCGTGCATTGCCTAGCCGTGCGTTGTCGTGCCTTAGCCTTGTTTCCCCTTGCCGTGCCGTTCCTTCCGTTACACTTGCCTTTCTTTGCTTTCCCTTGCCTTCCTTACCTTCCGTTACTCTTTGCTTGCCTTCCGTGCATTGCCTAGCCTTGCGTTGTCGTGCCTTAGCCTTCCCTCGCCTGAACGTGCTTTCCCATGCGTTACCCTTTACTTGCCTTGCCGTGCATTGCCCAGCCTGCGTTGCCGTGCCTTAGCCTTGTTTCCCCTTGCCGTGCAGTTCCTTCCGTTACCCTTGCATTTCCTTGCTTTTCCTTGCCTTGCTTACCTTCCGTTACTCTTTGCTTCCCTTCCCTGCATTGCCTAGCCTTGCGTTGTCGTGCCTTAGCCTTATCTCGCCTGACCGTGCCTTCCTTTGCTTTAAGCTTTCCTTGCATTGTCGTGCATTGCCTAGCCTTGCGTTGTCGTGCATTAGCCTTGCCTAGCCTCACCGTGCCTTGCCTTGCGTTACCCTTTCCTTGCCTTGCCGTGCATTGCCTAGCGTGCGTTGTCGTGCCTTAGCCTTGTTACCCCTTGCCGTGCCGTTCCTTACGTTACCCTTGCCTTCCCTTGCTTTCCCTTGCCTTCCTTGCGTTCCGTTACTCTTTGCTTGCTTTCCGTGCATTGCCTAGCCTTCCGTTGTCATGCCTTAGGCTTGCCTCGCCTGACCGTGCTTTCCCATACGTTACCCTTTCCTTGCCTTGCCGTGCATTGCCTAGCGTGCGTTGTCGTGCCTTAGCCTTGTTTCCCTTTGCCGTTCCGTTCCTTCCGTTACACTTGCCTTTCTTTGCTTTCCCTTGCCTTCCTTACCTTCCGTTACTCTTTGCTTGCCTTCCGTGCATTGCCTAGCGTTGCGTTGTCGTGCCTTAGCCTTGCCTCGCCTGACCGTGCTTTCCCATGCGTTACCCTTTCCTTGCCTTGCCGTGCATTGCCTAGCGTGCGTTGTCGTGCCTTAGCCTTGTTACCCCTTGCCGTGCCGTTCCTTCCGTTACCCTTGCCTTCCCTTGCTTTCCCTTGCCTTCCTTGCGTTCCGTTACTCTTTGCTTGCTTTCCGTGCATTGCCTAGCCTTGCGTTGTCATGCCTTAGGCTTGCCTCGCCTGACCGTGCTTTCCCATGCGTTACCCTTTCCTTCCCTTGCCGTGCATTGCCTAGCGTGCGTTGTCGTGCCTTAGCCTTGTTTCCCCTTGCCGTGCCGTTCCTTCCGTTACACTTGCCTTTCTTTGCTTTCCCTTGCCTTCCTTACCTTCCGTTACTCTTTGCTTGCCTTCCGTGCATTGCCTAGCCTTGCGTTGTCGTGCCTTAGCCTTATCTCGCCTGACCGTGCCTTCCTTTGCTTTAAGCTTTCCTTGTATTGTCGTGCATTGCCTAGCCTTGCGTTGTCGTGCATTAGCCTTGCCTAGCCTCACCGTGCCTTGCCTTGCGTTACCCTTTCCTTGCCTTGCCGTGCATTGCCTAGCCGTGCGTTGTCGTGCCTTAGCCTTGATTCCCCTTGCCGTGGCGTGCCTTTTGTTACACTTGCCTTGCCTGGCTTTGCCTTGCCTTCCTTTCCTTCCGTTACTCTTTCCTTGCCTTGCCGTGCATTGCCTAGCCTTGCATTGTCGTGCCTTATCCTTGCCTCACCTGACCGTGCCTTCCCCTGCGTTACCCTTTCCTTGCCTTGCCGTGCATTGCCTAGCCCTGCGTTGTCGTGCCTTAGCCTTCTTACCCCTTGCCGTGCCGTTCCTTCCGTTACACTTGCCTTTCCTTGCTTTCCCTTGCCTTCCTTACCTTCCGTTACTCTTTGCTTGCCTTCCGTGCATTGCCTAGCCTTGCGTTGTCATGCCTTAGCCTTGCCTCGCCTGACCGTGCTTTCCCATGCGTTACCCTTTCCTTGCCTTGCCGTGCATTGCCTAGCGTGCGTTGTCGTGCCTTAACCTTGTTTCCCCTTGCCGTCCCGTTCCTTCCGTAACACTTGCCTTTCCTTGCTTTCCCTTCCCTTCCTTACCTTCCGTTACTCTTTGCTTGCCTTCCGTGCATTGCCTAGCGTTGCGTTGTCGTGCCTTAGCCTTGCCTCGCCTGACCGTGCTTTCCCATGCGTTACCCTTTCCTTGCCTTGCCGTTCATTGCCTAGCGTTCGGTGTCGTGCCTTAGACTTGTTCCCCCTTGCCGTGCCTTTCCTTCCGTTACCCTTGCCTTTCCTTGCTTTTCCTTGCCTTGCTTACCTTCCGTTACTCTTTGCTTGCCTTCCCTGAATTGCCTAGCCTTGCGTTGTCGTGCCTTTGCCTTATCTCGCCTGACCTTGCCTTCCTTTGCTTTAAGCTTTCCTTGCATTGTCGTGCATTGCCTAGCATTGCGTTTCCGTGCATTAGCCTTGCCTAGCCTCACCGTGCCTTGCCTTGCGTTACCCTTTGCTTGCCTTGCCGTGCATTGCCTAGCCGTGCGTTGTCGTGCCTTAGCCTTGTTTCCCCTTGCCGTGCCGTTCCTTCCGTTACACTTGCCTTTCCTTGCTTTCCCTTGCCTTCCTTACCTTCCGTTACTCTTTGCTTGCCTTCCCTGAATTTCCTAGCCTTGCGTTGTCGTGCCTTAGCCTTGCCTCGCCTGACCGAGCTATCCCATGCGTTACCCTTTCCTTGCCTTGCCGTGCATTGCCTAGCGTGCGTTGTCGTGCCTTAGCCTTGTTACCCCTTGCCGTGCCGTTCCTTCCGTTACCCTTGCCTTCCCTTGCTTTCCTTTGCCTTCCTTGCGTTCCGTTACTCTTTGCTTGCTTTCCGTGCATTGCCTAGCCTTGCGTTGTCATGCCTTAGGCTTGCCTCGCCTGACCGTGCTTTCCCATGCGTTACCCTTTCCTTGCCTTGCCGTGCATTGCCTAGCGTGCGTTGTCGTGCCTTAGCCTTGTTTCCCCTTGCCGTGCCGTTCCTTCCGTTACACTTGCCTTTCTTTGCTTTCCCTTGCCTTCCTTACCTTCCGTTACTCTTTGCTTGCCTTCCGTGCATTGCCTAGCCTTGCGTTGTCGTGCCTTAGCCTTATCTCGCCTGACCGTGCCTTCCTTTGCTTTAAGCTTTCCTTGCATTGTCGTGCATTGCCTAGCCTTGCGTTGTCGTGCATTAGCCTTGCCTAGCCTCACCGTGCCTTGCCTTGCGTTACCCTTTCCTTGCCTTGCCGTGCATTGCCTAGCCGTGCGTTGTCGTGCCTTAGCCTTGATTCCCCTTGCCGTGGCGTGCCTTTTGTTACACTTGCCTTGCCTGGCTTTGCCTTGCCTTCCTTTCCTTCCGTTACTCTTTCCTTGCCTTGCCGTGCATTGCCTAGCCTTGCATTGTCGTGCCTTATCCTTGCCTCACCTGACCGTGCCTTCCCCTGCGTTACCCTTTCCTTGCCTTGCCGTGCATTGCCTAGCCCTGCGTTGTCGTGCCTTAGGCTTCTTACCCCTTGCCGTCCCGTTCCTTCCGTTACCCTTGCCTTCCCTTGCTTTCGCTTGCCTTCCTTCCGTTCCGTTACTCTTTGCTTGCTTTCCGTGCATTGCCTAGCCTTGCGTTGTCATGCCTTAGCCTTGCCTCGCCTGACCGTGCTTTCCCATGCGTTACCCTTTCCTTGCCTTGCCGTGCATTGCCTAGCGTGCGTTGTCGTGCCTTAACCTTGTTTCCCCTTGCCGTCCCGTTCCTTCCGTAACACTTGCCTTTCCTTGCTTTCCCTAGCCTTCCTTACCTTCCGTTACTCTTTGCTTGCCTTCCGTGCATTGCCTAGCGTTACGTTGTCGTGCCTTAGCCTTGCCTCGCCTGACCGTGCTTTCCCATGCGTTACCCTTTCCTTGCCTTGCCGTTCATTGCCTAGCGTTCGGTGTCGTGCCTTAGACTTGTTCCCCCTTGCCGTGCCGTTCCTTCCGTTACCCTTGCCTTTCCTTGCTTTTCCTTGCCTTCCTTACCTTCCGTTACTCTTTGCTTGCCTTCCCTGAATTTCCTAGCCTTGCGTTGTCGTGCCTTAGCCTTGCCTCGCCTGACCGTGCTTTCCCATGCGTTACCCTTTCCTTGCCTTGCCGTGCATTGCCTAGCGTGCGTTGTCGTGCCTTAGCCTTGTTACCCCTTGCCGTACCGTTCCTTCCGTTACCCTTGCCTTCCCTTGCTTTCCCTTGCCTTCCTTGCGTTCCGTTACTCTTTGCTTGCTTTCCGTGCATTGCCTAGCCTTGCGTTGTCATGCCTTAGGCTTGCCTCGCCTGACCGTGCTTTCCCATGCGTTACCCTTTCCTTGCCTTGCCGTTCATTGCCTAGCGTTCGGTGTCGTGCCTTAGACTTGTTCCCCCTTGCCGTGCCGTTCCTTCCGTTACCCTTGCCTTTCCTTGCTTTTCCTTGCCTTGCTTACCTTCCGTTACTCTTTGCTTGCCTTCCCTGAATTGCCTAGCCTTGCGTTGTCGTGCCTTTGCCTTATCTCGCCTGACCTTGCCTTCCTTTGCTTTAAGCTTTCCTTGCATTGTCGTGCATTGCCTAGCATTGCGTTTCCGTGCATTAGCCTTGCCTAGCCTCACCGTGCCTTGCCTTGCGTTACCCTTTGCTTGCCTTGCCGTGCATTGCCTAGCCGTGCGTTGTCGTGCCTTAGCCTTGTTTCCCCTTGCCGTGCCGTTCCTTCCGTTACACTTGCCTTTCTTTGCTTTCCCTTGCCTTCCTTACCTTCCGTTACTCTTTGCTTGCCTTCCGTGCATTGCCTAGCCTTGCGTTGTCGTGCCTTAGCCTTGCCTCGCCTGAACGTGCTTTCCCATGCGTTACCCTTTACTTGCCTTGCCGTGCATTGCCCAGCCTGCGTTGCCGTGCCTTAGCCTTGTTTCCCCTTGCCGTGCAGTTCCTTCCGTTACCCTTGCATTTCCTTGCTTTTCCTTGCCTTGCTTACCTTCCGTTACTCTTTGCTTCCCTTCCCTGCATTGCCTAGCCTTGCGTTGTCGTGCCTTAGCCTTATCTCGCCTGACCGTGCCTTCCTTTGCTTTAAGCTTTCCTTGCATTGTCGTACATTGCCTAGCCTTGCGTTGTCGTGCATTAGCCTTGCCTAGCCTCACCGTGCCTTGCCTTGCGTTACCCTTTCCTTGCCTTGCCGTGCATTGCCTAGCGTGCGTTGTCGTGCCTTAGCCTTGTTACCCCTTGCCGTGCCGTTCCTTCCGTTACCCTTGCCTTCCCTTGCTTTCCCTTGCCTTCCTTGCGTTCCGTTACTCTTTGCTTGCTTTCCGTGCATTGCCTAGCCTTGCGTTGTCATGCCTTAGGCTTGCCTCGCCTGACCGTGCTTTCCCATACGTTACCCTTTCCTTGCCTTGCCGTGCATTGCCTAGCGTGCGTTGTCGTGCCTTAGCCTTGTTTCCCCTTGCCGTTCCGTTCCTTCCGTTACACTTGCCTTTCTTTGCTTTCCCTTGCCTTCCTTACCTTCCGTTACTCTTTGCTTGCCTTCCGTGCATTGCCTAGCGTTGCGTTGTCGTGCCTTAGCCTTGCCTCGCCTGACCGTGCTTTCCCATGCGTTACCCTTTCCTTGCCTTGCCGTGCATTGCCTAGCGTGCGTTGTCGTGCCTTAGCCTTGTTACCCCTTGCCGTGCCGTTCCTTCCGTTACCCTTGCCTTCCCTTGCTTTCCCTTGCCTTCCTTGCGTTCCGTTACTCTTTGCTTGCTTTCCGTGCATTGCCTAGCCTTGCGTTGTCATGCCTTAGGCTTGCCTCGCCTGACCGTGCTTTCCCATGCGTTACCCTTTCCTTCCCTTGCCGTGCATTGCCTAGCGTGCGTTGTCGTGCCTTAGCCTTGTTTCCCCTTGCCGTGCCGTTCCTTCCTTTACACTTGCCTTTCTTTGCTTTCCCTTGCCTTCCTTACCTTCCGTTACTCTTTGCTTGCCTTCCGTGCATTGCCTAGCCTTGCGTTGTCGTGCCTTAGCCTTATCACGCCTGACCGTGCCTTCCTTTGCTTTAAGCTTTCCTTGTTTTGTCGTGCATTGCCTAGCCTTGCGTTGTCGTGCATTAGCCTTGCCTAGCCTCACCGTGCCTTGCCTTGCGTTACCCTTTCCTTGCCTTGCCGTGCATTGCCTAGCCGTGCGTTGTCGTGCCTTAGCCTTGATTCCCCTTGCCGTGGCGTGCCTTTTGTTACACTTGCCTTGCCTGGCTTTGCCTTGCCTTCCTTTCCTTCCGTTACTCTTTCCTTGCCTTGCCGTGCATTGCCTAGCCTTGCATTGTCGTGCCTTATCCTTGCCTCACCTGACCGTGCCTTCCCCTGCGTTACCCTTTACTTGCCTTGCCGTGCATTGCCTAGCCCTGCGTTGTCGTGCCTTAGCCATCTTACCCCTTGCCGTGCCGTTCCTTCCGTTACCCTTGCCTTCCCTTGCTTTCCCTTGCCTTCCTTGCGTTCCGTTACTCTTTGCTTGCTTTCCGTGCATTGCCTAGCCTTGCGTTGTCATGCCTTAGCCTTGCCTCGCCTGACCGTGCTTTCCCATGCGTTACCCTTTCCTTGCCTTGCCGTGCATTGCCTAGCGTGCGTTGTCGTGCCTTAGCCTTGTTTCCCCTTGCCGTGCCGTTCCTTCCGTTACACTTGCCTTTCCTTGCTTTCCCTTGCCTTGCTTACCTTCCGTTACTCTTTGCTTGCCTTCCCTGAATTTCCTAGCCTTGCGTTGTCGTGCCTTAGCCTTGCCTCGCCTGACCGTGCTATCCCATGCGTTACCCTTTCCTTGCCTTGCCGTGCATTGCCTAGCGTGCGTTGTCGTGCCTTAGCCTTGTTACCCCTTGCCGTGCCGTTCCTTCCGTTACCCTTGCCTTCCCTTGCTTTCCCTTGCCTTCCTTGCGTTCCGTTACTCTTTGCTTGCTTTCCGTGCATTGCCTAGCCTTGCGTTGTCATGCCTTAGGCTTGCCTCGCCTGACCGTGCTTTCCCATGCGTTACCCTTTCCTTGCCTTGCCGTGCATTGCCTAGCGTGCGTTGTCGTGCCTTAGCCTTGTTTCCCCTTGCCGTGCCGTTCCTTCCGTTACACTTGCCTTTCTTTGCTTTCCCTTGCCTTCCTTACCTTCCGTTACTCTTTGCTTGCCTTCCGTGCATTGCCTAGCCTTGCGTTGTCGTGCCTTAGCCTTATCTCGCCTGACCGTGCCTTCCTTTGCTTTAAGCTTTCCTTGCATTGTCGTGCATTGCCTAGCCTTGCGTTGTCGTGCATTAGCCTTGCCTAGCCTCACCGTGCCTTGCCTTGCGTTACCCTTTCCTTGCCTTGCCGTGCATTGCCTAGCCGTGCGTTGTCGTGCCTTAGCCTTGATTCCCCTTGCCGTGGCGTGCCTTTTGTTACACTTGCCTTGCCTGGCTTTGCCTTGCCTTCCTTTCCTTCCGTTACTCTTTCCTTGCCTTGCCGTGCATTGCCTAGCCTTGCATTGTCGTGCCTTATCCTTGCCTCACCTGACCGTGCCTTCCCCTGCGTTACCCTTTCCTTGCCTTGCCGTGCATTGCCTAGCCCTGCGTTGTCGTGCCTTAGGCTTCTTACCCCTTGCCGTCCCGTTCCTTCCGTTACCCTTGCCTTCCCTTGCTTTCGCTTGCCTTCCTTCAGTTCCGTTACTCTTTGCTTGCTTTCCGTGCATTGCCTAGCCTTGCGTTGTCATGCCTTAGCCTTGCCTCGCCTGACCGTGCTTTCCCATGCGTTACCCTTTCCTTGCCTTGCCGTGCATTGCCTAGCGTGCGTTGTCGTGCCTTAACCTTGTTTCCCCTTGCCGTCCCGTTCCTTCCGTAACACTTGCCTTTCCTTGCTTTCCCTTGCCTTCCTTACCTTCCGTTACTCTTTGCTTCCCTTCCGTGCATTGCCTAGCGTTGCGTTGTCGTGCCTTAGCCTTGCCTCGCCTGACCGTGCTTTCCCATGCGTTACACTTTCCTTGCCTTGCCGTTCATTGCCTAGCGTTCGGTGTCGTGCCTTAGACTTGTTCCCCCTTGCCGTGCCGTTCCTTCCGTTACCCTTGCCTTTCCTTACTTTTCCTTGCCTTCCTTACCTTCCGTTACTCTTTGCTAGCCTTCCCTGAATTTCCTAGCCTTGCGTTGTCGTGCCTTAGCCTTGCCTCGCCTGACCGTGCTTTCCCAGGCGTTACCCTTTCCTTGCCTTGCCGTGCATTGCCTAGCGTGCGTTGTCGTGCCTTAGCCTTGTTACCCCTTGCCGTACCGTTCCTTCCGTTACCCTTGCCTTCCCTTGCTTTCCCTTGCCTTCCTTGCGTTCCGTTACTCTTTGCTTGCTTTCCGTGCATTGCCTAGCCTTGCGTTGTCATGCCTTAGGCTTGCCTCGCCTGACCGTGCTTTCCCATGCGTTACCCTTTCCTTGCCTTGCCGTTCATTGCCTAGCGTTCGGTGTCGTGCCTTAGACTTGTTCCCCCTTGCCGTGCCGTTCCTTCCGTTACCCTTGCCTTTCCTTGCTTTTCCTTGCCTTCCTTACCTTCCGTTACTCTTTGCTTGCCTTCCCTGAATTGCCTAGCCTTGCGTTGTCGTGCCTTTGCCTTATCTCGCCTGACCTTGCCTTCCTTTGCTTTAAGCTTTCCTTGCATTGTCGTGCATTGCCTAGCATTGCGTTTCCGTGCATTAGCCTTGCCTAGCCTCACCGTGCCTTGCCTTGCGTTACCCTTTGCTTGCCTTGCCGTGCATTGCCTAGCCGTGCGTTGTCGTGCCTTAGCCTTGTTTCCCCTTGCCGTGCCGTTCCTTCCGTTACACTTGCCTTTCTTTGCTTTCCCTTGCCTTCCTTACCTTCCGTTACTCTTTGCTTGCCTTCCGTGCATTGCCTAGCCTTGCGTTGTCGTGCCTTAGCCTTGCCTCGCCTGAACGTGCTTTCCCATGCGTTACCCTTTACTTGCCTTGCCGTGCATTGCCCAGCCTGCGTTGCCGTGCCCTAGCCTTGTTTCCCCTTGCCGTGCAGTTTCCTTCCGTTACCCTTGCATTTCCTTGCTTTTCCTTGCCTTGCTTACCTTCCGTTACTCTTTGCTTCCCTTCCCTGCATTGCCTAGCCTTGCGTTGTCGTGCCTTAGCCTTATCTCGCCTGACCGTGCCTTCCTTTGCTTTAAGCTTTCCTTGCATTGTCGTGCATTGCCTAGCCTTGCGTTGTCGTGCATTAGCCTTGCCTAGCCTCACCGTGCCTTGCCTTGCGTTACCCTTTCCTTGCCTTGCCGTGCATTGCCTAGCGTGCGTTGTCGTGCCTTAGCCTTGTTTCCCCTTGCCGTTCCGTTCCTTCCGTTACACTTGCCTTTCTTTGCTTTCCCTTGCCTTCCTTACCTTCCGTTACTCTTTGCTTGCCTTCCGTGCATTGCCTAGCGTTGCGTTGTCGTGCCTTAGCCTTGCCTCGCCTGACCGTGCTTTCCCATGCGTTACCCTTTCCTTGCCTTGCCGTGCATTGCCTAGCGTGCGTTGTCGTGCCTTAGCCTTGTTACCCCTTGCCGTGCCGTTCCTTCCGTTACCCTTGCCTTCCCTTGCTTTCCCTTGCCTTCCTTGCGTTCCGTTACTCTTTGCTTGCTTTCCGTGCATTGCCTAGCCTTGCGTTGTCATGCCTTAGGCTTGCCTCGCCTGACCGTGCTTTCCCATGCGTTACCCTTTCCTTGCCTTGCCGTGCATTGCCTAGCGTGCGTTGTCGTGCCTTAGCCTTGTTTCCCCTTGCCGTGCCGTTCCTTCCGTTACACTTGCCTTTCTTTGCTTTCCCTTGCCTTCCTTACCTTCCGTTACTCTTTGCTTGCCTTCCGTGCATTGCCTAGCCTTGCGTTGTCGTGCCTTAGCCTTATCTCGCCTGACCGTGCCTTCCTTTGCTTTAAGCTTTCCTTGTTTTGTCGTGCATTGCCTAGCCTTGCGTTGTCGTGCATTAGCCTTGCCTAGCCTCACCGTGCCTTGCCTTGCGTTACCCTTTCCTTGCCTTGCCGTGCATTGCCTAGCCGTGCGTTGTCGTGCCTTAGCCTTGATTCCCCTTGCCGTGGCGTGCCTTTTGTTACACTTGCCTTGCCTGGCTTTGCCTTGCCTTCCTTTCCTTCCGTTACTCTTTCCTTGCCTTGGCGTGCATTGCCTAGCCTTGCATTGTCGTGCCTTATCCTTGCCTCACCTGACCGTGCCTTCCCCTGCGTTACCCTTTCCTTGCCTTGCCGTGCATTGCCTAGCCCTGCGTTGTCGTGCCTTAGCCTTCTTACCCCTTGCCGTGCCGTTCCTTCCGTTACCATTGCCTTCCCTTGCTTTCCCTTGCCTTCCTTGCGTTCCGTTACTCTTTGCTTGCTTTCCGTGCATTGCCTAGCCTTGCGTTGTCATGCCTTAGCCTTGCCTCGCCTGACCGTGCTTTCCCATGCGTTACCCTTTGCTTGCCTTGCCGTGCATTGCCTAGCGTGCGTTGTCGTGCCTTAGCCTTGTTTCCCCTTGCTGTTCCGTTCCTTCCGTTACACTTGCCTTTCTTTGCTTTCCCTTGCCTTCCTTACCTTCCGTTACTCTTTGCTTGCCTTCCGTGCATTGCCTAGCGTTGCGTTGTCGTGCCTTAGCCTTGCCTCGCCTGACCGTGCTTTCCCATGCGTTACCCTTTCCTTGCCTTGCCGTGCATTGCCTAGCGTGCGTTGTCGTGCCTTAGCCTTGTTACCCCTTGCCGTGCCGTTCCTTCCGTTACCCTTGCCTTCCCTTGCTTTCCCTTGCCTTCCTTGCGTTCCGTTACTCTTTGCTTGCTTTCCGTGCATTGCCTAGCCTTGCGTTGTCATGCCTTAGGCTTGCCTCGCCTGACCGTGCTTTCCCATGCGTTACCCTTTCCTTCCCTTGCCGTGCATTGCCTAGCGTGCGTTGTCGTGCCTTAGCCTTGTTTCCCCTTGCCGTGCCGTTCCTTCCTTTACACTTGCCTTTCTTTGCTTTCCCTTGCCTTCCTTACCTTCCGTTACTCTTTGCTTGCCTTCCGTGCATTGCCTAGCCTTGCGTTGTCGTGCCTTAGCCTTATCACGCCTGACCGTGCCTTCCTTTGCTTTAAGCTTTCCTTGTTTTGTCGTGCATTGCCTAGCCTTGCGTTGTCGTGCATTAGCCTTGCCTAGCCTCACCGTGCCTTGCCTTGCGTTACCCTTTCCTTGCCTTGCCGTGCATTGCCTAGCCGTGCGTTGTCGTGCCTTAGCCTTGATTCCCCTTGCCGTGGCGTGCCTTTTGTTACACTTGCCTTGCCTGGCTTTGCCTTGCCTTCCTTTCCTTCCGTTACTCTTTCCTTGCCTTGCCGTGCATTGCCTAGCCTTGCATTGTCGTGCCTTATCCTTGCCTCACCTGACCGTGCCTTCCCCTGCGTTACCCTTTACTTGCCTTGCCGTGCATTGCCTAGCCCTGCGTTGTCGTGCCTTAGCCATCTTACCCCTTGCCGTGCCGTTCCTTCCGTTACCCTTGCCTTCCCTTGCTTTCCCTTGCCTTCCTTGCGTTCCGTTACTCTTTGCTTGCTTTCCGTGCATTGCCTAGCCTTGCGTTGTCATGCCTTAGCCTTGCCTCGCCTGACCGTGCTTTCCCATGCGTTACCCTTTCCTTGCCTTGCCGTGCATTGCCTAGCGTGCGTTGTCGTGCCTTAGCCTTGTTTCCCCTTGCCGTGCCGTTCCTTCCGTTACACTTGACTTTCTTTGCTTTCCCTTGCCTTCCTTACTTCCGTTACTCTTTGCTTGCCTTCCCTGAATTTCCTAGCCTTGCGTTGTCGTGCCTTAGCCTTGCCTCGCCTGACCGTGCTATCCCATGCGTTACCCTTTCCTTGCCTTGCCGTGCATTGCCTAGCGTGCGTTGTCGTGCCTTAGCCTTGTTACCCCTTGCCGTGCCGTTCCTTCCGTTACCCTTGCCTTCCCTTGCTTTCCCTTGCCTTCCTTGCGTTCCGTTACTCTTTGCTTGCTTTCCGTGCATTGCCTAGCCTTGCGTTGTCATGCCTTAGGCTTGCCTCGCCTGACCGTGCTTTCCCATGCGTTACCCTTTCCTTGCCTTGCCGTGCATTGCCTAGCGTGCGTTGTCGTGCCTTAGCCTTGTTTCCCCTTGCCGTGCCGTTCCTTCCGTTACACTTGCCTTTCTTTGCTTTCCCTTGCCTTCCTTACCTTCCGTTACTCTTTGCTTGCCTTCCGTGCATTGCCTAGCCTTGCGTTGTCGTGCCTTAGCCTTATCTCGCCTGACCGTGCCTTCCTTTGCTTTAAGCTTTCCTTGCATTGTCGTGCATTGCCTAGCCTTGCGTTGTCGTGCATTAGCCTTGCCTAGCCTCACCGTGCCTTGCCTTGCGTTACCCTTTCCTTGCCTTGCCGTGCATTGCCTAGCCGTGCGTTGTCGTGCCTTAGCCTTGATTCCCCTTGCCGTGGCGTGCCTTTTGTTACACTTGCCTTGCCTGGCTTTGCCTTGCCTTCCTTTCCTTCCGTTACTCTTTCCTTGCCTTGGCGTGCATTGCCTAGCCTTGCATTGTCGTGCCTTATCCTTGCCTCACCTGACCGTGCCTTCCCCTGCGTTACCCTTTCCTTGCCTTGCCGTGCATTGCCTAGCCCTGCGTTGTCGTGCCTTAGCCTTCTTACCCCTTGCCGTGCCGTTCCTTCCGTTACCATTGCCTTCCCTTGCTTTCCCTTGCCTTCCTTGCGTTCCGTTACTCTTTGCTTGCTTTCCGTGCATTGCCTAGCCTTGCGTTGTCATGCCTTAGCCTTGCCTCGCCTGACCGTGCTTTCCCATGCGTTACCCTTTCCTTGCCTTGCCGTGCATTGCCTAGCGTGCGTTGTCGTGCCTTAGCCTTGTTTCCCCTTCCCGTGCCGTTCCTTCCGTTACACTTGCCTTTCCTTGCTTTCCCTTGCCTTCCTTACCTTCCGTTACTCTTTGCTTGCCTTCCGTGCATTGCCTAGCCTTGCGTTGTCGTGCCTTAGCCTTGCCTCGCCTGACCGTGCTTTCCCATGCGTTACCCTTTCCTTGCCTTGCCGTTCATTGCCTAGCGTTCGGTGTCGTGCCTTAGACTTGTTCCCCCTTGCCGTGCCGTTCCTTCCGTTACCCTTGCCTTTCCTTGCTTTTCCTTGCCTTCCTTACCTTCCGTTACTCTTTGCTTGCCTTCCCTGAATTTCCTAGCCTTGCGTTGTCGTGCCTTAGCCTTGCCTCGCCTGACCGTGCTATCCCATGCGTTACCCTTTCCTTTCCTTGCCGTGCATTGCCTAGCGTGCGTTGTCGTGCCTTAGCCTTGTTACCCCTTGCCGTGCCGTTCCTTCCGTTACCCTTGCCTTCCCTTGCTTTCCCTTGCCTTCCTTGCGTTCCGTTACTCTTTGCTTGCTTTCCGTGCATTGCCTAGCCTTGCGTTGTCATGCCTTAGGCTTGCCTCGCCTGACCGTGCTTTCCCATGCGTTACCCTTTCCTTGCCTTGCCGTGCATTGCCTAGCGTGCGTTGTCGTGCCTTAGCCTTGTTTCCCCTTGCCGTGCCGTTCCTTCCGTTACACTTGCCTTTCTTTGCTTTCCCTTGCCTTCCTTACCTTCCGTTACTCTTTGCTTGCCTTCCGTGCATTGCCTAGCCTTGCGTTGTCGTGCCTTAGCCTTATCTCGCCTGACCGTGCCTTCCATTGCTTTAAGCTTTCCTTGCATTGTCGTGCATTGCCTAGCCTTGCGTTGTCGTGCATTAGCCTTGCCTAGCCTCACGGTGCCTTGCCTTGCGTTACCCTTTCCTTGCCTTGCCGTGCATTGCCTAGCCGTGCGTAGTCGTGCCTTAGCCTTGATTCCCCTTGCCGTGGCGTGCCTTTTGTTACACTTGCCTTGCCTGGCTTTGCCTTGCCTTCCTTTCCTTCCGTTACTCTTTCCTTGCCTTGCCGTGCATTGCCTAGCCTTGCATTGTCGTGCCTTATCCTTGCCTCACCTGACCGTGCCTTCCCCTGCGTTACCCTTTCCTTGCCTTGCCGTGCATTGCCTAGCCCTGCGTTGTCGTGCCTTAGGCTTCTTAACCCTTGCCGTCCCGTTCCTTCCGTTACCCTTGCCTTCCCTTGCTTTCGCTTGCCTTCCTTGCGTTCCGTTACTCTTTGCTTGCTTTCCGTGCATTGCCTAGACTTGCGTTGTCATGCCTTAGCCTTGCCTCGCCTGACCGTGCTTTCCCATGCGTTACCCTTTCCTTGCCTTGCCGTGCATTGCCTAGCGTGCGTTGTCGTGCCTTAACCTTGTTTCCCCTTGCCGTCCCGTTCCTTCCGTAACACTTGCCTTTCCTTGCTTTCCCTTGCCTTCCTTACCTTCCGTTACTCTTTGCTTGCCTTCCGTGCATTGCCTAGCGTTGCGTTGTCGTGCCTTAGCCTTGCCTCGCCTGACCGTGCTTTCCCATGCGTTACCCTTTCCTTGCCTTGCCGTTCATTGCCTAGCGTTTGGTGTCGTGCCTTAGACTTGTTCCCCCTTGCCGTGCCGTTCCTTCCGTTACCCTTGCCTTTCCTTGCTTTTCCTTGCCTTCCTTACCTTCCGTTACTCTTTGCTTGCCTTCCCTGAATTTCCTAGCCTTGCGTTGTCGTGCCTTAGCCTTGCCTCGCCTGACCGTGCTTTCCCATGCGTTACCCTTTCCTTGCCTTGCCGTGCATTGCCTAGCGTGCGTTGTCGTGCCTTAGCCTTGTTACCCCTTGCCGTACCGTTCCTTCCGTTACCCTTGCCTTCCCTTGCTTTCCCTTGCCTTCCTTGCGTTCCGTTACTCTTTGCTTGCTTTCCGTGCATTGCCTAGCCTTGCGTTGTCATGCCTTAGGCTTGCCTCGCCTGACCGTGCTTTCCCATGCGTTACCCTTTCCTTGCCTTGACGTTCATTGCCTAGCGTTCGGTGTCGTGCCTTAGACTTGTTCCCCCTTGCCGTGCCGTTCCTTCCGTTACCCTTGCCTTTCCTTGCTTTTCCTTGCCTTGCTTACCTTCCGTTACTCTTTGCTTGCCTTCCCTGAATTGCCTAGCCTTGCGTTGTCGTGCCTTTGCCTTATCTCGCCTGACCTTGCCTTCCTTTGCTTTAAGCTTTCCTTGCATTGTCGTGCATTGCCTAGCATTGCGTTTCCGTGCATTAGCCTTGCCTAGCCTCACCGTGCCTTGCCTTGCGTTACCCTTTGCTTGCCTTGCCGTGCATTGCCTAGCCGTGCGTTGTCGTGCCTTAGCCTTGTTTCCCCTTGCCGTGCCGTTCCTTCCGTTACACTTGCCTTTCTTTGCTTTCCCTTGCCTTCCTTACCTTCCGTTACTCTTTGCTTGCCTTCCGTGCATTGCCTAGCCTTGCGTTGTCGTGCCTTAGCCTTGCCTCGCCTGAACGTGCTTTCCCATGCGTTACCCTTTACTTGCCTTGCCGTGCATTGCCCAGCCTGCGTTGCCGTGCCTTAGCCTTGTTTCCCCTTGCCGTGCAGTTCCTTCCGTTACCCTTGCATTTCCTTGCTTTTCCTTGCCTTGCTTACCTTCCGTTACTCTTTGCTTCCCTTCCCTGCATTGCCTAGCCTTGCGTTGTCGTGCCTTAGCCTTATCTCGCCTGACCGTGCCTTCCTTTGCTTTAAGCTTTCCTTGCATTGTCGTGCATTGCCTAGCCTTGCGTTGTCGTGCATTAGCCTTGCCTAGCCTCACCGTGCCTTGCCTTGCGTTACCCTTTCCTTGCCTTGCCGTGCATTGCCTAGCCGTGCGTTGTCGTGCCTTAGCCTTGTTTCCCCTTGCCGTGCCGTTCCTTACGTTACCCTTGCCTTCCCTTGCTTTCCCTTGCCTTCCTTGCGTTCCGTTACTCTTTGCTTGCTTTCCGTGCATTGCCTAGCCTTCCGTTGTCATGCCTTAGGCTTGCCTCGCCTGACCGTGCTTTCCCATACGTTACCCTTTCCTTGCCTTGCCGTGCATTGCCTAGCGTGCGTTGTCGTGCCTTAGCCTTGTTTCCCTTTGCCGTTCCGTTCCTTCCGTTACACTTGCCTTTCTTTGCTTTCCCTTGCCTTCCTTACCTTCCGTTACTCTTTGCTTGCCTTCCGTGCATTGCCTAGCGTTGCGTTGTCGTGCCTTAGCCTTGCCTCGCCTGACCGTGCTTTCCCATGCGTTACCCTTTCCTTGCCTTGCCGTGCATTGCCTAGCGTGCGTTGTCGTGCCTTAGCCTTGTTACCCCTTGCCGTGCCGTTCCTTCCGTTACCCTTGCCTTCCCTTGCTTTCCCTTGCCTTCCTTGCGTTCCGTTACTCTTTGCTTGCTTTCCGTGCATTGCCTAGCCTTGCGTTGTCATGCCTTAGGCTTGCCTCGCCTGACCGTGCTTTCCCATGCGTTACCCTTTCCTTCCCTTGCCGTGCATTGCCTAGCGTGCGTTGTCGTGCCTTAGCCTTGTTTCCCCTTGCCGTGCCGTTCCTTCCGTTACACTTGCCTTTCTTTGCTTTCCCTTGCCTTCCTTACCTTCCGTTACTCTTTGCTTGCCTTCCGTGCATTGCCTAGCCTTGCGTTGTCGTGCCTTAGCCTTATCTCGCCTGACCGTGCCTTCCTTTGCTTTAAGCTTTCCTTGTATTGTCGTGCATTGCCTAGCCTTGCGTTGTCGTGCATTAGCCTTGCCTAGCCTCACCGTGCCTTGCCTTGCGTTACCCTTTCCTTGCCTTGCCGTGCATTGCCTAGCCGTGCGTTGTCGTGCCTTAGCCTTGATTCCCCTTGCCGTGGCGTGCCTTTTGTTACACTTGCCTTGCCTGGCTTTGCCTTGCCTTCCTTTCCTTCCGTTACTCTTTCCTTGCCTTGCCGTGCATTGCCTAGCCTTGCATTGTCGTGCCTTATCCTTGCCTCACCTGACCGTGCCTTCCCCTGCGTTACCCTTTCCTTGCCTTGCCGTGCATTGCCTAGCCCTGCGTTGTCGTGCCTTAGCCTTCTTACCCCTTGCCGTGCCGTTCCTTCCGTTACACTTGCCTTTCCTTGCTTTCCCTTGCCTTCCTTACCTTCCGTTACTCTTTGCTTGCCTTCCGTGCATTGCCTAGCCTTGCGTTGTCATGCCTTAGCCTTGCCTCGCCTGACCGTGCTTTCCCATGCGTTACCCTTTCCTTGCCTTGCCGTGCATTGCCTAGCGTGCGTTGTCGTGCCTTAACCTTGTTTCCCCTTGCCGTCCCGTTCCTTCCGTAACACTTGCCTTTCCTTGCTTTCCCTTCCCTTCCTTACCTTCCGTTACTCTTTGCTTGCCTTCCGTGCATTGCCTAGCGTTGCGTTGTCGTGCCTTAGCCTTGCCTCGCCTGACCGTGCTTTCCCATGCGTTACCCTTTCCTTGCCTTGCCGTTCATTGCCTAGCGTTCGGTGTCGTGCCTTAGACTTGTTCCCCCTTGCCGTGCCGTTCCTTCCGTTACCCTTGCCTTTCCTTGCTTTTCCTTGCCTTGCTTACCTTCCGTTACTCTTTGCTTGCCTTCCCTGAATTGCCTAGCCTTGCGTTGTCGTGCCTTTGCCTTATCTCGCCTGACCTTGCCTTCCTTTGCTTTAAGCTTTCCTTGCATTGTCGTGCATTGCCTAGCATTGCGTTTCCGTGCATTAGCCTTGCCTAGCCTCACCGTGCCTTGCCTTGCGTTACCCTTTGCTTGCCTTGCCGTGCATTGCCTAGCCGTGCGTTGTCGTGCCTTAGCCTTGTTTCCCCTTGCCGTGCCGTTCCTTCCGTTACACTTGCCTTTCCTTGCTTTCCCTTGCCTTCCTTACCTTCCGTTACTCTTTGCTTGCCTTCCCTGAATTTCCTAGCCTTGCGTTGTCGTGCCTTAGCCTTGCCTCGCCTGACCGAGCTATCCCATGCGTTACCCTTTCCTTGCCTTGCCGTGCATTGCCTAGCGTGCGTTGTCGTGCCTTAGCCTTGTTTCCCCTTGCCGTGCCGTTCCTTCCGTTACACTTGCCTTTCTTTGCTTTCCCTTGCCTTCCTTACCTTCCGTTACTCTTTGCTTGCCTTCCGTGCATTGCCTAGCCTTGCGTTGTCGTGCCTTAGCCTTATCTCGCCTGACCGTGCCTTCCTTTGCTTTAAGCTTTCCTTGCATTGTCGTGCATTGCCTAGCCTTGCGTTGTCGTGCATTAGCCTTGCCTAGCCTCACCGTGCCTTGCCTTGCGTTACCCTTTCCTTGCCTTGCCGTGCATTGCCTAGCCGTGCGTTGTCGTGCCTTAGCCTTGATTCCCCTTGCCGTGGCGTGCCTTTTGTTACACTTGCCTTGCCTGGCTTTGCCTTGCCTTCCTTTCCTTCCGTTACTCTTTCCTTGCCTTGCCGTGCATTGCCTAGCCTTGCATTGTCGTGCCTTATCCTTGCCTCACCTGACCGTGCCTTCCCCTGCGTTACCCTTTCCTTGCCTTGCCGTGCATTGCCTAGCCCTGCGTTGTCGTGCCTTAGGCTTCTTACCCCTTGCCGTCCCGTTCCTTCCGTTACCCTTGCCTTCCCTTGCTTTCGCTTGCCTTCCTTCCGTTCCGTTACTCTTTGCTTGCTTTCCGTGCATTGCCTAGCCTTGCGTTGTCATGCCTTAGCCTTGCCTCGCCTGACCGTGCTTTCCCATGCGTTACCCTTTCCTTGCCTTGCCGTGCATTGCCTAGCGTGCGTTGTCGTGCCTTAACCTTGTTTCCCCTTGCCGTCCCGTTCCTTCCGTAACACTTGCCTTTCCTTGCTTTCCCTAGCCTTCCTTACCTTCCGTTACTCTTTGCTTGCCTTCCGTGCATTGCCTAGCGTTGCGTTGTCGTGCCTTAGCCTTGCCTCGCCTGACCGTGCTTTCCCATGCGTTACCCTTTCCTTGCCTTGCCGTTCATTGCCTAGCGTTCGGTGTCGTGCCTTAGACTTGTTCCCCCTTGCCGTGCCGTTCCTTCCGTTACCCTTGCCTTTCCTTGCTTTTCCTTGCCTTCCTTACCTTCCGTTACTCTTTGCTTGCCTTCCCTGAATTTCCTAGCCTTGCGTTGTCGTGCCTTAGCCTTGCCTCGCCTGACCGTGCTTTCCCATGCGTTACCCTTTCCTTGCCTTGCCGTGCATTGCCTAGCGTGCGTTGTCGTGCCTTAGCCTTGTTACCCCTTGCCGTACCGTTCCTTCCGTTACCCTTGCCTTCCCTTGCTTTCCCTTGCCTTCCTTGCGTTCCGTTACTCTTTGCTTGCTTTCCGTGCATTGCCTAGCCTTGCGTTGTCATGCCTTAGGCTTGCCTCGCCTGACCGTGCTTTCCCATGCGTTACCCTTTCCTTGCCTTGCCGTTCATTGCCTAGCGTTCGGTGTCGTGCCTTAGACTTGTTCCCCCTTGCCGTGCCGTTCCTTCCGTTACCCTTGCCTTTCCTTGCTTTTCCTTGCCTTGCTTACCTTCCGTTACTCTTTGCTTGCCTTCCCTGAATTGCCTAGCCTTGCGTTGTCGTGCCTTTGCCTTATCTCGCCTGACCTTGCCTTCCTTTGCTTTAAGCTTTCCTTGCATTGTCGTGCATTGCCTAGCATTGCGTTTCCGTGCATTAGCCTTGCCTAGCCTCACCGTGCCTTGCCTTGCGTTACCCTTTGCTTGCCTTGCCGTGCATTGCCTAGCCGTGCGTTGTCGTGCCTTAGCCTTGTTTCCCCTTGCCGTGCCGTTCCTTCCGTTACACTTGCCTTTCTTTGCTTTCCCTTGCCTTCCTTACCTTCCGTTACTCTTTGCTTGCCTTCCGTGCATTGCCTAGCCTTGCGTTGTCGTGCCTTAGCCTTGCCTCGCCTGAACGTGCTTTCCCATGCGTTACCCTTTACTTGCCTTGCCGTGCATTGCCCAGCCTGCGTTGCCGTGCCTTAGCCTTGTTTCCCCTTGCCGTGCAGTTCCTTCCGTTACCCTTGCATTTCCTTGCTTTTCCTTGCCTTGCTTACCTTCCGTTACTCTTTGCTTCCCTTCCCTGCATTGCCTAGCCTTGCGTTGTCGTGCCTTAGCCTTATCTCGCCTGACCGTGCCTTCCTTTGCTTTAAGCTTTCCTTGCATTGTCGTACATTGCCTAGCCTTGCGTTGTCGTGCATTAGCCTTGCCTAGCCTCACCGTGCCTTGCCTTGCGTTACCCTTTCCTTGCCTTGCCGTGCATTGCCTAGCGTGCGTTGTCGTGCCTTAGCCTTGTTACCCCTTGCCGTGCCGTTCCTTCCGTTACCCTTGCCTTCCCTTGCTTTCCCTTGCCTTCCTTGCGTTCCGTTACTCTTTGCTTGCTTTCCGTGCATTGCCTAGCCTTGCGTTGTCATGCCTTAGGCTTGCCTCGCCTGACCGTGCTTTCCCATACGTTACCCTTTCCTTGCCTTGCCGTGCATTGCCTAGCGTGCGTTGTCGTGCCTTAGCCTTGTTTCCCCTTGCCGTTCCGTTCCTTCCGTTACACTTGCCTTTCTTTGCTTTCCCTTGCCTTCCTTACCTTCCGTTACTCTTTGCTTGCCTTCCGTGCATTGCCTAGCGTTGCGTTGTCGTGCCTTAGCCTTGCCTCGCCTGACCGTGCTTTCCCATGCGTTACCCTTTCCTTGCCTTGCCGTGCATTGCCTAGCGTGCGTTGTCGTGCCTTAGCCTTGTTACCCCTTGCCGTGCCGTTCCTTCCGTTACCCTTGCCTTCCCTTGCTTTCCCTTGCCTTCCTTGCGTTCCGTTACTCTTTGCTTGCTTTCCGTGCATTGCCTAGCCTTGCGTTGTCATGCCTTAGGCTTGCCTCGCCTGACCGTGCTTTCCCATGCGTTACCCTTTCCTTCCCTTGCCGTGCATTGCCTAGCGTGCGTTGTCGTGCCTTAGCCTTGTTTCCCCTTGCCGTGCCGTTCCTTCCTTTACACTTGCCTTTCTTTGCTTTCCCTTGCCTTCCTTACCTTCCGTTACTCTTTGCTTGCCTTCCGTGCATTGCCTAGCCTTGCGTTGTCGTGCCTTAGCCTTATCACGCCTGACCGTGCCTTCCTTTGCTTTAAGCTTTCCTTGTTTTGTCGTGCATTGCCTAGCCTTGCGTTGTCGTGCATTAGCCTTGCCTAGCCTCACCGTGCCTTGCCTTGCGTTACCCTTTCCTTGCCTTGCCGTGCATTGCCTAGCCGTGCGTTGTCGTGCCTTAGCCTTGATTCCCCTTGCCGTGGCGTGCCTTTTGTTACACTTGCCTTGCCTGGCTTTGCCTTGCCTTCCTTTCCTTCCGTTACTCTTTCCTTGCCTTGCCGTGCATTGCCTAGCCTTGCATTGTCGTGCCTTATCCTTGCCTCACCTGACCGTGCCTTCCCCTGCGTTACCCTTTACTTGCCTTGCCGTGCATTGCCTAGCCCTGCGTTGTCGTGCCTTAGCCATCTTACCCCTTGCCGTGCCGTTCCTTCCGTTACCCTTGCCTTCCCTTGCTTTCCCTTGCCTTCCTTGCGTTCCGTTACTCTTTGCTTGCTTTCCGTGCATTGCCTAGCCTTGCGTTGTCATGCCTTAGCCTTGCCTCGCCTGACCGTGCTTTCCCATGCGTTACCCTTTCCTTGCCTTGCCGTGCATTGCCTAGCGTGCGTTGTCGTGCCTTAGCCTTGTTTCCCCTTGCCGTGCCGTTCCTTCCGTTACACTTGCCTTTCCTTGCTTTCCCTTGCCTTCCTTACCTTCCGTTACTCTTTGCTTGCCTTCCCTGAATTTCCTAGCCTTGCGTTGTCGTGCCTTAGCCTTGCCTCGCCTGACCGTGCTATCCCATGCGTTACCCTTTCCTTGCCTTGCCGTGCATTGCCTAGCGTGCGTTGTCGTGCCTTAGCCTTGTTGCCCCTTGCCGTGCCGTTCCTTCCGTTTCCCTTGCCTTCCCTTGCTTTCCCTTGCCTTCCTTGCGTTCCGTTACTCTTTGCTTGCTTTCCGTGCATTGCCTAGCCTTGCGTTGTCATGCCTTAGGCTTGCCTCGCCTGACCGTGCTTTCCCATGCGTTACCCTTTCCTTGCCTTGCCGTGCATTGCCTAGCGTGCGTTGTCGTGCCTTAGCCTTGTTTCCCCTTGCCGTGCCGTTCCTTCCGTTACACTTGCCTTTCTTTGCTTTCCCTTGCCTTCCTTACCTTCCGTTACTCTTTGCTTGCCTTCCGTGCATTGCCTAGCCTTGCGTTGTCGTGCCTTAGCCTTATCTCGCCTGACCGTGCCTTCCTTTGCTTTAAGCTTTCCTTGCATTGTCGTGCATTGCCTAGCCTTGCGTTGTCGTGCATTAGCCTTGCCTAGCCTCACCGTGCCTTGCCTTGCGTTACCCTTTCCTTGCCTTGCCGTGCATTGCCTAGCCGTGCGTTGTCGTGCCTTAGCCTTGATTCCCCTTGCCGTGGCGTGCCTTTTGTTACACTTGCCTTGCCTGGCTTTGCCTTGCCTTCCTTTCCTTCCGTTACTCTTTCCTTGCCTTGCCGTGCATTGCCTAGCCTTGCATTGTCGTGCCTTATCCTTGCCTCACCTGACCGTGCCTTCCCCTGCGTTACCCTTTCCTTGCCTTGCCGTGCATTGCCTAGCCCTGCGTTGTCGTGCCTTAGGCTTCTTACCCCTTGCCGTCCCGTTCCTTCCGTTACCCTTGCCTTCCCTTGCTTTCGCTTGCCTTCCTTCAGTTCCGTTACTCTTTGCTTGCTTTCCGTGCATTGCCTAGCCTTGCGTTGTCATGCCTTAGCCTTGCCTCGCCTGACCGTGCTTTCCCATGCGTTACCCTTTCCTTGCCTTGCCGTGCATTGCCTAGCGTGCGTTGTCGTGCCTTAACCTTGTTTCCCCTTGCCGTCCCGTTCCTTCCGTAACACTTGCCTTTCCTTGCTTTCCCTTGCCTTCCTTACCTTCCGTTACTCTTTGCTTCCCTTCCGTGCATTGCCTAGCGTTGCGTTGTCGTGCCTTAGCCTTGCCTCGCCTGACCGTGCTTTCCCATGCGTTACACTTTCCTTGCCTTGCCGTTCATTGCCTAGCGTTCGGTGTCGTGCCTTAGACTTGTTCCCCCTTGCCGTGCCGTTCCTTCCGTTACCCTTGCCTTTCCTTACTTTTCCTTGCCTTCCTTACCTTCCGTTACTCTTTGCTAGCCTTCCCTGAATTTCCTAGCCTTGCGTTGTCGTGCCTTAGCCTTGCCTCGCCTGACCGTGCTTTCCCAGGCGTTACCCTTTCCTTGCCTTGCCGTGCATTGCCTAGCGTGCGTTGTCGTGCCTTAGCCTTGTTTCCCCTTGCCGTACCGTTCCTTCCGTTACCCTTGCCTTGCCTTGCTTTCCCTTGCCTTCCTTGCGTTCCGTTACTCTTTGCTTGCTTTCCGTGCATTGCCTAGCCTTGCGTTGTCATGCCTTAGGCTTGCCTCGCCTGACCGTGCTTTCCCATGCGTTACCCTTTCCTTGCCTTGCCGTTCATTGCCTAGCGTTCGGTGTCGTGCCTTAGACTTGTTCCCCCTTGCCGTGCCGTTCCTTCCGTTACCCTTGCCTTTCCTTGCTTTTCCTTGCCTTCCTTACCTTCCGTTACTCTTTGCTTGCCTTCCCTGAATTGCCTAGCCTTGCGTTGTCGTGCCTTTGCCTTATCTCGCCTGACCTTGCCTTCCTTTGCTTTAAGCTTTCCTTGCATTGTCGTGCATTGCCTAGCATTGCGTTTCCGTGCATTAGCCTTGCCTAGCCTCACCGTGCCTTGCCTTGCGTTACCCTTTGCTTGCCTTTCCGTGCATTGCCTAGCCGTGCGTTGTCGTGCCTTAGCCTTGTTTCCCCTTGCCGTGCCGTTCCTTCCGTTACACTTGCCTTTCTTTGCTTTCCCTTGCCTTCCTTACCTTCCGTTACTCTTTGCTTGCCTTCCGTGCATTGCCTAGCCTTGCGTTGTCGTGCCTTAGCCTTGCCTCGCCTGAACGTGCTTTCCCATGCGTTACCCTTTACTTGCCTTGCCGTGCATTGCCCAGCCTGCGTTGCCGTGCCCTAGCCTTGTTTCCCCTTGCCGTGCAGTTTCCTTCCGTTACCCTTGCATTTCCTTGCTTTTCCTTGCCTTGCTTACCTTCCGTTACTCTTTGCTTCCCTTCCCTGCATTGCCTAGCCTTGCGTTGTCGTGCCTTAGCCTTATCTCGCCTGACCGTGCCTTCCTTTGCTTTAAGCTTTCCTTGCATTGTCGTGCATTGCCTAGCCTTGCGTTGTCGTGCATTAGCCTTGCCTAGCCTCACGGTGCCTTGCCTTGCGTTACCCTTTCCTTGCCTTGCCGTGCATTGCCTAGCGTGCGTTGTCGTGCCTTAGCCTTGTTTCCCCTTGCCGTTCCGTTCCTTCCGTTACCCTTGCCTTGCCTTGCTTTCCCTTGCCTTCCTTGCCTTCCGTTACTCTTTGCTTGCCTTCCGTGCATTGCCTAGCGTTGCGTTGTCGTGCCTTAGCCTTGCCTCGCCTGACCGTGCTTTCCCATGCGTTACCCTTTCCTTGCCTTGCCGTGCATTGCCTAGCGTGCGTTGTCGTGCCTTAGCCTTGTTACCCCTTGCCGTGCCGTTCCTTCCGTTACCCTTGCCTTCCCTTGCTTTCCCTTGCCTTCCTTGCGTTCCGTTACTCTTTGCTTGCTTTCCGTGCATTGCCTAGCCTTGCGTTGTCATGCCTTAGGCTTGCCTCGCCTGACCGTGCTTTCCCATGCGTTACCCTTTCCTTGCCTTGCCGTGCATTGCCTAGCGTGCGTTGTCGTGCCTTAGCCTTGTTTCCCCTTGCCGTGCCGTTCCTTCCGTTACACTTGCCTTTCTTTGCTTTCCCTTGCCTTCCTTACCTTCCGTTACTCTTTGCTTGCCTTCCGTGCATTGCCTAGCCTTGCGTTGTCGTGCCTTAGCCTTATCTCGCCTGACCGTGCCTTCCTTTGCTTTAAGCTTTCCTTGTTTTGTCGTGCATTGCCTAGCCTTGCGTTGTCGTGCATTAGCCTTGCCTAGCCTCACCGTGCCTTGCCTTGCGTTACCCTTTCCTTGCCTTGCCGTGCATTGCCTAGCCGTGCGTTGTCGTGCCTTAGCCTTGATTCCCCTTGCCGAGGCGTGCCTTTTTGTTACACTTGCCTTGCCTGGCTTTGCCTTGCCTTCCGTTCCTTCCGTTACTCTTTCCATGCATTGGCGTGCATTGCCTAGCCTTGCATTGTCGTGCCTTATCCTTGCCTAACCTGACCGTGCCTTCCCCTGCGTTACCCTTTCCTTGCCTTGCCGTGCATTGCCTAGCCCTGCGTTGTCGTGCCTTAGCCTTCTTACCCCTTGCCGTGCCGTTCCTTCCGTTACCATTGCCTTCCCTTGCTTTCCCTTGCCTTCCTTGCGTTCCGTTACTCTTTGCTTGCTTTCCGTGCATTGCCTAGCCTTGCGTTGTCATGCCTTAGCCTTGCCTCGCCTGACCGTGCTTTCCCATGCGTTACCCTTTCCTTGCCTTGCCGTGCATTGCCTAGCGTGCGTTGTCGTGCCTTAGCCTTGTTTCCCCTTGCCGTTACGTTCCTTCCGTTACACTTGCCTTTCTTTGCTTTCCCTTGCCTTCCTTACCTTCCGTTACTCTTTGCTTGCCTTCCGTGCATTGCCTAGCGTTGCGTTGTCGTGCCTTAGCCTTGCCTCGCCTGACCGTGCTTTCCCATGCGTTACCCTTTCCTTGCCTTGCCGTGCATTGCCTAGCGTGCGTTGTCGTGCCTTAGCCTTGTTACCCCTTGCCGTGCCGTTCCTTCCGTTACCCTTGCCTTCCCTTGCTTTCCCTTGCCTTCCTTGCGTTCCGTTACTCTTTGCTTGCTTTCCGTGCATTGCCTAGCCTTGCGTTGTCATGCCTTAGGCTTGCCTCGCCTGACCGTGCTTTCCCATGCGTTACCCTTTCCTTCCCTTGCCGTGCATTGCCTAGCGTGCGTTGTCGTGCCTTAGCCTTGTTTCCCCTTGCCGTGCCGTTCCTTCCTTTACACTTGCCTTTCTTTGCTTTCCCTTGCCTTCCTTACCTTCCGTTACTCTTTGCTTGCCTTCCGTGCATTGCCTAGCCTTGCGTTGTCGTGCCTTAGCCTTATCACGCCTGACCGTGCCTTCCTTTGCTTTAAGCTTTCCTTGTTTTGTCGTGCATTGCCTAGCCTTGCGTTGTCGTGCATTAGCCTTGCCTAGCCTCACCGTGCCTTGCCTTGCGTTACCCTTTCCTTGCCTTGCCGTGCATTGCCTAGCCGTGCGTTGTCGTGCCTTAGCCTTGATTCCCCTTGCCGTGGCGTGCCTTTTGTTACACTTGCCTTGCCTGGCTTTGCCTTGCCTTCCTTTCCTTCCGTTACTCTTTCCTTGCCTTGCCGTGCATTGCCTAGCCTTGCATTGTCGTGCCTTATCCTTGCCTCACCTGACCGTGCCTTCCCCTGCGTTACCCTTTACTTGCCTTGCCGTGCATTGCCTAGCCCTGCGTTGTCGTGCCTTAGCCATCTTACCCCTTGCCGTGCCGTTCCTTCCGTTACCCTTGCCTTCCCTTGCTTTCCCTTGCCTTCCTTGCGTTCCGTTACTCTTTGCTTGCTTTCCGTGCATTGCCTAGCCTTGCGTTGTCATGCCTTAGCCTTGCCTCGCCTGACCGTGCTTTCCCATGCGTTACCCTTTCCTTGCCTTGCCGTGCATTGCCTAGCGTGCGTTGTCGTGCCTTAGCCTTGTTTCCCCTTGCCGTGCCGTTCCTTCCGTTACACTTGCCTTTCCTTGCTTTCCCTTGCCTTCCTTACCTTCCGTTACTCTTTGCTTGCCTTCCCTGAATTTCCTAGCCTTGCGTTGTCGTGCCTTAGCCTTGCCTCGCCTGACCGTGCTATCCCATGCGTTACCCTTTCCTTGCCTTGCCGTGCATTGCCTAGCGTGCGTTGTCGTGCCTTAGCCTTGTTACCCCTTGCCGTGCCGTTCCTTCCGTTACCCTTGCCTTCCCTTGCTTTCCCTTGCCTTCCTTGCGTTCCGTTACTCTTTGCTTGCTTTCCGTGCATTGCCTCGCCTTGCGTTGTCATGCCTTAGGCTTGCCTCGCCTGACCGTGCTTTCCCATGCGTTACCCTTTCCTTGCCTTGCCGTGCATTGCCTAGCGTGCGTTGTCGTGCCTTAGCCTTGTTTCCCCTTGCCGTGCCGTTCCTTCCGTTACACTTGCCTTTCTTTGCTTTCCCTTGCCTTCCTTACCTTCCGTTACTCTTTGCTTGCCTTCCGTGCATTGCCTAGCCTTGCGTTGTCGTGCCTTAGCCTTATCTCGCCTGACCGTGCCTTCCTTTGCTTTAAGCTTTCCTTGCATTGTCGTGCATTGCCTAGCCTTGCGTTGTCGTGCATTAGCCTTGCCTAGCCTCACCGTGCCTTGCCTTGCGTTACCCTTTCCTTGCCTTGCCGTGCATTGCCTAGCCGTGCGTTGTCGTGCCTTAGCCTTGATTCCCCTTGCCGTGGCGTGCCTTTTGTTACACTTGCCTTGCCTGGCTTTGCCTTGCCTTCCTTTCCTTCCGTTACTCTTTCCTTGCCTTGCCGTGCATTGCCTAGCCTTGCATTGTCGTGCCTTATCCTTGCCTCACCTGACCGTGCCTTCCCCTGCGTTACCCTTTCCTTGCCTTGCCGTGCATTGCCTAGCCCTGCGTTGTCGTGCCTTAGGCTTCTTACCCCTTGCCGTCCCGTTCCTTCCGTTACCCTTGCCTTCCCTTGCTTTCGCTTGCCTTCCTTCAGTTCCGTTACTCTTTGCTTGCTTTCCGTGCATTGCCTAGCCTTGCGTTGTCATGCCTTAGCCTTGCCTCGCCTGACCGTGCTTTCCCATGCGTTACCCTTTCCTTGCCTTGCCGTGCATTGCCTAGCGTGCGTTGTCGTGCCTTAACCTTGTTTCCCCTTGCCGTCCCGTTCCTTCCGTAACACTTGCCTTTCCTTGCTTTCCCTTGCCTTCCTTACCTTCCGTTACTCTTTGCTTCCCTTCCGTGCATTGCCTAGCGTTGCGTTGTCGTGCCTTAGCCTTGCCTCGCCTGACCGTGCTTTCCCATGCGTTACACTTTCCTTGCCTTGCCGTTCATTGCCTAGCGTTCGGTGTCGTGCCTTAGACTTGTTCCCCCTTGCCGTGCCGTTCCTTCCGTTACCCTTGCCTTTCCTTACTTTTCCTTGCCTTCCTTACCTTCCGTTACTCTTTGCTAGCCTTCCCTGAATTTCCTAGCCTTGCGTTGTCGTGCCTTAGCCTTGCCTCGCCTGACCGTGCTTTCCCAGGCGTTACCCTTTCCTTGCCTTGCCGTGCATTGCCTAGCGTGCGTTGTCGTGCCTTAGCCTTGTTACCCCTTGCCGTACCGTTCCTTCCGTTACCCTTGCCTTCCCTTGCTTTCCCTTGCCTTCCTTGCGTTCCGTTACTCTTTGCTTGCTTTCCGTGCATTGCCTAGCCTTGCGTTGTCATGCCTTAGGCTTGCCTCGCCTGACCGTGCTTTCCCATGCGTTACCCTTTCCTTGCCTTGCCGTTCATTGCCTAGCGTTCGGTGTCGTGCCTTAGACTTGTTCCCCCTTGCCGTGCCGTTCCTTCCGTTACCCTTGCCTTTCCTTGCTTTTCCTTGCCTTCCTTACCTTCCGTTACTCTTTGCTTGCCTTCCCTGAATTGCCTAGCCTTGCGTTGTCGTGCCTTTGCCTTATCTCGCCTGACCTTGCCTTCCTTTGCTTTAAGCTTTCCTTGCATTGTCGTGCATTGCCTAGCATTGCGTTTCCGTGCATTAGCCTTGCCTAGCCTCACCGTGCCTTGCCTTGCGTTACCCTTTGCTTGCCTTGCCGTGCATTGCCTAGCCGTGCGTTGTCGTGCCTTAGCCTTGTTTCCCCTTGCCGTGCCGTTCCTTCCGTTACACTTGCCTTTCTTTGCTTTCCCTTGCCTTCCTTACCTTCCGTTACTCTTTGCTTGCCTTCCGTGCATTGCCTAGCCTTGCGTTGTCGTGCCTTAGCCTTGCCTCGCCTGAACGTGCTTTCCCATGCGTTACCCTTTACTTGCCTTGCCGTGCATTGCCCAGCCTGCGTTGCCGTGCCCTAGCCTTGTTTCCCCTTGCCGTGCAGTTTCCTTCCGTTACCCTTGCATTTCCTTGCTTTTCCTTGCCTTGCTTACCTTCCGTTACTCTTTGCTTCCCTTCCCTGCATTGCCTAGCCTTGCGTTGTCGTGCCTTAGCCTTATCTCGCCTGACCGTGCCTTCCTTTGCTTTAAGCTTTCCTTGCATTGTCGTGCATTGCCTAGCCTTGCGTTGTCGTGCATTAGCCTTGCCTAGCCTCACCGTGCCTTGCCTTGCGTTACCCTTTCCTTGCCTTGCCGTGCATTGCCTAGCGTGCGTTGTCGTGCCTTAGCCTTGTTTCCCCTTGCCATTCCGTTCCTTCCGTTACACTTGCCTTTCTTTGCTTTCCCTTGCCTTCCTTACCTTCCGTTACTCTTTGCTTGCCTTCCGTGCATTGCCTAGCGTTGCGTTGTCGTGCCTTAGCCTTGCCTCGCCTGACCGTGCTTTCCCATGCGTTACCCTTTCCTTGCCTTGCCGTGCATTGCCTAGCGTGCGTTGTCGTGCCTTAGCCTTGTTACCCCTTGCCGTGCCGTTCCTTCCGTTACCCTTGCCTTCCCTTGCTTTCCCTTGCCTTCCTTGCGTTCCGTTACTCTTTGCTTGCTTTCCGTGCATTGCCTAGCCTTGCGTTGTCATGCCTTAGGCTTGCCTCGCCTGACCGTGCTTTCCCATGCGTTACCCTTTCCTTGCCTTGCCGTGCATTGCCTAGCGTGCGTTGTCGTGCCTTAGCCTTGTTTCCCCTTGCCGTGCCGTTCCTTCCGTTACACTTGCCTTTCTTTGCTTTCCCTTGCCTTCCTTACCTTCCGTTACTCTTTGCTTGCCTTCCGTGCATTGCCTAGCCTTGCGTTGTCGTGCCTTAGCCTTATCTCGCCTGACCTTAGCTTCCTTTGCTTTAAGCTTTCCTTGTTTTGTCGTGCATTGCCTAGCCTTGCGTTGTCGTGCATTAGCCTTGCCTAGCCTCACCGTGCCTTGCCTTGCGTTACCCTTTCCTTGCCTTGCCGTGCATTGCCTAGCCGTGCGTTGTCGTGCCTTAGCCTTGATTCCCCTTGCCGTGGCGTGCCTTTTGTTACACTTGCCTTGCCTGGCTTTGCCTTGCCTTCCTTTCCTTCCGTTACTCTTTCCTTGCCTTGGCGTGCATTGCCTAGCCTTGCATTGTCGTGCCTTATCCTTGCCTCACCTGACCGTGCCTTCCCCTGCGTTACCCTTTCCTTGCCTTGCCGTGCATTGCCTAGCCCTGCGTTGTCGTGCCTTAGCCTTCTTACCCCTTGCCGTGCCGTTCCTTCCGTTACCATTGCCTTCCCTTGCTTTCCCTTGCCTTCCTTGCGTTCCGTTACTCTTTGCTTGCTTTCCGTGCATTGCCTAGCCTTGCGTTGTCATGCCTTAGCCTTGCCTCGCCTGACCGTGCTTTCCCATGCGTTACCCTTTCCTTGCCTTGCCGTGCATTGCCTAGCGTGCGTTGTCGTGCCTTAGCCTTGTTTCCCCTTCCCGTGCCGTTCCTTCCGTTACACTTGCCTTTCCTTGCTTTCCCTTGCCTTCCTTACCTTCCGTTACTCTTTGCTTGCCTTCCGTGCATTGCCTAGCCTTGCGTTGTCGTGCCTTAGCCTTGCCTCGCCTGACCGTGCTTTCCCATGCGTTACCCTTTCCTTGCCTTGCCGTTCATTGCCTAGCGTTCGGTGTCGTGCCTTAGACTTGTTCCCCCTTGCCGTGCCGTTCCTTCCGTTACCCTTGCCTTTCCTTGCTTTTCCTTGCCTTCCTTACCTTCCGTTACTCTTTGCTTGCCTTCCCTGCATTGCCTAGCCTTGCGTTGTCGTGCCTTAGCCTTGCCTCGCCTGACCGTGCTTTCCCATGCGTTACCCTTTCCTTTCCTTGCCGTGCATTGCCTAGCGTGCGTTGTCGTGCCTTAGCCTTGTTTCCCCTTGCCGTGCCGTTCCTTCCGTTACACTTGCCTTTCTTTGCTTTCCCTTGCCTTCCTTACCTTCCGTTACTCTTTGCTTGCCTTCCGTGCATTGCCTAGCCTTGCGTTGTCGTGCCTTAGCCTTATCTCGCCTGACCGTGCCTTCCATTGCTTTAAGCTTTCCTTGCATTGTCGTGCATTGCCTAGCCTTGCGTTGTCGTGCATTAGCCTTGCCTAGCCTCACCGTGCCTTGCCTTGCGTTACCCTTTCCTTGCCTTGCCGTGCATTGCCTAGCCGTGCGTAGTCGTGCCTTAGCCTTGATTCCCCTTGCCGTGGCGTGCCTTTTGTTACACTTGCCTTGCCTGGCTTTGCCTTGCCTTCCTTTCCTTCCGTTACTCTTTCCTTGCCTTGCCGTGCATTGCCTAGCCTTGCATTGTCGTGCCTTATCCTTGCCTCACCTGACCGTGCCTTCCCCTGCGTTACCCTTTCCTTGCCTTGCCGTGCATTGCCTAGCCCTGCGTTGTCGTGCCTTAGGCTTCTTAACCCTTGCCGTCCCGTTCCTTCCGTTACCCTTGCCTTCCCTTGCTTTCGCTTGCCTTCCTTGCGTTCCGTTACTCTTTGCTTGCTTTCCGTGCATTGCCTAGACTTGCGTTGTCATGCCTTAGCCTTGCCTCGCCTGACCGTGCTTTCCCATGCGTTACCCTTTCCTTGCCTTGCCGTGCATTGCCTAGCGTGCGTTGTCGTGCCTTAACCTTGTTTCCCCTTGCCGTCCCGTTCCTTCCGTAACACTTGCCTTTCCTTGCTTTCCCTTGCCTTCCTTACCTTCCGTTACTCTTTGCTTGCCTTCCGTGCATTGCCTAGCGTTGCGTTGTCGTGCCTTAGCCTTGCCTCGCCTGACCGTGCTTTCCCATGCGTTACCCTTTCCTTGCCTTGCCGTTCATTGCCTAGCGTTTGGTGTCGTGCCTTAGACTTGTTCCCCCTTGCCGTGCCGTTCCTTCCGTTACCCTTGCCTTTCCTTGCTTTTCCTTGCCTTCCTTACCTTCCGTTACTCTTTGCTTGCCTTCCCTGAATTTCCTAGCCTTGCGTTGTCGTGCCTTAGCCTTGCCTCGCCTGACCGTGCTTTCCCATGCGTTACCCTTTCCTTGCCTTGCCGTGCATTGCCTAGCGTGCGTTGTCGTGCCTTAGCCTTGTTACCCCTTGCCGTGCCGTTCCTTCCGTTACCCTTGCCTTCCCTTGCTTTCCCTTGCCTTCCTTGCGTTCCGTTACTCTTTGCTTGCTTTCCGTGCATTGCCTAGCCTTGCGTTGTCATGCCTTAGGCTTGCCTCGCCTGACCGTGCTTTCCCATGCGTTACCCTTTCCTTGCCTTGACGTTCATTGCCTAGCGTTCGGTGTCGTGCCTTAGACTTGTTCCCCCTTGCCGTGCCGTTCCTTCCGTTACCCTTGCCTTTCCTTGCTTTTCCTTGCCTTGCTTACCTTCCGTTACTCTTTGCTTGCCTTCCCTGAATTGCCTAGCCTTGCGTTGTCGTGCCTTTGCCTTATCTCGCCTGACCTTGCCTTCCTTTGCTTTAAGCTTTCCTTGCATTGTCGTGCATTGCCTAGCATTGCGTTTCCGTGCATTAGCCTTGCCTAGCCTCACCGTGCCTTGCCTTGCGTTACCCTTTGCTTGCCTTGCCGTGCATTGCCTAGCCGTGCGTTGTCGTGCCTTAGCCTTGTTTCCCCTTGCCGTGCCGTTCCTTCCGTTACACTTGCCTTTCTTTGCTTTCCCTTGCCTTCCTTACCTTCCGTTACTCTTTGCTTGCCTTCCGTGCATTGCCTAGCCTTGCGTTGTCGTGCCTTAGCCTTGCCTCGCCTGAACGTGCTTTCCCATGCGTTACCCTTTACTTGCCTTGCCGTGCATTGCCCAGCCTGCGTTGCCGTGCCTTAGCCTTGTTTCCCCTTGCCGTGCAGTTCCTTCCGTTACCCTTGCATTTCCTTGCTTTTCCTTGCCTTGCTTACCTTCCGTTACTCTTTGCTTCCCTTCCCTGCATTGCCTAGCCTTGCGTTGTCGTGCCTTAGCCTTATCTCGCCTGACCGTGCCTTCCTTTGCTTTAAGCTTTCCTTGCATTGTCGTGCATTGCCTAGCCTTGCGTTGTCGTGCATTAGCCTTGCCTAGCCTCACCGTGCCTTGCCTTGCGTTACCCTTTCCTTGCCTTGCCGTGCATTGCCTAGCGTGCGTTGTCGTGCCTTAGCCTTGTTACCCCTTGCCGTGCCGTTCCTTACGTTACCCTTGCCTTCCCTTGCTTTCCCTTGCCTTCCTTGCGTTCCGTTACTCTTTGCTTGCTTTCCGTGCATTGCCTAGCCTTCCGTTGTCATGCCTTAGGCTTGCCTCGCCTGACCGTGCTTTCCCATACGTTACCCTTTCCTTGCCTTGCCGTGCATTGCCTAGCGTGCGTTGTCGTGCCTTAGCCTTGTTTCCCTTTGCCGTTCCGTTCCTTCCGTTACACTTGCCTTTCTTTGCTTTCCCTTGCCTTCCTTACCTTCCGTTACTCTTTGCTTGCCTTCCGTGCATTGCCTAGCGTTGCGTTGTCGTGCCTTAGCCTTGCCTCGCCTGACCGTGCTTTCCCATGCGTTACCCTTTCCTTGCCTTGCCGTGCATTGCCTAGCGTGCGTTGTCGTGCCTTAGCCTTGTTACCCCTTGCCGTGCCGTTCCTTCCGTTACCCTTGCCTTCCCTTGCTTTCCCTTGCCTTCCTTGCGTTCCGTTACTCTTTGCTTGCTTTCCGTGCATTGCCTAGCCTTGCGTTGTCATGCCTTAGGCTTGCCTCGCCTGACCGTGCTTTCCCATGCGTTACCCTTTCCTTCCCTTGCCGTGCATTGCCTAGCGTGCGTTGTCGTGCCTTAGCCTTGTTTCCCCTTGCCGTGCCGTTCCTTCCGTTACACTTGCCTTTCTTTGCTTTCCCTTGCCTTCCTTACCTTCCGTTACTCTTTGCTTGCCTTCCGTGCATTGCCTAGCCTTGCGTTGTCGTGCCTTAGCCTTATCTCGCCTGACCGTGCCTTCCTTTGCTTTAAGCTTTCCTTGTATTGTCGTGCATTGCCTAGCCTTGCGTTGTCGTGCATTAGCCTTGCCTAGCCTCACCGTGCCTTGCCTTGCGTTACCCTTTCCTTGCCTTGCCGTGCATTGCCTAGCCGTGCGTTGTCGTGCCTTAGCCTTGATTCCCCTTGCCGTGGCGTGCCTTTTGTTACACTTGCCTTGCCTGGCTTTGCCTTGCCTTCCTTTCCTTCCGTTACTCTTTCCTTGCCTTGCCGTGCATTGCCTAGCCTTGCATTGTCGTGCCTTATCCTTGCCTCACCTGACCGTGCCTTCCCCTGCGTTACCCTTTCCTTGCCTTGCCGTGCATTGCCTAGCCCTGCGTTGTCGTGCCTTAGCCTTCTTACCCCTTGCCGTGCCGTTCCTTCCGTTACACTTGCCTTTCCTTCCTTTCCCTTGCCTTCCTTACCTTCCGTTACTCTTTGCTTGCCTTCCGTGCATTGCCTAGCCTTGCGTTGTCATGCCTTAGCCTTGCCTCGCCTGACCGTGCTTTCCCATGCGTTACCCTTTCCTTGCCTTGCCGTGCATTGCCTAGCGTGCGTTGTCGTGCCTTAACCTTGTTTCCCCTTGCCGTCCCGTTCCTTCCGTAACACTTGCCTTTCCTTGCTTTCCCTTCCCTTCCTTACCTTCCGTTACTCTTTGCTTGCCTTCCGTGCATTGCCTAGCGTTGCGTTGTCGTGCCTTAGCCTTGCCTCGCCTGACCGTGCTTTCCCATGCGTTACCCTTTCCTTGCCTTGCCGTTCATAGCCTAGCGTTCGGTGTCCTGCCTTAGACTTGTTCCCCCTTGCCGTGCCGTTCCTTCCGTTACCCTTGCCTTTCCTTGCTTTTCCTTGCCTTCCTTACCTTCCGTTACTCTTTGCTTGCTTTCCCTGAATTTCCTAGCCTTGCGTTGTCGTGCCTTAGCGTTGCCTCGCCTGACCGTGCTTTCCCATGCGTTACCCTTTCCTTGCCTTGCCGTGCATTGCCTAGCCGTGCGTTGTCGTGCCTTAGCCTTGTTTCCCCTTGCCGTACCGTTCCTTCCGTTACCCTTGCCTTCCCTTGCTTTCCCTTGCCTTCCTTGCGTTCCGTTACTCTTTGCTTGCCTTTCGTGCATTGCCTAGCCTTGGGTTGACGTGCCTTAGCCTTGCCTCGCCTGACCGTGCTTTCCCATGCGTTACCCTTTCCTTGCCTTTCCGTGCATTGCCTAGCGTGCGTTGTCGTGCCTTAGCCTTGTTTCCCCTTGCCGTGCCGTTCCTTCAGTTACCATTGCCTTTCCTTGCTTTCCCTTGCCTTCCTTACCTTCCGTTACTCTTTGCTTGCCTTCCGTGCATTTCCTAGCCTTGCGTTGTCGTGCCTTAGCCTTATCTCGCCTGACCGTGCCTTCCTTTGCTTTAAGCTTTCCTTGAATTGTCGTGCATTGCCTAGCCTTGCGTTGTCGTGCATTAACCTTGCCTAGCCTCACCGTGCCTTGCCTTGCGTTACCCTTTCCTTGCCTTGCCGTGCATTTCCTAGCAGTGTGTTGTCGTGCCTTAGCCTTGTTACCCCTTGCCGTGCCGTTCCTTCCGTTACCCTTGCCTTTCTTTGCTTTCCCTTGCCTTCCTTACCTTCCGTTACTCTTTGCTTGCCTTCCGTGCATTGCCTAGCCTTGCGTTGTCGTGCCTTAGCCTTGCCTCGCCTGAACGTGCTTTCCCATGCGTTACCCTTTCCTTGCCTTGCCGTGCATTGCCCAGCCTGCGTTGCCGTGCCTTAGCCTTGTTTCCCCTTGCCGTGCAGTTCCTTCCGTTACCCTTGCCTTTCCTTGCTTTTCCTTGCCTTGCCTACCTTCCGTTACTCTTTGCTTCCCTTCCCTGCATTGCCTAGCCTTGCGTTGTCGTGCCTTAGTCTTATCTCGCCTGACCGTGCCTTCCTTTGCTTTAAGCTTTCCTTGCATTGTCGTGCATTGCCTAGCCTTGTGTTGTCGTTCATTAGCCTTGCCTACCCTCACCGTGCCTTGCCTTGCATTACCCTTTCTTTGCCTTGCCGTGCATTGCCTAGCCGTGCGTTGCCGTGCCTTAGCCTTGTTTCCCCTTGCCGTGGCGTGCCTTTTGTTACACTTGCCTTTCCTGGCTTTGACTTGCCTTCCTTTCCTTCCGTTACTCTTTCCTTGCCTTGCCGTGCATTGCCTAGCCTTGCATTGTCGTGCCTTATCCTTGCCTCACCTGACCGTGCCTTCCCCTGTGTTACCCTTTCCTTGCCTTGCCGGGCATTGCCTAGCCCTGCGTTGCCGTGCCTTAGCCTTGTTACCCCTTGCCGTGCCGTTCCTTCCGTTACCCTTGCCTTCCCTTGCTTTCCCTTGCCTTCCTTGCGTTCCGTTACTCTTTGCTTGCTTTCCGTGCATTGCCTAGCCTTGCATTGTCGTGCCTTATCCTTGCCTCACCTGACCGTGCCTTCCCCTGCGTTACCCTTTCCTTGCCTTGCCGGGCATTGCCTAGCCCTGCGTTGCCGTGCCTTAGCCTTGTTACCCCTTGCCGTGCCGTTCCTTCCGTTACCCTTGCCTTCCCTTGCTTTCCCTTTCCTTCCTTGCATTCCGTTACTCCTTGCTTGCTTTCCGTGCATTGCCTAGCCTTGCGTTGGCTTTCCTTAGCCTTGCCTCGCCTGACCGTGCTTTCCCATGCGATACCCTTTCCTTGCCTTGCCGTGCATTGCCTAGCGTGCGTTGTCGTGCCTTAGCCTTGTTTCCCCTTGCCGTGCCGTTCCTTCCGTTACACTTGCCTTTCTTTGCTTTCCCTTGTCTTCCTTACCTTCCGTTACTCTTTGCTTGCCTTCCGTGCATTGCCAAGCCTTGCGTTGTCGTGCTTAGCCTTGCCTCCCCTGACCGTGCTTTCCCATGCGTTGCCCTTTCCTTGCCTTGCCGTGCATTGCCTAGCGTTCGGTGTCGTGCCTTAGACTTGTTCCCCCTTGCCGTGCCGTTCCTTCCGTTACCCTTGCCTTTCCTTGCTTTTCCTTGCCTTCCTTACCTTCCGTTACTCTTTGCTTGCCTTCCCTGAATTGCCTAGCCTTGCGTTGTCGTGCCTTTGCCTTATCTCGCCTGACCTTGCCTTCCTTTGCTTTAAGCTTTCCTTGCATTGTCGTGCATTGCCTAGCATTGCGTTTCCGTGCATTAGCCTTGCCTAGCCTCACCGTGCCTTGCCTTGCGTTACCCTTTGCTTGCCTTTCCGTGCATTGCCTAGCCGTGCGTTGTCGTGCCTTAGCCTTGTTTCCCCTTGCCGTGCCGTTCCTTCCGTTACACTTGCCTTTCTTTGCTTTCCCTTGCCTTCCTTACCTTCCGTTACTCCTTGCTTGCCTTCCGTGCATTGCCTAGCCTTGCGTTGTCGTGCCTTAGCCTTGCCTCGCCTGAACGTGCTTTCCCATGCGTTACCCTTTCCTTGCCTTGCCGTGCATTGCCCAGCCTGCGTTGCCGTGCCTTAGCCTTGTTTCCCCTTGCCGTGCAGTTCCTTCCGTTACCCTTGCCTTTCCTTGCTTTTCCTTGCCTTGCTTACCTTCCGTTACTCTTTGCTTCCCTTCCCTGCATTGCCTAGCCTTGCGTTGTCGTGCCTTAGCCTTATCTCGCCTGACCGTGCCTTCCTTTGCTTTAAGCTTTCCTTGCATTGTCGTGCATTGACTAGCCTTGCGTTGTCGTGCATTAGCCTTGCCTAGCCTCACCGTGCCTTGCCTTGCGTTACCCTTTCCTTGCCTAGCCTTGTTTCCCCTTGCCGTGGCGTGCCTTTTGTTACACTTGCCTTTCCTGGATTTGACTTGCCTTCCTTTCCTTCCGTTACTCTTTCCTTGCCTTGCCGTGCATTCCCTAGCCTTGCATTGTCGTGCCTTATCCTTGCCTCACCTGACCGTGCCTTCCCCTGCGTTACCCTTTCCTTGCCTTGCCGGGCATTGCCTAGCCCTGCGTTGCCGTGCCTTAGCCTTGTTACCCCTTGCCGTGCCGTTCCTTCCGTTACCCTTCCCTTCCCTTGCTTTCCCTTGCCTTCCTTGCGTTCCGTTACTCTTTGCTTGCTTTCCGTGCATTGCCTAGCCTTGCGTTGTCATGCCTTAGCCTTGCATCGCCTGACCGTGCTTTCCCATGCGTTACCCTTTCCTTGACTTTCCGTGCATTGCCTAGCCGTGCGTTGTCGTGCCTTAGCCTTGTTTCCCCTTGCCGTGCCGTTCCTTCCGTTACACTTGCCTTTCTTTGCTTTCCCTTTCCTTCCTTACCTTCCGTTTCTCTTTGCTTGCCTTTCGTGCATTGCCTAGCCTTGGGTTGTCGTGCCTTAGCCTTGCCTCGCCTGACCGTGCTTTCCCATGAGTTACCCTTTCCTTGCCTTGCCGTGCATTGCCTAGCGTGCGTTGTCGTGCCTTAGCCTTGTTACCCCTTGCCGTGCCGTTCCTTCCGTTACACTTGCCTTTCTTTGCTTTCCCTTGCCTTCCTTACCTTCCGTTACTCTTTGCTTGCCTTCCGTGCATAGCCCAGCCTTGCGTTGTCGTGCCTTAGCCTTGCCTCGCCTGAACGTGCTTTCCCATGCGTTACCCTTTCCTTGCCTTGCCGTGCATTGCCTAGCCTGCGTTGTCGTGCCTTAGCCTTGTTTCCCCTTTCCGTGGCGTGCCTTTTGTTACACTTGCCTTTCCTGGCTTTGACTTGCCTTCCATTCCTTCCGTTACTCTTTCCTTGCCTTGCCGTGCATTGCCTAGCCTTGCATTATCGTGCCTTATCCTTGCCTCACCTGACCGTGCCTTCCCCTGCGTTACCCTTTCCTTGCCTTGCCGGGCATTGCCTAGCCCTGCGTTGCCGTGCCTTAGCCTTGTTACCCCTTGCCGTGCCGTTCCTTCCGGTAACCTTGCCTTCCCTTGCTTTCCCTTGCCTTCCTTGCGTTCCGTTACTCTTTGCTTGCTTTCCGTGCATTGCCTAGCCTTGCATTGTCGTGCCTTATCCTTGCCTCACCTGACCGTGCCTTCCCCTGCGTTACACTTTCCTTGCCTTGCCGTGCATTGCCTAGCCGTGCGTTGTCGTGCCTTAGCCTTGTTTCCCCTTGCCGTGCAGTTCCTTCCATTACACTTGCCTTTCTTTGCTTTCCCTTGCCTTCCTTACCTTCCGTTACTCTTTGTTTGCCTTCCGTGCATTGCCTAGCCTTGCGTTGTCGTGCCTTAGCCTTGCCTCGCCTGAACGTGCTTTCCCATGCGTTACCCTTTACTTGCCTTGCCGTGCATTGCCCAGCCTGCGTTGCCGTGCCTTAGCCTTGTTTCCCCTTGCCTTGCAGTTCCTTCCGTTACCCTTGCCTTTCCTTGCTTTTCCTTGCCTTGCTTACCTTCCGTTACACTTTGCTTCCCTTCCCTGCATTGCCTAGCCTTGCGTTGTCGTGCCTTAGCCTTATCTCGCCTGACCGTGCCTTCCATTGCTTTAAGCTTTCCTTGCATTGTCGTGCATTGCCTAGCCTTGCGTTGTCGTGCATTAGCCTTGCCTAGCCTCACCGTGCCTTGCCTTGCGTTACCCTTTCCTTGCCTTGCCGTGCATTGCCTAGCGTGCGTTGCCGTGCCTTAGCCTTGTTACCCCTTGCCGTGCGGTTCCTTCCGTTACCCTTGCCTTCCCTTGCTTTCCCTTGCCTTCCTTGCGTTCCGTTACTCTTTGCTTGCTTTCCGTGCATTGCCTAGCCTTGCGTTGTCATGCCTTAGGCTTGCCTCGCCTGACCGTGCTTTCCCATACGTTACCCTTTCCTTGCCTTGCCGTGCATTGCCTAGCGTGCGTTGTCGTGCCTTAGCCTTGTTTCCCCTTGCCGTTCCGTTCCTTCCGTTACACTTGCCTTTCTTTGCTTTCCCTTGCCTTCCTTACCTTCCGTTACTCTTTGCTTGCCTTCCGTGCATTGCCTAGCGTTGCGTTGTCTTGCCTTAGCCTTGCCTCGCCTGACCGTGCTTTCCCATGCGTTACCCTTTCCTTGCCTTGCCGTGCATTGCCTAGCGTGCGTTGTCGTGCCTTAGCCTTCTTACCCCTTGCCGTGCCATTCCTTCCGTTACCCTTGCCTTCCCTTGCTTTCCCTTGCCTTCCTTGCGTTCCGTTACTCTTTGCTTGCTTTCCGTGCATTGCCTAGCCTTGCGTTGTCATGCCTTAGCCTTGCCTCGCCTGACCGTGCTTTCCCATGCGTTACCCTTTCCTTGCCGTGCATTGCCTAGCGTGCGTTGTCGTGCCTTAGCCTTGTTTCCCCTTGCCGTGCAGTTCCTTCCGTTACACTTGCCTTTCTTTGCTTTCCCTTGCCTTCCTTACCTTCCGTTACTCTTTGCTTGCCTTCCGTGCATTGCCTAGCCGTGCGTTGTCGTGCCTTAGCCTTGATTCCCCTTGCCGTGGCGTGCCTTTTGTTACACTTGCCTTGCCTGGCTTTGCCTTGCCTTCCTTTCCTTCCGTTACTCTTTCCTTGCCTTGCCGTGCATTGCCTAGCCTTGCATTGTCGTGCCTTATCCTTGCCTCACCTGACCGTGCCTTCCCCTGCGTTACCCTTTCCTTGCCTTGCCGTGCATTGCCTAGCCCTGCGTTGTCGTGACTTAGCCTTCTTACCCCTTGCCGTGCCGTTCCTTCCTTTACCATTGCCTTCCCTTGCTTTCCCTTGCCTTCCTTGCGTTCCGTTACTCTTTGCTTGCTTTCCGTGCATTGCCTAGCCTTGCGTTGTCATGCCTTAGCCTTGCCTCGCCTGACCGTGCTTTCCCATGCGTTACCCTTTCCTTGCCTTGCCGTTCATTACCTAGCGTTCGGTGTCGTGCCTTAGACTTGTTTCCCCTTGCCGTGCCGTTCCTTCCGTTACCCTTGTCTTCCCTTGCTTTCCCTTGCCTTCCTTGCGTTCCGTTACTCTTTGCTTGCTTTCCGTGCATTGCCTAGCCTTGCGTGGTCATGCCTTAGCCTTGCCTCGCCTGACCGTGCTTTCCCATGCGTTACCCTTTCCTTGCCTTGCCGTTCATTGCCTAGCGTTCGGTGTCGTGCCTTAGACTTGTTTCCCCTTGCCGTGCCGTTCCTTCCGTTACCCTTGCCTTTCCTTGCTTTTCCTTGCCTTGCTTACCTTCCGTTACTCTTTGCTTGCCTTCCCTGAATTTCCTAGCCTTGCGTTGTCGTGCCTTAGCCTTGCCTCGCCTGACCGTGCTTTCCCATGCGTTACCCTTTCCTTGCCTTGCCGTGCATTGCCTAGCGTGCGTTGTCGTGCCTTAGACTTGTTACCCCTTGCCTTGCCGTTCCTTCCGTTACCCTTGCCTTCCCTTGCTTTCCCTTGCCTTCCTTGCGTTCCGTTACTCTTTGCTTGCTTTCCGTGCATTGCCTAGCCTTGCGTTGTCATGCCTTAGGCTTGCCTCGCCTGACCGTGCTTTCCCATGCGTTACCCTTTCCTTGCCTTGCCGTGCATTGCCTAGCGTGCGTTGTCGTGCCTTAGCCTTGTTTCCCCTTGCCGTGCCGTTCCTTCCGTTACACTTGCCTTTCTTTGCTTTCCCTTGCCTTCCTTACCTTCCGTTACTCTTTGCTTGCCTTCCGTGCATTGCCTAGCCTTGCGTTGTCGTGCCTTAGCCTTATCTCGCCTGACCGTGCCTTCCTTTGCTTTAAGCTTTCCTTGCATTGTCGTGCATTGCCTAGCCTTGCGTTGTCGTGCATTAGCCTTGCCTAGCGTCACCGTGCCTTGCCTTGCGTTACCCTTTCCTTGCCTTGCCGTGCATTGCCTAGCCGTGCGTTGTCGTGCCTTAGCCTTGATTCCCCTTGCCGTGGCGTGCCTTTTGTTACACTTGCCTTGCCTGGCTTTGCCTTGCCTTCCTTTCCTTCCGTTACTCTTTCCTTGCCTTGCCGTGCATTGCCTAGCCTTGCATTGTCGTGCCTTATCCTTGCCTCACCTGACCGTGCCTTCCCCTGCGTTACCCTTTCCTTGCCTTGCCGTGCATTGCCTAGCCCTGCGTTGTCGTGCCTTAGCCTTCTTACCCCTTGCCGTGCCCTTCCTTCCGTTACCCTTGCCTTCCCTTGCTTTCCCTTGCCTTCCTTGCGTTCCGTTACTGTTTACTTGCTTTCCGTGCATTGCCTAGCCTTGCGTTGTCATGCCTTAGCCTTGCCTCGCCTGACCGTGCTTTCCCATGCGTTACCCTTTCCTTGCCTTGCCGTGTATTGCCTAGCGTGCGTTGTCGTGCCTTAACCTTGTTTCCCCTTGCCGTGCCGTTCCTTCCGTAACACTTGCCTTTCCTTGCTTTCCCTTGCCTTCCTTACCTTCCGTTACTCTTTGCTTGCCTTCCGTGCATTGCCTAGCGTTGCGTTGTCGTGCCTTAGCCTTGCCTCGCCTGACCGTGCTTTCCCATGCGTTACCCTTTCCTTGCCTTGCCGTTCATTGCCTAGCGTTCGGTGTCGTGCCTTAGACTTGTTCCCCCTTGCCGTGCCGTTCCTTCCGTTACCCTTGCCTTTCCTTGCTTTTCATTGCCTTCCTTACCTTCCGTTACTCTTTCCTTGCCTTCCCTGAATTTCCTAGCCTTGCGTTGTCGTGCCTTAGCCTTGCCTCGCCTGACCGTGCTTTCCCATGCGTTACCCTTTCCTTGCCTTGCCGTGCATTGCCTAGCGTGCGTTGTCGTGCCTTAGCCTTGTTACCCCTTGCCGTGCCGTTCCTTCCGTTACCCTTGCCTTCCCTTGCTTTCCCTTGCCTTCCTTGCGTTCCGTTACTCTTTGCTTGCTTTCGGTGCATTGCCTAGCCTTGCGTTGTCATGCCTTAGGCTTGCCTCGCCTGACCGTGCTTTCCCATGCGTTACCCTTTCCTTGCCTTGCCGTGCATTGCCTAGCGTGCGTTGTCGTGCCTTAGCCTTGTTTCCCCTTGCCGTGCCGTTCCTTCCGTTACACTTGCCTTTCTTTGCTTTCCCTTGCCTTCCTTACCTTCCGTTACTCTTTGCTTGCCTTCCGTGTATTGCCTAGCCTTGCGTTGTCGTGCCTTAGCCTTGCCTCGCCTGAACGTGCTTTCCCATGCGTTACCCTTTCCTTGCCTTGCCGTGCATTGCCCAGCCTGCGTTGCCGTGCCTTAGCCTTGTTTCCCCTTGCCGTGCAGTTCCTTCCGTTACCCTTGCCTTTCCTTGCTTTTCCTTGCCTTGCTTACCTTCCGTTACTCTTTGCTTCCCTTCCCTGCATTGCCTAGCCTTGCGTTGTCGTGCCTTAGTCTTATCTCGCCTGACCGTGCCTTCCTTTGCTTTAAGCTTTCCTTGCATTGTCGTGCATTGCCTAGCCTTGTGTTGTCGTGCATTAGCCTTGCCTACCCTCACCGTGCCTTGCCTTGCATTACCCTTTCCTTGCCTTGCCGTGCATTGCCTAGCCGTGCGTTGTCGTGCCTTAGCCTTGTTTCCCCTTGCCGTGGCGTGCCTTTTGTTACACTTGCCTTTCCTGGCTTTGACTTGCCTTCCTTTCCTTCCGTTACTCTTTACTTGCCTTGCCGTGCATTGCCTAGCCTTGCATTGTCGTGCCTTATCCTTGCCTCACCTGACCGTGCCTTCCCCTGCGTTACCCTTTCCTTGCCTTGCCGGGCATTGCCTAGCCCTGCGTTGCCGTGCCTTAGCCTTGTTACCCCTTGCCGTGCCGTTCCTTCCGGTACCCTTGCCTTCCCTTGCTTTCCCTTGCCTTCCTTGCGTTCCGTTACTCTTTGCTTGCTTTCCGTGCATTGCCTAGCCTTGCATTGTCGTGCCTTATCCTTGCCTCACCTGACCGTGCCTTCCCCTGCGTTACCCTTTCCTTGCCTTGCCGGGCATTGCCTAGCCCTGCGTTGCCGTGCCTTAGCCTTTTTACCCCTTGCCGTGCCGTTCCTTCCGTTACCCTTGCCTTCCCTTGCTTTCCCTTTCCTTCCTTGCATTCCGTTACTCCTTGCTTGCTTTCCGTGCATTGCCTAGCCTTGCGATGGCTTTCCTTAGCCTTGCCTCGCCTGACCGTGCTTTCCCATGCGTTACCCTTTCCTTGCCTTGCCGTGCATTGCCTAGCGTGCGTTGTCGTGCCTTAGCCTTGTTTCCCCTTGCCGTGCCGTTCCTTCCGTTACACTTGCCTTTCTTTGCTTTCCCTTGTCTTCCTTACCTTCCGTTACTCTTTGCTTGCCTTCCGTGCATTGCCAAGCCTTGCGTTGTCGTGCCTTAGCCTTGCCTCCCCTGACCGTGCTTTCCCATGCGTTGCCCTTTCCTTGCCTTGCCGTGCATTGCCTAGCGTTCGGTGTCGTGCCTTAGACTTGTTCCCCCTTGCCGTGCCGTTCCTTCCGTTACCCTTGCCTTTCCTTGCTTTTCCTTGCCTTCCTTACCTTCCGTTACTCTTTGCTTGCCTTCCCTGAATTGCCTAGCCTTGCGTTGTCGTGCCTTTGCCTTATCTCGCCTGACCTTGCCTTCCTTTGCTTTAAGCTTTCCTTGCATTGTCGTGCATTGCCTAGCATTGCGTTTCCGTGCATTAGCCTTGCCTAGCCTCACCGTGCCTTGCCTTGCGTTACCCTTTGCTTGCCTTTCCGTGCATTGCCTAGCCGTGCGTTGTCGTGCCTTAGCCTTGTTTCCGCTTGGCGTGCCGTTCCTTCCGTTACACTTGCCTTTCCTTGCTTTCCCTTGCCTTCCTTACCTTCCGTTACTCCTTGCTTGCCTTCCGTGCATTGCCTAGCGTTGCGTTGTCGTGCCTTAGCCTTGCCTCGCCTGACCGTGCTTTCCCATGCGTTACCCTTCTCTTGCCTTGCCGTGCATTGCCTAGCGTGCGTTGTCGTGCCTTAGCCTTCTTACCCCTTGCCGTGCCGTTCCTTCCGTTACCCTTGCCTTCCCTTGCTTTCCCTTGCCTTCCTTGCGTTCCGTTACTCTTTGCTTGCTTTCCGTGCATTGCCTAGCCTTGCGTTGTCATGCCTTAGGCTTGCCTCGCCTGACCGTGCTTTCCCATGCGTTACCCTTTCCTTGCCTTGCCGTGCATTGCCTAGCGTGCGTTGTCGTGCCTTAGCCTTGTTTCCCCTTGCCGTGCAGTTCCTTCCGTTACACTTGCCTTTCTTTGCTTTCCCTTGCCTTCCTTACCTTCCGTTACTCTTTGCTTGCCTTCCGTGCATTGCCTAGCCTTGCGTTGTCGTGCCTTAGCCTTATCTCGCCTGACCGTGCCTTGCTTTGCTTTAAGCTTTCCTTGTATTGTCGTGCATTGCCTAGCCTTGCGTTGTCGTGCATTAGCCTTGCCTAGCCTCACGGTGCCTTGCCTTGCGTTAACCTTTCCTTGCCTTGCCGTGCATTGCCTAGCCGTGCGTTATCGTGCCTTAGCCTTGATTCCCCTTGCCGTGGCGTGCCTTTTGTTACACTTGCCTTGCCTGGCTTTGCCTTGCCTTCCTTTCCTTCCGTTACTCTTTCCTTGCCTTGCCGTGCATTGCCTAGCCTTGCATTGTCGTGCCTTATCCTTGCCTCACCTGACCGTGCCTTCCCCTGCGTTACCCTTTCCTTGCCTTGCCGTGCATTGCCTAGCCCTGCGTTGTCGTGACTTAGCCTTCTTACCCCTTGCCGTGCCGTTCCTTCCTTTACCATTGCCTTCCCTTGCTTTCCCTTGCCTTCCTTGCGTTCCGTTACTCTTTGCTTGCTTTCCGTGCATTGCCTAGCCTTGCGTTGTCATGCCTTAGCCTTGCCTCGCCTGACCGTGCTTTCCCATGCGTTACCCTTTCCTTGCCTTGCCGTTCATTACCTAGCGTTCGGTGTCGTGCCTTAGACTTGTTTCCCCTTGCCGTGCCGTTCCTTCCGTTACCCTTGTCTTCCCTTGCTTTCCCTTGCCTTCCTTGCGTTCCGTTACTCTTTGCTTGCTTTCCGTGCATTGCCTAGCCTTGCGTGGTCATGCCTTAGCCTTGCCTCGCCTGACCGTGCTTTCCCATGCGTTACCCTTTCCTTGCCTTGCCGTTCATTGCCTAGCGTTCGGTGTCGTGCCTTAGACTTGTTTCCCCTTGCCGTGCCGTTCCTTCCGTTACCCTTGCCTTTCCTTGCTTTTCCTTGCCTTGCTTACCTTCCGTTACTCTTTGCTTGCCTTCCCTGAATTTCCTAGCCTTGCGTTGTCGTGCCTTAGCCTTGCCTCGCCTGACCGTGCTTTCCCATGCGTTACCCTTTCCTTGCCTTGCCGTGCATTGCCTAGCGTGCGTTGCCGTGCCTTAGACTTGTTACCCCTTGCCTTGCCGTTCCTTCCGTTACCCTTGCCTTCCCTTGCTTTCCCTTGCCTTCCTTGCGTTCCGTTACTCTTTGCTTGCTTTCCGTGCATTGCCTAGCCTTGCGTTGTCATGCCTTAGGCTTGCCTCGCCTGACCGTGCTTTCCCATGCGTTACCCTTTCCTTGCCTTGCCGTGCATTGCCTAGCGTGCGTTGTCGTGCCTTAGCCTTGTTTCCCCTTGCCGTGCCGTTCCTTCCGTTACACTTGCCTTTCTTTGCTTTCCCTTGCCTTCCTTACCTTCCGTTACTCTTTGCTTGACTTCCGTGCATTGCCTAGCCTTGCGTTGTCGTGCCTTAGCCTTATCTCGCCTGACCGTGCCTTCCTTTGCTTTAAGCTTTCCTTGCATTGTCGTGCATTGCCTAGCCTTGCGTTGTCGTGCATTAGCCTTGCCTAGCGTCACCGTGCCTTGCCTTGCGTTACCCTTTCCTTGCCTTGCCGTGCATTGCCTAGCCGTGCGTTGTCGTGCCTTAGCCTTGATTCCCCTTGCCGTGGCGTGCCTTTTGTTACACTTGCCTTGCCTGGCTTTGCCTTGCCTTCCTTTCCTTCCGTTACTCTTTCCTTGCCTTGCCGTGCATTGCCTAGCCTTGCATTGTCGTGCCTTATCCTTGCCTCACCTGACCGTGCCTTCCCCTGCGTTACCCTTTCCTTGCCTTGCCGTGCATTGCCTAGCCCTGCGTTGTCGTGCCTTAGCCTTCTTACCCCTTGCCGTGCCCTTCCTTCCGTTACCCTTGCCTTCCCTTGCTTTCCCTTGCCTTCCTTGCGTTCCGTTACTCTTTACTTGCTTTCCGTGCATTGCCTAGCCTTGCGTTGTCATGCCTTAGCCTTGCCTCGCCTGACCGTGCTTTCCCATGCGTTACCCTTTCCTTGCCTTGCCGTGTATTGCCTAGCGTGCGTTGTCGTGCCTTAACCTTGTTTCCCCTTGCCGTGCCGTTCCTTCCGTAACACTTGCCTTTCCTTGCTTTCCCTTGCCTTCCTTACCTTCCGTTACTCTTTGCTTGCCTTCCGTGCATTGCCTAGCGTTGCGTTGTCGTGCCTTAGCCTTGCCTCGCCTGACCGTGCTTTCCCATGCGTTACCCTTTCCTTGCCTTGCCGTTCATTGCCTAGCGTTCGGTGTCGTGCCTTAGACTTGTTCCCCCTTGCCGTGCCGTTCCTTCCGTTACCCTTGCCTTTCCTTGCTTTTCATTGCCTTCCTTACCTTCCGTTACTCTTTCCTTGCCTTCCCTGAATTTCCTAGCCTTGCGTTGTCGTGCCTTAGCCTTGCCTCGCCTGACCGTGCTTTCCCATGCGTTACCCTTTCCTTGCCTTGCCGTGCATTGCCTAGCGTGCGTTGTCGTGCCTTAGCCTTGTTACCCCTTGCCGTGCCGTTCCTTCCGTTACCCTTGCCTTCCCTTGCTTTCCCTTGCCTTCCTTGCGTTCCGTTACTCTTTGCTTGCTTTCGGTGCATTGCCTAGCCTTGCGTTGTCATGCCTTAGGCTTGCCTCGCCTGACCGTGCTTTCCCATGCGTTACCCTTTCCTTGCCTTGCCGTGCATTGCCTAGCGTGCGTTGTCGTGCCTTAGCCTTGTTTCCCCTTGCCGTGCCGTTCCTTCCGTTACACTTGCCTTTCTTTGCTTTCCCTTGCCTTCCTTACCTTCCGTTACTCTTTGCTTGCCTTCCGTGCATTGCCTAGCCTTGCGTTGTCGTGCCTTAGCCTTGCCTCGCCTGAACGTGCTTTCCCATGCGTTACCCTTTCCTTGCCTTGCCGTGCATTGCCCAGCCTGCGTTGCCGTGCCTTAGCCTTGTTTCCCCTTGCCGTGCAGTTCCTTCCGTTACCCTTGCCTTTCCTTGCTTTTCCTTGCCTTGCTTACCTTCCGTTACTCTTTGATTCCCTTCCCTGCATTGCCTAGCCTTGCGTTGTCGTGCCTTAGTCTTATCTCGCCTGACCGTGCCTTCCTTTGCTTTAAGCTTTCCTTGCATTGTCGTGCATTGCCTAGCCTTGTGTTGTCGTGCATTAGCCTTGCCTACCCTCACCGTGCCTTGCCTTGCATTACCCTTTCCTTGCCTTGCCGTGCATTGCCTAGCCGTGCGTTGTCGTGCCTTAGCCTTGTTTCCCCTTGCCGTGGCGTGCCTTTTGTTACACTTGCCTTTCCTGGCTTTGACTTGCCTTCCTTTCCTTCCGTTACTCTTTCCTTGCCTTGCCGTGCATTGCCTAGCCTTGCATTGTCGTGCCTTATCCTTGCCTCACCTGACCGTGCCTTCCCCTGCGTTACCCTTTCCTTGCCTTGCCGGGCATTGCCTAGCCCTGCGTTGCCGTGCCTTAGCCTTGTTACCCCTTGCCGTGCCGTTCCTTCCGGTACCCTTGCCTTCCCTTGCTTTCCCTTGCCTTCCTTGCGTTCCGTTACTCTTTGCTTGCTTTCCGTGCATTGCCTAGCCTTGCATTGTCGTGCCTTATCCTTGCCTCACCTGACCGTGCCTTCCCCTGCGTTACCCTTTCCTTGCCTTGCCGGGCATTGCCTAGCCCTGCGTTGCCGTGCCTTAGCCTTTTTACCCCTTGCCGTGCCGTTCCTTCCGTTACCCTTGCCTTCCCTTGCTTTCCCTTTCCTTCCTTGCATTCCGTTACTCCTTGCTTGCTTTCCGTGCATTGCCTAGCCTTGCGTTGGCTTTCCTTAGCCTTGCCTCGCCTGACCGTGCTTTCCCATGCGTTACCCTTTCCTTGCCTTGCCGTGCATTGCCTAGCGTGCGTTGTCGTGCCTTAGCCTTGTTTCCCCTTGCCGTGCCGTTCCTTCCGTTACACTTGCCTTTCTTTGCTTTCCCTTGTCTTCCTTACCTTCCGTTACTCTTTGCTTGCCTTCCGTGCATTGCCAAGCCTTGCGTTGTCGTGCCTTAGCCTTGCCTCCCCTGACCGTGCTTTCCCATGCGTTGCCCTTTCCTTGCCTTGCCGTGCATTGCCTAGCGTTCGGTGTCGTGCCTTAGACTTGTTTCCCCTTGCCGTGCCGTTCCTTCCGTTACCCTTGCCTTTCTTTGCTTTCCCTTGCCTTCCTTACCTTCCGTTACTCTTTGCTTGCATTCCCTGAATTGCCTAGCCTTGCGTTGTCGTGCCTTTGCCTTATCTCGCCTGACCTTGCCTTCCTTTGCTTTAAGCTTTCCTTGCATTGTCGTGCATTGCCTAGCATTGCGTTTCCGTGCATTAGCCTTGCCTAGCCTCACCGTGCCTTGCCTTGCGTTACCCTTTGCTTGCCTTTCCGTGCATTGCCTAGCCGTGCGTTGTCGTGCCTTAGCCTTGTTTCCCCTTGCCGTGCCGTTCCTTCCGTTACACTTGACTTTCTTTGCTTTCCCTTGCCTTCCTTACCTTCCGTTACTCCTTGCTTGCCTTCCGTGCATTGCCTAGCCTTGCGTTGTCGTGCCTTAGCCTTGCCTCGCCTGAACGTGCTTTCCCATGCGTTACCCTTTCCTTGCCTTGCCGTGCATTGCCCAGCCTGCGTTGCCGTGCCTTAGCCTTGTTTCCCCTTGCCGTGCAGTTCCTTCCGTTACCCTTGCCTTTCCTTGCTTTTCCTTGCCTTGCTTGCCTTCCGTTACTCTTTGCTTCCCTTCCCTGCATTGCCTAGCCTTGCGTTGTCGTGCCTTAGCCTTATCTCGCCTGACCGTGCCTTCCTTTGCTTTAAGCTTTCCTTGCATTGTCGTGCATTGACTAGCCTTGCGTTGTCGTGCATTAGCCTTGCCTAGCCTCACCGTGCCTTGCCTTGCGTTACCCTTTCCTTGCCTTGCCGTGCATTGCCTAGCCGTGCGTTGTCGTGCCTTAGCCTTGTTTCCCCTTGCCGTGGCGTGCCTTTTGTTAAAGTTGCCTTTCCTGGCTTTGACTTGCCTTCCTTTCCTTCCGTTACTCTTTCCTTGCCTTGCCGTGCATTGCCTAGCCTTGCATTGTCGTGCCTTATCCTTGCCTCACCTGACCGTGCCTTCCCCTGCGTTACCCTTTCCTTGCCTTGCCGGGCATTGCCTAGCCCTGCGTTGCCGTGCCTTAGCCTTGTTACCCCTTGCCGTGCCGTTCCTTCCGTTACCCTTCCCTTCCCTTGCTTTCCCTTGCCTTCCTTGCGTTCCGTTACTCTTTGCTTGCTTTCCGTGCATTGCCTAGCCTTGCGTTGTCATGCCTTAGCCTTGCATCGCCTGACCGTGCTTTCCCATGCGTTACCCTTTCCTTGACTTTCCGTGCATTGCCTAGCCGTGCGTTGTCGTGCCTTAGCCTTGTTTCCCCTTGCCGTGCCGTTCCTTCCGTTACACTTGCCTTTCTTTGCTTTCCCTTTCCTTCCTTGCATTCCGTTACTCCTTGCTTGCTTTCCGTGCATTGCCTAGCCTTGCGTTGGCTTTCCTTAGCCTTGCCTCGCCTGACCGTGCTTTCCGATGAGTTACCCTTTCCTTGCCTTGCCGTGCATTGCCTAGCGTGCGTTGTCGTGCCTTAGCCTTGTTTCCCCTTGCCGTGCCGTTCCTTCCGTTACCATTGCCTTTCCTTGCTTTCCCTTGCCTTCCTTACCTTCCGTTACTCTTTGCTTGCCTTCCGTGCATTTCCTAGCCTTGCGTTGTCGTGCCTTAGCCTTATCTCGCCTGACCGTGCCTTCCTTTGCTTTAAGCTTTCCTTGCATTGTCGTGCATTGCCTAGCCTTGCGTTGTCGTGCATTAGCCTTGCCTAGCCTCACCGTGCCTTGCCTTGCGTTACCCTTTCCTTGCCTTGCCGTGCATTGCCTAGCCGTGCGTTGTCGTGCCTTAGCCTTGATTCCCCTTGCCGTGGCGTCCCTTTTGTTACACTTGCCTTGCCTGGCTTTACCTTGCCTTCCTTTCCTTCCGTTACTCTTTCCTTGCCTTGCCGTGCATTGCCTAGCCTTGCATTGTCGTGCCTTATCCTTGCCTCACCTGACCGTGCCTTCCCCTGCGTTACCCTTTCCTTGCCTTGCCGTGCATTGCCTAGCCCTGCGTTGTCGTGCCTTAGCCTTCTTACCCCTTGCCGTGCCCTTCCTTCCGTTACCCTTGCCTTCCCTTGCTTTCCCTTGCCTTCCTTGCGTTCCGTTACTCTTTGCTTGCTTTCCGTGCATTGCCTAGCCTTGCGTTGTCATGCCTTAGCCTTGCCTCGCCTGACCGTGCTTTCCCATGCGTTACCCTTTCCTTGCCTTGCCGTGCATTGCCTAGCGTGCGTTGTCGTGCCTTAAACTTGTTTCCCCTTGCCGTGCCGTTCCTTCCGTAACACTTGCCTTTCCTTGCTTTCCCTTGCCTTCCTTACCTTCCGTTACTCTTTGCTTGCCTTCCGTGCATTGCCTAGCGTTGCGTTGTCGTGCCTTAGCCTTGGCTCGCCTGACCGTGCTTTCCCATGCGTTACCCTTTCCTTACCTTGCCGTTCATTGCCTAGCGTTCGGTGTCGTGCCTGAGACTTGTTCCCCCTTGCCGTGCCGTTCCTTCCGTTACCCTTGCCTTTCCTTGCTTTTCCTTCCTTGCTTACCTTCCGTTACTCTTTGCTTGCCTTCCCTGAATTGCCTAGCCTTGCGTTGTCGTGCCTTTGCCTTATCTCGCCTGACCTTGCCTTCCTTTGCTTTAAGCTTTCATTGCATTGTCGTGCATTGCCTAGCCTTGCGTTTTCGTGCATTAGCCTTGTCTAGCCTCACCGTGCCTTGGGTTGCGTTACCTTTTGCTTGCCTTGCCGTGCATTGCCTAGCCGTGCGTTGTCGTGCCTTAGCCTTGTTTCCTCTTGCCGTGTCGTTCCTTCCGTTACCCTTGCCTTTCCTTGCTTTCCCTTGCCTTCCTTACCTTCCGTTACTCTTTGCTTGCCTTCCGTGCATTGCCTAGCCTTGCGTTGTCGTGCCTTAGCCTTGCCTCGCCTGAACTTGCTTTCCCATGCGTTACCCTTTACTTGCCTTGCCGTGCATTGCCCAGCCTGCGTTGCCGTGCCTTAGCCTTGTTTCCACTTGCCGTGCAGTTCCTTCCGTTACCCTTGCCTTTCCTTGCTTTTCCTTGCCTTGCTTACTTTCCGTTACTCTTTGCTTCCCTTCCCTGCATTGCCTAGCCTTGCGTTGTCGTACCTTAGCCTTATCTCGCCTGACCGTGCCTTCCTTTGCTTTAAGCTTTCCTTGCATTGTCGTGCATTGCCTAGCCTTGCGTTGTCGTGCATTAGCCTTGCCTAGCCTCACCGTGCCTTGCCTTGCGTTACCCTTTCCTTGCCTTGCCGTGCATTGCCTAGCGTGCGTTGTCGTGCCTTAGCCTTGTTACCCCTTGCCGTGCCGTTCCTTCCGTTACCCTTGCCTTCCCTTGCTTTCCCTTGCCTTCCTTGCGTTCCGTTACTCTTTGCTTGCTTTCCGTGCATTGCCTAGCCTTGCGTTGTCATGCCTTAGGCTTGCCTCGCCTGACCGTGCTTTCCCATGCGTTACCCTTTCCTTGCCTTGCCGTGCATTGCCTAGCGTGCGTTGTCGTGCCTTAGCCTTGTTTCCCCTTGCCGTGCCGTTCCTTCCGTTACACTTGCCTTTCTTAGCTTTCCCTTGCCTTCCTTACCTTCCGTTACTCTTTGCTTGCCTTCCGTGCATTGCCTAGCCTTGCGTTGTCGTGCCTTAGCCTTATCTCGCCTGACCGTGCCTTCCTTTGCTTTAAGCTTTCCTTGTATTGTCGTGCATTGCCTAGCCTTGCGTTGTCGTGCATTAGCCTTGCCTAGCCTCACCGTGCCTTGCCTTGCGTTACCCTTTCCTTGCCTTGCCGTGCATTGCCTAGCCGTGCGTTGTCGTGCCTTAGCCTTGATTCCCCTTGCCGTGGCGTGCCTTTTGTTACACTTGCCTTGCCTGGCTTTGCCTTGCCTTCCTTTCCTTCCGTTACTCTTTCCTTGCCATGCCGTGCATTGCCTAGCCTTGCATTGTCGTGCCTTATCCTTGCCTCACCTGACCGTGCCTTCCCCTGCGTTACCCTTTCCTTGCCTTGCCGTGCATTGCCTAGCCCTGCGTTGTCGTGCCTTAGCCTTCTTACCCCTTGCCGTGCCGTTCCTTCCGTTACCCTTGCCTTCCCTTGCTTTCCCTTGCCTTCCTTGCGTTCCGTTACTCTTTGCTTGCTTTCCGTGCATTGCCTAGCCTTGCGTTGTAATGCCTTAGCCTTGCCTCGCCTGACCGTGCTTTCCCATGCGGTACCCTTTCCTTGCCTTGCCGTGCATTGCCTAGCGTGCGTTGTCGTGCCTTAGCCTTGTTTCCCCTTCCCGTGCCGTTCCTTCCGTTACACTTGCCTTTCCTTGCTTTCCCTTGCCTTCCTTACCTTCCGTTACTCTTTGCTTGCCTTCCGTGCATTGCCTAGCCTTGCGTTGTCGTGCCTTAGCCTTGCCTCGCCTGACCGTGCTTTCCCATGCGTTACCCTTTCCTTGCCTTCCCGTTCATTGCCTAGCGTTCGGTGTCGTGCCTTAGACTTGTTCCCCCTTGCCGTGCCGTTCCTTCCGTTACCCTTGCCTTTCCTTGCTTTTCCTTGCCTTCCTTACCTTCCGTTACTCTTTGCTTGCCTTCCGTGCATTGCCTAGCCTTGCGTTGTCGTGCCTTAGCCTTATCTCGCCTGACCGTGCCTTCCTTTGCTTTAAGCTTTCCTTGCATTGTCGTGCATTGCCGAGCCTTGCGTTGTCGTGCATTAGCCTTGCCTAGCCTCACCGTGCCTTGCCTTGCGTTACCCTTTCCTTGCCTTGCCGTGCATTGCCTAGCCGTGCGTTGTCGTGCCTTAGCCTTGATTCCCCTTGCCGTGGCGTGCCTTTTGTTACACTTGCCTTGCCTGGCTTTGCCTTGCCTTCCTTTCCTTCCGTTACTCTTTCCTTGCCTTGCCGTGCATTGCCTAGCCTTGCATTGTCGTGCCTTATCCTTGCCTCACCTGACCGTGCCTTCCCCTGCGTTACCCTTTCCTTGCCTTGCCGTGCATTGCCTAGCCCTGCGTTGTCGTGCCTTAGCCTTCTTACCCCTTGCCGTGCCGTTCCTTCGTTACCCTTGCCTTCCCTTGCTTTCCCTTGCCTTCCTTGCGTTCCGTTACTCTTTGCTTGCTTTCCGTGCATTGCCTAGCCTTGCGTTGTCATGCCTTAGCCTTGCCTCGCCTGACCGTGCTTTCCCATGCGTTACCCTTTCCTTGCCTTGCCGTTCATTGCCTAGCGTTCGGTGTCGTGCCTTAGACTTGTTCCCCCTTACCGTGCCGTTTCTTCCGTTACCCTTGCCTTTCCTTGCTTTTCCTTGCCTTCCTTACCTTCCGTTACTCTTTGCTTGCCTTCCCTGAATTGCCTAGCCTTGCGTTGTCGTGCCTTTGCCTTATCTCGCCTGACCTTGCCTTCCTTTGCTTTAAGCTTTCCTTGCATTGTCGTGCATTGCCTAGCATTGCGTTTCCGTGCATTAGCCTTGCCTAGCCTCACCGTGCCTTCCCCTGCGTTACCCTTTCCTTGCCTTGCCGGGCATTGCCTAGCCCTGCGTTGCCGTGCCTTAGCCTTGTTACCCCTTGCCGTGTCGTTCCTTCCGGTACCCTTGCCTTCCCTTGCTTTCCCTTGCCTTCCTTGCGTTCCGTTACTCTTTGCTTGCTTTCCGTGCATTGCCTAGCCTTGCATTGTCGTGCCTTATCCTTGCCTCACCTGACCGTGCCTTCCCCTGCGTTACCCTTTCCTTGCCTTGCCGGGCATTGCCTAGCGTGCGTTGTCGTGCCTTAGCCTTGTTTCCCCTTGCCGTGCCGTTCCTTCCGTTACCCTTGCCTTTCTTTGCTTTCCCTTGCCTTCCTTACCTTCCGTTACTCTTTGCTTGCCTTCCGTACATTGCCAAGCCTTGCGTTGTCGTGCCTTAGCCTTGCCTCGCCTGACCGTGCTTTCCCATGCGTTACCCTTTCCTTGCCTTGCCGTTCATTGCCTAGCGTTCGGTGTCGTGCCTTAGACTTGTTCCCCCTTGCCGTGCCGTTCCTTCCGTTACCCTTGCCTTTCCTTGCTTTTCCTTGCCTTCCTTACCTTCCGTTACTCTTTGCTTGCCTTCCCTGAATTGCCTAGCCTTGCGTTGTCGTGCCTTTGCCTTATCTCGCCTGACCTTGCCTTCCTTTGCTTTAAGCTTTCCTTGCATTGTCGTGCATTGCCTAGCATTGCGTTTCCGTGCATTAGCCTTGCCTACCCTCACCGTGCCTTGCCTTGCGTTACCCTTTGCTTGCCTTGCCGTGCATTGCCTAGCCGTGCGTTGTCGTGCCTTAGCCTTGTTTCCCCTTGCCGTGGCGTGCCTTTTGTTACACTTGCCTTTCCTGGCTTTGACTTGCCTTCCTTTCCTTCCGTTACTCTTTCCTTGCCTTGCCGTGCATTGCCTAGCCTTGCATTGTCGTGCCTTATCCTTGCCTCACCTGACCGTGCCTTCCCCTGCGTTACCCTTTCCTTGCCTTGCCGGGCATTGCCTAGCCCTGCGTTGCCGTGCCTTAGTCTTGTTACCCCATGCCGTGCCCTTCCTTCCGTTACCCTTGCCTTCCCTTGCTTTCCCTTGCCTTCCTTGCGTTCCGTTACTCTTTGCTTGCTTTCCGTGCATTGCCTAGCCTTGCGTTGTCATGCCTTAGCCTTGCCTCGCCTGACCGTGCTTTCCCATGCGTTACCCTTTCCTTGCCTTGCCGTGCATTGCCTAGCGTGCGTTGTCGTGCCTTAACCTTGTTTCCCCTTGCCGTGCCGTTCCTTCCGTAACACTTGCCTTTCCTTGCTTTCCCTTGCCTTCCTTACTTTCCGTTACTCTTTGCTTGCCTTCCGTGCATTGCCTAGCGTTGCGTTGTCGTGCCTTAGCCTTGCCTCGCCTGACCGTGCTTTCCCATGCGTTACCCTTTCCTTCCCTTGCCGTTCATTGCCTAGCGTTCGGTGTCGTGCCTTAGACTTGTTCCCCCTTGCCGTGCCGTTCCTTCCGTTACCCTTGCCTTTCCTTGCTTTTCCTTGCCTTCCTTACCTTCCGTTACTCTTTGCTTGCCTTCCCTGAATTTCCTAGCCTTGCGTTGTCGTGCCTTAGCCTTGCCTCGCCTGACCGTGCTTTCCCATGCGTTACCCTTTCCTTGCCTTGCCGTGCATTGCCTAGCGTGCGTTGTCGTGCCTTAGCCTTGTTACCCCCTTGCCGTGCCGTTCCTTCCGTTACCCTTGCCTTCCCTTGCTTTCCCTTGCCTTCCTTGCGTTCCGTTACTCTTTGCTTGCTTTCGGTGCATTGCCTAGCCTTGCGTTGTCATGCCTTAGGCTTGCCTCGCCTGACCGTGCTTTCCCATGCGTTACCCTTTCCTTGCCTTGCCGTGCATTGCCTAGCCGTGCGTTGTCGTGCCTTAGCCTTGTTTCCCCTTGCCGTGCCGTTCCTTCCGTTACACTTGCCTTTATTTGCTTAACCTTGCCTTCCTTACCTTCCGTTACTCTTTGCTCTCCTTCCGTGCATTGCCTAGCCTTGCGTTGTCGTGCCTAAGCCTTATCTCGCCTGACCGTGCCTTCCTTTGCTTTAAGCTTTCCTTGCATTGTCGTGCATTGCCTAGCCTTGCGTTGTCGTGCATTAGCCTTGCCTAGCCTCACCGTGCCTTGCCTTGCGTTACCCTTTCCTTGCCTTGCCGTGCATTGCCTAGCCCTGCGTTGTCGTGCCTTAGCCTTCTTACCCCTTGCCGTGCCGTTCCTTCGTTACCCTTGCCTTCCCTTGCTTTCCCTTGCCTTCCTTGCGTTCCGTTACTCTTTGCTTGCTTTCCGTGCATTGCCTAGCCTTGCGTTGTCATGCCTTAGCCTTGCCTCGCCTGACCGTGCTTTCCCATGCGTTACCCTTTCCTTGCCTTGCCGTTCATTGCCTAGCGTTCGGTGTCGTGCCTTAGACTTGTTCCCCCTTACCGTGCCGTTCCTTCCGTTACCCTTGCCTTTCCTTGCTTTTCCTTGCCTTCCTTACCTTCCGTTACTCTTTGCTTGCCTTCCCTGAATTGCCTAGCCTTGCGTTGTCGTGCCTTTGCCTTATCTCGCCTGACCTTGCCTTCCTTTGCTTTAAGCTTTCCTTGCATTGTCGTGCATTGCCTAGCCTTGCGTTGTCGTGCATTAGCCTTGCCTCGCCTGACCGTGCCTTGCCTTGCGTTACCCTTTCCTTGCCTTGCCGTGCATTGCCTTGCCGTGCATTGCCTAGCCTTGCGTTGTCGTGCCTTAGCCTTGCCTCCCCTTGCCGTGCCGTTCCTTCCGTTACCCTTGCCTTCCCTTGCTTTCCCTTGCCTTCCTTGCGTTCCGTTACTCTTTGCTTGCCTTCCGTGCATTGCCAAGCCTTGCGTTGTCGTGCCTTAGCCTTGCCTCCCCTGACCGTGTTTTCCCATGCGTTACCCTTTCCTTGCCTTGCCGTTCATTGCCTAGCGTTCGGTGTCGTGCCTTAGACTTGTTCCCCCTTGCCGTGCCGTTCCTTCCGTTACCCTTGCCTTTCCTTGCTTTTCCTTGCCTTCCTTACCTTCCGTTACTCTTTGCTTGCCTTCCCTGAATTGCCTAGCCTTGCGTTGTCGTGCCTTTGCCTTATCTCGCCTGACCTTGCCTTCCTTTGCTTTAAGCTTTCCTTGCATTGTCGTGCATTGCCTAGCATTGCGTTTCCGTGCATTAGCCTTGCCTAGCCTCACCGTGCCTTGCCTTGCGTTACCCTTTGCTTGCCTTGCCGTGCATTGCCTTGCCGTGCGTTGTCGTGCCTTAGCCTTGTTTCCCCTTGCCGTGCCGTTCCTTCCGTTACACTTCCCTTTCTTTGCTTTCCCTTGCCTTCCTTACCTTCCGTTACTCCTTGCTTGCCTTCCGTGCATTGCCTAGCCTTGCGTTGTCGTGCCTTAGCCTTGCCTCGCCTGAACGTGCTTTCCCATGCGTTACCCTTTCCTTGCCTTGCCGTGCATTGCCCAGCCTGCGTTGCCGTGCCTTAGCCTTGTTTCCCCTTGCCGTGCAGTTCCTTCCGTTACCCTTGCCTTTCCTTGCTTTTCCTTGCCTTGCTTACCTTCCGTTACTCTTTGCTTCCCTTCCCTGCATTGCCTAGCCTTGCGTTGTCGTGCCTTAGCCTTATCTCGCCTGACCGTGCCTTCCTTTGCTTTAAGCTTTCCTTGCATTGTCGTGCATTGCCTAGCCTTGCGTTGTCGTGCATTAGCCTTGCCTAGCCTCACCGTGCCTTGCCTTGCGTTACCCTTTCCTTGCCTTGCCGTGCATTGCCTAGCCGTGCGTTGTCGTGCCTTAGCCTTGTTTCCCCTTGCCGTGGCGTGCCTTTTGTTACACTTGCCTTTCCTGGCTTTGACTTGCCTTCCTTTCCTTCCGTTACTCTTTCCTTGCCTTGCCGTGCATTGCCTAGCCTTGCATTGTCGTGCCTTATCCTTGCCTCACCTGACCGTGCCTTCCCCTGCGTTACCCTTTCCTTGCCTTGCCGGGCATTGCCTAGCCCTGCGTTGCCGTGCCTTAGCCTTGTTACCCCTTGCCGTGTCGTTCCTTCCGGTACCCTTGCCTTCCCTTGCTTTCCCTTGCCTTCCTTGCGTTCCGTTACTCTTTGCTTGCTTTCCGTGCATTGCCTAGCCTTGCATTGTCGTGCCTTATCCTTGCCTCACCTGACCGTGCCTTCCCCTGCGTTACCCTTTCCTTGCCTTGCCGGGCATTGCCTAGCCCTGCGTTGCCGTGCCTTAGCCTTGTTACCCCTTGCCGTGCCGTTCCTTCCGTTACCCTTGCCTTCCCTTGCTTTCCCTTTCCTTCCTTGCATTCCGTTACTCCTTGCTTGCTTTCCGTGCATTGCCTAGCCTTGCGTTGGCTTTCCTTAGCCTTGCCTCGCCTGACAGTGCTTTCCCATGCGTTACCCTTTCCTTGCCTTGCCGTGCATTGCCTAGCGTGCGTTGTCGTGCCTTAGCCTTGTTACCCCCTTGCCGTGCCGTTCCTTCCGTTACCCTTGCCTTCCCTTGCTTTCCCTTGCCTTCCTTGCGTTCCGTTACTCTTTGCTTGCTTTCGGTGCATTGCCTAGCCTTGCGTTGTCATGCCTTAGGCTTGCCTCGCCTGACCGTGCTTTCCCATGCGTTACCCTTTCCTTGCCTTGCCGTGCATTGCCTAGCCGTGCGTTGTCGTGCCTTAGCCTTGTTTCCCCTTGCCGTGCCGTTCCTTCCGTTACACTTGCCTTTATTTGCTTAACCTTGCCTTCCTTACCTTCCGTTACTCTTTGCTCTCCTTCCGTGCATTGCCTAGCCTTGCGTTGTCGTGCCTAAGCCTTATCTCGCCTGACCGTGCCTTCCTTTGCTTTAAGCTTTCCTTGCATTGTCGTGCATTGCCTAGCCTTGCGTTGTCGTGCATTAGCCTTGCCTAGCCTCACCGTGCCTTGCCTTGCGTTACCCTTTCCTTGCCTTGCCGTGCATTGCCTAGCCGTGCGTTGTCGTGCCTTAGCCTTGATTCCCCTTGCCGTGGCGTGCCTTTTGTTACACTTGCCTTGCCTGGCTTTGCCTTGCCTTCCTTTCCTTCCGTTACTCTTTCCTTGCCTTGCCGTGCATTGCCTAGCCTTGCATTGTCGTGCCTTATCCTTGCCTCACCTGACCGTGCCTTCCCCTGCGTTACCCTTTCCTTGCCTTGCCGTGCATTGCCTAGCCCTGCGTTGTCGTGCCTTAGCCTTCTTACCCCTTGCCGTGCCGTTCCTTCCGTTACCCTTGCCTTCCCTTGCTTTCCCTTGCCTTCCTTGCGTTCCGTTACTCTTTGCTTGCTTTCCGTGCATTGCCTAGCCTTGCGTTGTCATGCCTTAGCCTTGCCTCGAATGACCGTGCTTTCCCATGCGTTACCCTTTCCTTGCCTTGCCGTTCATTGCCTAGCGTTCGGTGTCGTGCCTTAGACTTGTTCCCCCTTACCGTGCCGTTCCTTCCGTTACCCTTGCCTTTCCTTGCTTTTCCTTGCCTTCCTTACCTTCCGTTACTCTTTGCTTGCCTTCCCTGAATTGCCTAGCCTTGCGTTGTCGTGCCTTTGCCTTATCTCGCCTGACCTTGCCTTCCTTTGCTTTAAGCTTTCCTTGCATTGTCGTGCATTGCCTAGCATTGCGTTTCCGTGCATTAGCCTTGCCTAGCCTCACCGTGCCTTGCCTTGCGTTACCCTTTCCTTGCCTTGCCGTGCATTGCCTTGCCGTGCATTGCCTAGCCCTGCGTTGTCGTGCCTTAGCCTTCTTACCCCTTGCCGTGCCGTTCCTTCCGTTACCCTTGCCTTCCCTTGCTTTCCCTTGCCTTCCTTACCTTCCGTTACTCTTTGCTTGCCTTCCGTGCATTGCCAAGCCTTGCGTTGTCGTGCCTTAGCCTTGCCTCGCCTGACCGTGTTTTCCCATGCGTTACCCTTTCCTTGCCTTGCCGTTCATTGCCTAGCGTTCGGTGTCGTGCCTTAGACTTGTTCCCCCTTGCCGTGCCGTTCCTTCCGTTACCCTTGCCTTTCCTTGCTTTTCCTTGCCTTCCTTACCTTCCGTTACTCTTTGCTTGCCTTCCCTGAATTGCCTAGCCTTGCGTTGTCGTGCCTTTGCCTTATCTCGCCTGACCTTGCCTTCCTTTGCTTTAAGCTTTCCTTGCATTGTCGTGCATTGCCTAGCATTGCGTTTCCGTGCATTAGCCTTGCCTAGCCTCACCGTGCCTTGCCTTGCGTTACCCTTTGCTTGCCTTGCCGTGCATTGCCTTGCCGTGCGTTGTCGTGCCTTAGCCTTGTTTCCCCTTGCCGTGCCGTTCCTTCCGTTACACTTCCCTTTCTTTGCTTTCCCTTGCCTTCCTTACCTTCCGTTACTCCTTGCTTGCCTTCCGTGCATTGCCTAGCCTTGCGTTGTCGTGCCTTAGCCTTGCCTCGCCTGAACGTGCTTTCCCATGCGTTACCCTTTCCTTGCCTTGCCGTGCATTGCCCAGCCTGCGTTGCCGTGCCTTAGCCTTGTTTCCCCTTGCCGTGCAGTTCCTTCCGTTACCCTTGCCTTTCCTTGCTTTTCCTTGCCTTGCTTACCTTCCGTTACTCTTTGCTTCCCTTCCCTGCATTGCCTAGCCTTGCGTTGTCGTGCCTTAGCCTTATCTCGCCTGACCGTGCCTTCCTTTGCTTTAAGCTTTCCTTGCATTGTCGTGCATTGCCTAGCCTTGCGTTGTCGTGCATTAGCCTTGCCTAGCCTCACCGTGCCTTGCCTTGCGTTACCCTTTCCTTGCCTTGCCGTGCATTGCCTAGCCGTGCGTTGTCGTGCCTTAGCCTTGTTTCCCCTTGCCGTGGCGTGCCTTTTGTTACACTTGCCTTTCCTGGCTTTGACTTGCCTTCCTTTCCTTCCGTTACTCTTTCCTTGCCTTGCCGTGCATTGCCTAGCCTTGCATTGTCGTGCCTTATCCTTGCCTCACCTGACCGTGCCTTCCCCTGCGTTACCCTTTCCTTGCCTTGCCGGGCATTGCCTAGCCCTGCGTTGCCGTGCCTTAGCCTTGTTACCCCTTGCCGTGTCGTTCCTTCCGGTACCCTTGCCTTCCCTTGCTTTCCCTTGCCTTCCTTGCGTTCCGTTACTCTTTGCTTGCTTTCCGTGCATTGCCTAGCCTTGCATTGTCGTGCCTTATCCTTGCCTCACCTGACCGTGCCTTCCCCTGCGTTACCCTTTCCTTGCCTTGCCGGGCATTGCCTAGCCCTGCGTTGCCGTGCCTTAGCCTTGTTACCCCTTGCCGTGCCGTTCCTTCCGTTACCCTTGCCTTCCCTTGCTTTCCCTTTCCTTCCTTGCATTCCGTTACTCCTTGCTTGCTTTCCGTGCATTGCCTAGCCTTGCGTTGGCTTTCCTTAGCCTTGCCTCGCCTGACAGTGCTTTCCCATGCGTTACCCTTTCCTTGCCTTGCCGTGCATTGCCTAGCGTGCGTTGTCGTGCCTTAGCCTTGTTTCCCCTTGCCGTGCCGTTCCTTCCGTGACACTTGCCTTTCTTTGCTTTCCCTTGCCTTCCTTACCTTCCGTTACTCTTTGCTTGCCTTCCGTGCATTGCCAAGCCTTGCGTTGTCGTGCCTTAGCCTTGCCTCCCCTGACCGTGCTTTCCCATGCGTTACCCTTTCCTTGCCTTGCCGTTCATTGCCTAGCGTTCGGTGTCGTGCCTGAGACTTGTTCCCCCTTGCCGTGCCGTTCCTTCCGTTACCCTTGCCTTTCCTTGCTTTTCCTTGCCTTGCTTACCTTCCGTTACTCTTTGCTTGCCTTCCCTGAATTGCCTAGCCTTGCGTTGTCGTGCCTTTGCCTTATCTCGCCTGACCTTGCCTTCCTTTGCTTTAAGCTTTCCTTGCATTGTCGTGCATTGCCTAGCATTGCGTTTCCGTGCATTAGCCTTGCCTACCCTCACCGTGCCTTGCCTTGCGTTACCCTTTGCTTGCCTTGCCGTGCATTGCCTAGCCGTGCGTTGTCGTGCCTTAGCCTTGTTTCCCCTTGCCGTGGCGTGCCTTTTGTTACACTTGCCTTTCCTGGCTTTGACTTGCCTTCCTTTCCTTCCGTTACTCTTTCCTTGCCTTGCCGTGCATTGCCTAGCCTTGCATTGTCGTGCCTTATCCTTGCCTCACCTGACCGTGCCTTCCCCTGCGTTACCCTTTCCTTGCCTTGCCGTGCATTGCCTAGCCCTGCGTTGTCGTGCCTTAGCCTTGTTACCCCTTGCCGTGCCGTTCCTTCCGTTACCCTTCCCTTCCCTTGCTTTCCCTTGCCTTCCTTGCGTTCCGTTACTCTTTGCTTGCTTTCCGTGCATTGCCTAGCCTTGCGTTGTCATGCCTTAGCCTTGCATCGCCTGACCGTGCTTTCCCATGCATTACCCTTTCCTTGACTTTCCGTGCATTGCCTAGCCGTGCGTTGTCGTGCCTTAGCCTTGTTTCCCCTTGCCGTGCCGTTCCTTCCGTTACACTTGCCTTTCTTTGCTTTCCCTTTCCTTCCTTACCTTCCGTTTCTCTTTGCTTGCCTTTCGTGCATTGCCTAGCCTTGGGTTGTCGTGCCTTAGCCTTGCCTCGCCTGACCGTGCTTTCCCATGAGTTACCCTTTCCTTGCCTTGCCGTGCATTGCCTAGCGTGCGTTGTCGTGCCTTAGCCTTGTTTCCCCTTGCCGTGTCGTTCCTTCCGTTACCATTGCCTTTCCTTGCTTTCCCTTGCCTTCCTTACCTTCCGTTACTCTTTGCTTGCCTTCCGTGCATTGCCTAGCCTTGCGTTGTCGTGCCTTAGCCTTATCTCGCCTGACCGTGCCTTCCTTTGCTTTAAGCTTTCCTTGCATTGTCGTGCATTGCCGAGCCTTGCGTTGTCGTGCATTAGCCTTGCCTAGCCTCACCGTGCCTTGCCTTGCGTTACCCTTTCCTTGCCTTGCCGTGCATTGCCTAGCCGTGCGTTGTCGTGCCTTAGCCTTGATTCCCCTTGCCGTGGCGTGCCTTTTGTTACACTTGCCTTGCCTGGCTTTGCCTTGCCTTCCTTTCCTTCTGTTACTCTTTCCTTGCCTTGCCGTGCATTGCCTAGCCTTGCATTGTCGTGCCTTATCCTTGCCTCACCTGACCGTGCCTTCCCCTGCGTTACCCTTTCCTTGCCTTGCCGTGCATTGCCTAGCCCTGCGTTGTCGTGCCTTAGCCTTCTTACCCCTTGCCGTGCCGTTCCTTCGTTACCCTTGCCTTCCCTTGCTTTCCCTTGCCTTCCTTGCGTTCCGTTACTCTTTGCTTGCTTTCCGTGCATTGCCTAGCCTTGCGTTGTCATGCCTTAGCCTTGCCTCGCCTGACCGTGCTTTCCCATGCGTTACCCTTTCCTTGCCTTGCCGTTCATTGCCTAGCGTTCGGTGTCGTGCCTTAGACTTGTTCCCCCTTACCGTGCCGTTTCTTCCGTTACCCTTGCCTTTCCTTGCTTTTCCTTGCCTTCCTTACCTTCCGTTACTCTTTGCTTGCCTTCCCTGAATTGCCTAGCCTTGCGTTGTCGTGCCTTTGCCTTATCTCGCCTGACCTTGCCTTCCTTTGCTTTAAGCTTTCCTTGCATTGTCGTGCATTGCCTAGCCTTGCGTTGTCGTGCATTAGCCTTGCCTAGCCTCACCGTGCCTTCCCCTGCGTTACCCTTTCCTTGCCTTGCCGGGCATTGCCTAGCCCTGCGTTGCCGTGCCTTAGCCTTGTTACCCCTTGCCGTGCCGTTCCTTCCGTTACCCTTGCCTTCCCTTGCTTTCCCTTGCCTTCCTTGCGTTCCGTTACTCTTTGCTTGCTTTCCGTGCATTGCCTAGCCTTGCATTGTCGTGCCTTATCCTTGCCTCACCTGACCGTGCCTTCCCCTGCGTTACCCTTTCCTTGCCTTGCCGGGCATTGCCTAGCCCTGCGTTGCCGTGCCTTAGCCTTGTTACCCAATGCCGTGCCGTTCCTTCCGTTACCCTTGCCTTCCCTTGCTTTCCCTTTCCTTCCTTGCATTCCGTTACTCCTTGCTTGCTTTCCGTGCATTGCCTAGCCTTGCGTTGGCTTTCCTTAGCCTTGCCTCGCCTGACCGTGCTTTCCCATGCGTTACCCTTTCCTTGCCTTGCCGTGCATTGCCTAGCGTGCGGTGTCGTGCCTTAGCCTTGTTTCCCCTTGCCGTGCCGTTCCTTCCGTTACACTTGCCTTTCCTTGCTTTCCCTTGCCTTCCTTACCTTCCGTTACTCATTGCTTGCCTTCCGTGCATTGCCTAGCCTTGCGTTGTCGTGCCTTAGCCTTGCCTCGCCTGACCGTGCTTTCCCATGCGTTACCCTTTCCTTGCCTTGCCGTTCATTGCCTAGCGTTCGGTGTCGTGCCTTAGACTTGTTCCCCCTTGCCGTGCCGTTCCTTCCGTTACCCTTGCCTTTCCTTGCTATTCCTTGCCTTCCTTACCTTCCGTTACTCTTTGCTTGCCTTCCCTGCATTGCCTAGCCTTGCGTTGTCGTGCCTTTGCCTTATCTCGCCTGACCTTGCCTTCCTTTGCTTTAAGCTTTCCTTGCATTGTCGTGCATTGCCTAGCATTGCGTTTCCGTGCATTAGCCTTGCCTAGCCTCACCGTGCCTTGCCTTGCGTTACCCTTTGCTTGCCTTGCCGTGCATTGCCTAGCCGTGCGTTGTCGTGCCTTAGCATTGTTTCCCGTTGCCGAGCCGTTCCTTCCGTTACACTTGCCTTTCTTTGCTTTCCCTTGCCTTCATTACCATCCGTTACTCTTTGCTTGCCTTTCGTGCATTGCCTAGCCTTGCGTTGTCGTGCCTTAGCCTTGCCTCGCCTGAACGTGCTTTCCCGTGCGTTACCCTTTCCTTGCCTTGCCGTGCATTGCCCAGCCTGCGTTGCCGTGCCTTAGCCTTGTTTCCCCTTGCCGTGCAGTTCCTTCCTTTACCCTTGCCTTTCCTTGCTTTTCCTTGCCTTGCTTACCTTCCGTTACTCTTTGCTTCCCTTCCCTGCATTGCCTAGCCTTGCGTTGTCGTGCCTTAGCCTCATCTCGCCTGACCGTGCCTTCCTTTGCTTTAATCTTTCCTTGCATTGTCGTGCATTGCCTAGCCTTGCGTTGTCGTGCATTAGCCTTGCCTAGCCTCACGGTGCCTTGCCTTGCGTTACCCTTTCCTTGCCTTGCCGTGCATTGCCTAGCGTGCGTTGTCGTGCCTTAGCCTTGTTTCCCCTTGCCGTGCCGTTCCTTCCGTTACACTTGCCTTTCGTGGCTTTGACTTGCCTTCCTTGCATTCCGTTACTCCTTGCTTGCTTTCCGTGCATTGCCTAGCCTTGCTTTGGCTTTCCTTAGCCTTGCCTCGCCTGACCGTGCTTTCCCATGCGTTACCCTGTCCTTGCCTTGCCGTGCATTGCCTAGCGTGCGTTGTCGTGCCTTAGCCTTGTTTCCCCTTGCCGTGCCGTTCCTTCCGTGACACTTGCCTTTCTTTGCTTTCCCTTGCCTTCCTTACCTTCCGTTACTCTTTGCTTGCCTTCCGTACATTGCCAAGCCTTGCGTTGTCGTGCCTTAGCCTTGCCTCCCCTGACCGTGCTTTCCCATGCGTTACCCTTTCCTTGCCTTGCCGTTCATTGCCTAGCGTTCGGTGTCGTGCCTTAGACTTGTTCCCCCTTGCCGTGCCGTTCCTTCCGTTACCCTTGCCTTTCCTTGCTTTTCCTTGCCTTCCTTACCTTCCGTTACTCTTTGCTTGCCTTCCCTGAATTGCCTAGCCTTGCGTTGTCGTGCCTTTGCCTTATCTCGCCTGACCTTGCCTTCCTTTGCTTTAAGCTTTCCTTGCATTGTCGTGCATTGCCTAGCATTGCGTTTCCGTGCATTAGCCTTGCCTACCCTCACCGTGCCTTGCCTTGCGTTACCCTTTGCTTGCCTTGCCGTGCATTGCCTAGCCGTGCGTTGTCGTGCCTTAGCCTTGTTTCCCCTTGCCGTGGCGTGCCTTTTGTTACACTTGCCTTTCCTGGCTTTGACTTGCCTTCCTTTCCTTCCGTTACTCTTTCCTTGCCTTGCCGTGCATTGCCTAGCCTTGCATTGTCGTGCCTTATCCTTGCCTCACCTGACCGTGCCTTCCCCTGCGTTACCCTTTCCTTGCCTTGCCGGGCATTGCCTAGCCCTGCGTTGCCGTGCCTTAGTCTTGTTACCCCATGCCGTGCCCTTCCTTCCGTTACCCTTGCCTTCCCTTGCTTTCCCTTGCCTTCCTTGCGTTCCGTTACTCTTTGCTTGCTTTCCGTGCATTGCCTAGCCTTGCGTTGTCATGCCTTAGCCTTGCCTCGCCTGACCGTGCTTTCCCATGCGTTACCCTTTCCTTGCCTTGCCGTGCATTGCCTAGCGTGCGTTGTCGTGCCTTAACCTTGTTTCCCCTTGCCGTGCCGTTCCTTCCGTAACACTTGCCTTTCCTTGCTTTCCCTTGCCTTCCTTACTTTCCGTTACTCTTTGCTTGCCTTCCGTGCATTGCCTAGCGTTGCGTTGTCGTGCCTTAGCCTTGCCTCGCCTGACCGTGCTTTCCCATGCGTTACCCTTTCCTTCCCTTGCCGTTCATTGCCTAGCGTTCGGTGTCGTGCCTTAGACTTGTTCCCCCTTGCCGTGCCGTTCCTTCCGTTACCCTTGCCTTTCCTTGCTTTTCCTTGCCTTCCTTACCTTCCGTTACTCTTTGCTTGCCTTCCCTGAATTTCCTAGCCTTGCGTTGTCGTGCCTTAGCCTTGCCTCGCCTGACCGTGCTTTCCCATGCGTTACCCTTTCCTTGCCTTGCCGTGCATTGCCTAGCGTGCGTTGTCGTGCCTTAGCCTTGTTACCCCCTTGCCGTGCCGTTCCTTCCGTTACCCTTGCCTTCCCTTGCTTTCCCTTGCCTTCCTTGCGTTCCGTTACTCTTTGCTTGCTTTCGGTGCATTGCCTAGCCTTGCGTTGTCATGCCTTAGGCTTGCCTCGCCTGACCGTGCTTTCCCATGCGTTACCCTTTCCTTGCCTTGCCGTGCATTGCCTAGCGTGCGTTGTCGTGCCTTAGCCTTGTTTCCCCTTGCCGTGCCGTTCCTTCCGTTACACTTGCCTTTATTTGCTTAACCTTGCCTTCCTTACCTTCCGTTACTCTTTGCTCTCCTTCCGTGCATTGCCTAGCCTTGCGTTGTCGTGCCTAAGCCTTATCTCGCCTGACCGTGCCTTCCTTTGCTTTAAGCTTTCCTTGCATTGTCGTGCATTGCCTAGCCTTGCGTTGTCGTGCATTAGCCTTGCCTAGCCTCACCGTGCCTTGCCTTGCGTTACCCTTTCCTTGCCTTGCCGTGCATTGCCTAGCCGTGCGTTGTCGTGCCTTAGCCTTGATTCCCCTTGCCGTGGCGTGCCTTTTGTTACACTTGCCTTGCCTGGCTTTGCCTTGCCTTCCTTTCCTTCCGTTACTCTTTCCTTGCCTTGCCGTGCATTGCCTAGCCTTGCATTGTCGTGCCTTATCCTTGCCTCACCTGACCGTGCCTTCCCCTGCGTTACCCTTTCCTTGCCTTGCCGTGCATTGCCTAGCCCTGCGTTGTCGTGCCTTAGCCTTCTTACCCCTTGCCGTGCCGTTCCTTCCGTTACCCTTGCCTTCCCTTGCTTTCCCTTGCCTTCCTTGCGTTCCGTTACTCTTTGCTTGCTTTCCGTGCATTGCCTAGCCTTGCGTTGTCATGCCTTAGCCTTGCCTCGAATGACCGTGCTTTCCCATGCGTTACCCTTTCCTTGCCTTGCCGTTCATTGCCTAGCGTTCGGTGTCGTGCCTTAGACTTGTTCCCCCTTACCGTGCCGTTCCTTCCGTTACCCTTGCCTTTCCTTGCTTTTCCTTGCCTTCCTTACCTTCCGTTACTCTTTGCTTGCCTTCCCTGAATTGCCTAGCCTTGCGTTGTCGTGCCTTTGCCTTATCTCGCCTGACCTTGCCTTCCTTTGCTTTAAGCTTTCCTTGCATTGTCGTGCATTGCCTAGCATTGCGTTTCCGTGCATTAGCCTTGCCTTGCCTCACCGTGCCTTGCCTTGCGTTACCCTTTCCTTGCCTTGCCGTGCATTGCCTTGCCGTGCATTGCCTAGCCGTGCGTTGTCGTGCCTTAGCCTTGTTTCCCCTTGCCGTGCCGTTCCTTCCGTTACCCTTGCCTTCCCCTGCTTTCCCTTGCCTTCCTTACCTTCCGTTACTCTTTGCTTGCCTTCCGTACATTGCCAAGCCTTGCGTTGTCGTGCCTTAGCCTTGCCTCCCCTGACCGTGCTTTCCCATGCGTTACCCTTTCCTTGCCTTGCCGTTCATTGCCTAGCGTTCGGTGTCGTGCCTTAGACTTGTTCCCCCTTGCCGTGCCGTTCCTTCCGTTACCCTTGCCTTTCCTTGCTTTTCCTTGCCTTCCTTACCTTCCGTTACTCTTTACTTGCCTTCCCTGAATTTCCTAGCCTTGCGTTGTCGTGCCTTAGCCTTATCTCGCCTGACCTTGCCTTCCTTTGCTTTAAGCTTTACTTGCATTGTCGTGCATTGCCTAGCCTTGCGTTGTCGTGCATTAGCCTTGCCTACCCTCACCGTGCCTTGCCTTGCGTTACCCTTTCCTTGCCTTGCCGTGCATTGCCTAGCCGTGCGTTGTCGTGCCTTAGCCTTGTTTCCCCTTGCCGTGGCGTGCCTTTTGTTACACTTGCCTTTCCTGGCTTTGACTTGCCTTCCTTTCCTTCCGTTACTCTTTCCTTGCCTTGCCGTGCATTGCCTAGCCTTGCATTGTCGTGCCTTATCCTTGCCTCACCTGACCGTGCCTTCCCCTGCGTTACCCTTTCCTTGCCTTGCCGGGCATTGCCTAGCCCTGCGTTGCCGTGCCTTAGCCTTGTTACCCCTTGCCGTGCCGTTCCTTCCGTTACCCTTCCCTTCCCTTGCTTTCCCTTGCCTTCCTTGCGTTCCGTTACTCTTTGCTTGCTTTCCGTGCATTGCCTAGCCTTGCGTTGTCATGCCTTAGCCTTGCATCGCCTGACCGTGCTTTCCCATGCGTTACCCTTTCCTTGACTTTCCGTGCATTGCCTAGCCGTGCGTTGTCGTGCCTTAGCCTTGTTTCCCCTTGCCGTGTCTTCCTTCCGTTACCCTTGCCTTTCCTTGCTTTCCCTTGCCTTCCTTGCCTTCCGTTACTCTTTGCTTGCCTGCCGTGCATTGCCTAGCCTTGCGTTGTCGTGCCTCAGCCTTGCCTTGCCTGACCGTGCCTTCCCTTGCGTTACCCTTTCCTTGCCTTGCCCTGCCTTGCCTAGCCGTGCATTGTGGTGCCTTAGCCTTGTTTCCCCTTGCCGTGTCGTTCCTTCGGTTACCCTTGCCTTCCCTTGCTTTCCCTTGCCTTCTTTGCATTCCGTTACTCTTTTCTTGCCTTCCGTGCATTTCCTAGCCTTGCGTTGTCGTGCCTTAGCCTTATCTCGCCTGACCGTGCCTTCCCTTGCTTTACCCTTTCCTTGCCTTGCCGTGCATTGCCTAGCCGTGCGTTGTCGTGCATTAGCCTTGCCTTGCCTCACCGTGCCTTGCCTTGCGTTACCCTTTCCTTGCCTTGCCGTGCCTTGCCTAGCCGTGCGTTGTCGTGCCTTAGCCTTGTTTCCCCTTGCCGTGGCGTGCCTTTTGTTACACTTGCCTTGCCTGGCTTTACCTTGCCTTCCTTTCCTTCCGTTACTCTTTCCTTGCCTTGCCGTGCATTGCCTAGCCTTGCATTGTCGTGCCATATCCTTGCCTCACCTGACCGTGCCTTGACTTGCGTTACCCTTTCCTTGCCTTGCCGTGCATTGCCTAGCCGTGCGTTGTCGTGCCTTAGCCTTGTTTCCCCTTGCCGTGTCTTCCTTCCGTTACCCTTGCCTTCCCTTGCTTTCCCTTGCCTTCCTTGCATTCCGTTACTCTTTGCTTGCCTTCCGTGCATTGCCTAGCCTTGCGTTGTCATGCCTTAGCCTTGCCTCGCCTGACCGTGCTTTCCCATGCGTTACCCTTTCCTTGCCTTGCCGTGCATTGCCTAGCCGTGCGTTGTCGTGCCTTAGCCTTGTTTCCCCTTGCCGTGTCTTCCTTCCGTTACCCTTGCCTTCCCTTGCTTTCCCTTGCCTTCCTTGCCTTCCGTTACTCTTTGCTTGCCTTCCGTGCATTACCTAGCGTTGCGTTGTCGTGCCTTAGCCTTGCCTCGCCTGACCGTGCCTTCCCTTGCGTTACCCTTTCCTTGCCTTGCCGTGCATTGCCTAGCGTTCGGTGTCGTGCCTTAGACTTGTTCCCCCTTGCCGTGCCGTTCCTTCCGTTACCCTTGCCTTTCCTTGCTTTTCCTTGCCTTCCTTACCTTCCGTTACTCTTTGCTTGCCTTCCCTGAATTGCCTAGCCTTGCGTTGTCTTGCCTTTGCCTTATCTCGCCTGACCTTGCCTTCCTTTGCTTTAAGCTTTCCTTGCATTGTCGTTCATTGCCTAGCATTGCGTTTCCGTGCATTAGCCTTGCCTAGCCTCACCGTGCCTTGCCTTGCGTTACCCTTTGCTTGCCTTGCCGTGCATTGCCTAGCCGTGCGTTGTCGTGCCTTAGCCTTGTTTCCCCTTGCCGTGCCGTTCCTTCCGTTACACTTGCCTTTCTTTGCTTTCCCTTGCCTTCCTTACCTTCCGTTACTCTTTGCTTGCCTTCCGTGCATTGCCTAGCCTTGCGTTGTCGTGCCTTAGCCTTGCCTCGCCTGACCGTGCTTTCCCATGCGTTACCCTTTCCTTGCCTTGCCGTGCATTGCCTAGCCTGCGTTGTCGTGCCTTAGCCTTGTTTCCCCTTGCCGTGCAGTTCCTTCCGTTACCCTTGCCTTTCCTTGCTTTTCCTTGCCTTGCTTACCTTCCGTTACTCTTTGCTTCCCTTCCCTGCATTGCCTAGCCTTGCGTTGTCGTGCCTTAGCCTTATCTCGCCTGACCGTGCCTTCCTTTGCTTTAAGCTTTCCTTGCATTGTCGTGCATTGCCTAGCCTTGCGTTGTCGTGCATTAGCCTTGCCTAGCCTCACCGTGCCTTCCCCTGCGTTACACTTTCATTGCCTTGCCGTGCATTGCCTAGCCGTGCGTTGTCGTGCCTTAGCCTTGTTTCCCCTTGCCGTGGCGTGCCTTTTGTTACACTTGCCTTTCCTGGCTTTGACTTGCCTTCCTTTCCTTCCGTTACTCTTTCCTTGCCTTGCCGTGCATTGCCTAGCCTTGCATTGTCGTGCCTTATCCTTGCCTCAACTGACCGTGCCTTCCCCTGCGTTACCCTTTCCTTGCCTTGCCGTGCATTGCCTAGCCCTGCGTTGCCGTGCCTTAGCCTTGTTAGCCGTTGCCGTGCCGTTCCTTCCGGTACCCTTGCCTTCCCTTGCTTTCCCTTGCCTTCCTTGCGTTCCGTTACTCTTTGCTTGCTTTCCGTGCATTGCCTAGCCTTGCATTGTCGTGCCTTATCCTTGCCTCACCTGACCGTGCCTTCCCCTGCGTTACCCTTTCCTTGCCTTGCCGGGCATTGCCTAGCCCTGCGTTGCCGTGCCTTAGCCTTGTTACCCCTTGCCGTGCCGTTCCTTCCGTTACCCTTGCCTTCCCTTGCTTTCCCTTGCCTTCCTTGCATTCCGTTACTCCTTGCTTGCCTTCCGTGCATTGCCTAGCCTTGCGTTGGCTTTCCTTAGCCTTGCCTCGCCTGACCGTGCTTTCCCATGCGTTATCCTTTCCTTGCCTTGCCGTGCATTGCCTAGCGTGCGTTGTCGTGCCTTAGCCTTGTTTCCCCTTGCCGTGCCGTTCCTTCCGTTACACTTGCCTTTCTTTGCTTTCCCTTCCCTTCCTTACCTTCCGTTACTCTTTGCTTGCCTTCCGTGCATTGCCAAGCCTTGCGTTGTCGTGCCTTAGCCTTGCCTCCCCTGACCGTGTTTTCCCATGCGTTACCCTTTCCTTGCCTTGCCGTTCATTGCCTAGCGTTCGGTGTCGTGCCTTAGACTTGTTCCCCCTTGCCGTGCCGTTCCTTCCGTTACCCTTGCCTTTCCTTGCTTTTCCTTGCCTTCCTTACCTTCCGTTACTCTTTGCTTGCCTTCCCTGAATTGCCTAGCCTTGCGTTGTCGTGCCTTTGCCTTATCTCGCCTGACCTTGCCTTCCTTTGCTTTAAGCTTTCCTTGCATTGTCGTGCATTGCCTAGCATTGCGTTTCCGTGCATTAGCCTTGCCTAGCCTCACCGTGCCTTGCCTTGCGTTACCCTTTGCTTGCCTTGCCGTGCATTGCCTTGCCGTGCGTTGTCGTGCCTTAGCCTTGTTTCCCCTTGCCGTGCCGTTCCTTCCGTTACACTTGCCTTTCTTTGCTTTCCCTTGCCTTCCTTACCTTCCGTTACTCTTTGCTTGCCTTCCGTGCATTGCCTAGCCTTGCGTTGTCGTGCCTTAGCCTTGCCTCGCCTGAACGTGCTTTCCCATGCGTTACCCTTTCCTTGCCTTGCCGTGCATTGCCCAGCCTGCGTTGCCGTGCCTTAGCCTTGTTTCCCCTTGCCGTGCAGTTCCTTCCGTTACCCTTGCCTTTCCTTGCTTTTCCTTGCCTTGCTTACCTTCCGTTACTCTTTGCTTCCCTTCCCTGCATTGCCTAGCCTTGCGTTGTCGTGCCTTAGCCTTATCTCGCCTGACCGTGCCTTCCTTTGCTTTAAGCTTTCCTTGCATTGTCGTGCATTGCCTAGCCTTGCGTTGTCGTGCATTAGCCTTGCCTAGCCTCACCGTGCCTTGCCTTGCGTTACCCTTTCCTTGCCTTGCCGTGCATTGCCTAGCCGTGCGTTGTCGTGCCTTAGCCTTGTTTCCCCTTGCCGTTGCGTGCCTTTTGTTACACTTGCCTTTCCTGGCTTTGACTTGCCTTCCTTTCCTTCCGTTACTCTTTCCTTGCCTTGCCGTGCATTGCCTAGCCTTGCATTGTCGTGCCTTATCCTTGCCTCACCTGACCGTGCCTTCCCCTGCGTTACCCTTTCCTTGCCTTGCCGGGCATTGCCTAGCCCTGCGTTGCCGTGCCTTAGCCTTGTTACCCCTTGCCGTGCCGTTCCTTCCATTACCCTTGCCTTCCCTTGCTTTCCCTTGCCTTCCTTGCGTTCCGTTACTCTTTGCTTGCTTTCCGTGCATTGCCTAGCCTTGCGTTGTCATGCCTTAGCCTTGCATCGCCTGACCGTGCTTTCCCATGCGTTACCCTTTCCTTGCCTTTCCGTGCATTGCCTAGCCGTGCGTTGTCGTGCCTTAGCCTTGTTTCCCCTTGCCGTGCCGTTCCTTCCGTTACACTTGCCTTTCTTTGCTTTCCCTTTCCTTCCTTACCTTCCGTTTCTCTTTGCTTGCCTTCCGTGCATTGCCTAGCCTTGGGTTGTCGTGCCTTAGCCTTGCCTCGCCTGACCGTGCTTTCCCATGCGTTACCCTTTCCTTGCCTTGCCGTGCATTGCCTAGCGTGCGTTGTCGTGCCTTAGCCTTGTTTCCCCTTGCCGTGTCGTTCCTTCCGTTACACTTGCCTTTCCTTGCTTTCCCTTGCCTTCCTTACCTTCCGTTACTCTTTGCTTGCCTTCCGTGCATTGCCTAGCCTTGCGTTGTCGCGCCTTAGCCTTATGTCGCCTGACCGTGCCTTCCTTTGCTTTAAGCTTTCCTTGCATTGTCGTGCATTGCCTAGCCTTGCGTTGTCGTGCATTAGCCTTGCCTAGCCTCACCGTGCCTTGCCTTGCGTTACCCTTTCCTTGCCTTGCCGTGCATTGCCTAGCCGTGCGTTGTCGTGCCTTAGCCTTGATTCCCCTTGCCGTGGCGTGCCTTTTGTTACACTTGCCTTGCCTGGCTTTGCCTTGCCTTCCTTTCCTTCCGTTACTCTTTCCTTGCCTTGCCGTGCATTGCCTAGCCTTGCATTGTCGTGCCTTATCCTTGCCTCACCTGACCGTGCCTTCCCCTGCGTTACCCTTTCCTTGCCTTGCCGTGCATTGCCTAGCCCTGCGTTGTCGTGCCTTTGCCTTCTTACCCCTTGCCGTGCCCTTCCTTCCGTTACCCTTGCCTTCCCTTGCTTTCCCTTGCCTTCCTTGCGTTCCGTTACTCTTTGCTTGCTTTCCGTGCATTGCCTAGCCTTGCGTTGTCATGCCTTAGCCTTGCCTCGCCTGACCGTGCTTTCCCATGCGTTACCCTTTCCTTGCCTTGCCGTGCATTGCCTAGCGTGCGTTGTCGTGCCTTAACCTTGTTTCCCCTTGCCGTGCCGTTCCTTCCGTAACACTTGCCTTTCCTTGCTTTCCCTTGCCTTCCTTACCTTCCGTTACTCTTTGCTTGCCTTCCGTGCATTGCCTAGCGTTGCGTTGTCGTGCCTTAGGCTTGCCTCGCCTGACCGTGCTTTCCCATGCGTTACCCTTTCCTTGCCTTGCCGTTCATTGCCTAGCGTTCGGTGTCGTGCCTTAGACTTGTTCCCCCTTGCCGTGCCGTTCCTTCCGTTACCCTTGCCTTTCCTTGCTTTTCCTTGCCTTCCTTACCTTCCGTTACTCTTTGCTTGCCTTCCCTGAATTTCCTAGCCTTGCGTTGTCGTGCCTTAGCCTTGCCTCGCCTGACCGTGCTTTCCCATGCGTTACCCTTTCCTTGCCTTGCCGTGCATTGCCTAGCGTGCGTTGTCGTGCCTTAGCCTTGTTACCCCTTGCCGTGCCGTTCCTTCCGTTACCCTTGCCTTCCCTTGCTTTCCCTTGCCTTCCTTGCGTTCCGTTACTCTTTGCTTGCTTTCGGTGCATTGCCTAGCCTTGCATTGTCATGCCTTAGGCTTGACTCGCCTGACCGTGCTTTCCCATGCGTTACCCTTTCCTTGCCTTGCCGTGCATTGCCTAGCGTGCGTTGTCGTGCCTTAGCCTTGTTTCCCCTTGCCGTGCCGTTCCTTCCGTTACACTTGCCTTTCTTTGCTTTCCCTTGCCTTCCTTACCTTCCGTTACTCTTTGCTTGCCTTCCGTGCATTGCCTAGCCTTGCGTTGTCGTGCCTAAGCCTTATCTCGCCTGACCGTGCCTTCCTTTGCTTTAAGCTTTCCTTGCATTGTCGTGCATTGCCTAGCCTTGCGTTGTCGTGCATTAGCCTTGCCTAGCCCCACCGTGCCTTGCCTTGCGTTACCCTTTCCTTGCCTTGCCGTGCATTGCCTAGCCGTGCGTTGTCGTGCCTTAGCCTTGATTCCCCTTGCCGTGGCGTGCCTTTTGTTACACTTGCCTTGCCTGGCTTTGCCTTGCCTTCCTTTCCTTCCGTTACTCTTTCCTTGCCTTGCCGTGCATTTCCTAGCCTTGCATTGTCGTGCCTTATCCTTGCCTCACCTGACCGTGCCTTCCCCTGCGTTACCCTTTCCTTGCCTTGCCGTGCATTGCCTAGCCGTGCGTTGTCGTGCCTTAGCCTTCTTACCCCTTGCCGTGCCGTTCCTTCCGTTACCCTTGACTTCCCTTGCTTTCCCTTGCCTTCCTTACCTTCCGTTACTCTTTGCTTGCCTTCCGTGCATTGCCTAGCCTTGCGTTGTCGTGCCTTAGCCTTGCCTCGCCTGAACGTGCTTTCCCATGCGTTACCCTTTCCTTGCCTTGCCGTGCATTGCCCAGCCTGCGTTGCCGTGCCGTAGCCTTGTTTCCCCTTGCCGTGCCGTTCCTTCCGTTACCCTTGCCTTCCCTTGCTTTCCCTTGCCTTCCTTGCGTTCCGTTACTCTTTGCTTGCTTTCCGTGCATTGCCTAGCCTTGCGTTGTCGTGCCTTAGCCTTATCTCGCCTGACCGTGCCTTCCTTTGCTTTAAGCTTTCCTTGTATTGTCGTGCATTGCCTAGCCTTGCGTTGTCGTGCATTAGCCTTGCCTAGCCTCACCGTGCCTTGCCTTGCGTTACCCTTTCCTTGCCTTGCCGTGCATTGCCTAGCCGTGCGTTGTCGTGCCTTAGCCTTGTTTCCCCTTGCCGTGTCGTGCCTTTTGTTACACTTGCCTTTCCTGGCTTTGACTTGCCTTCCTTTCCTTCCGTTACTCTTTCCTTGCCTTGCCGTGCATTGCCTAGCCTTGCATTGTCGTGCCTTATCCTTGCTTCACCTGACCGTGCCTTCCCCTGCGTTACCCTTTCCTTGCCTTGCCGGGCATTGCCTAGCCCTGCGTTGCCGTGCCTTAGCCTTGTTACCCCTTGCCGTGCCGTTCCTTCCGGTACCCTTGCCTTCCCTTGCTTTCCCATTGCCTCCCTTGCGTTCCGTTACTCTTTGCTTGCTCTCCGTGCATTGCCTAGCCTTGCATTGTCGTGCCTTATCCTTGCCTCACCTGACCGTGCCTTCCCCTGCGTTACCCTTTCCTTGCCTTGCCGGGCATTGCCTATCCCTGCGTTGCCGTGCCTTAGCCTTGTTACCCCTTGCCGTGCCGTTCCTTCCGTTACCCTTGCCTTCCCTTGCTTTCCCTTTCCTTCCTTGCATTCCGTTACTCCTTGCTTGCTTTCCGTGCATTGCCTAGCCTTGCGTTGTCGTGCCTTAGCCTTATCTCGCCTGACCGTGCCTTCCTTTGCTTTAAGCTTTCCTTGCATTGTCGTGCATTGCCTAGCCTCGCGTTGTCGTGCATTAGCCTTGCCTAGCCTCACCGTGCCTTGCCTTGCGTTACCCTTTCCTTGCCTTGCCGTGCATTGCCTAGCCGTGCGTTGTCGTGCCTTAGCCTTGATTCTCCTTGCCGTGGCGTGACTTTTGTTACACTTGCCTTGCCTGGCTTTGCCTTGCCTTCCTTTCCTTCCCTTACTCTTTCCTTGCCTTGCCGTGCATTGCCTAGCCTTGCATTGTCGTGCCTTATCCTTGCCTCACCTGACCGTGCCTTCCCCTGCGTTACCCTTTCCTTGCCTTGCCGTGCATTGCCTAGCCCTGCGTTGTCGTGCCTTACCCTTCTTACCCCTTGCCGTGCCGTTCCTTCCGTTACCCTTGCCTTCCCTTGCTTTCCCTTGCCTTCCTTGCGTTCCGTTACACTTTGCTTGCTTTCCGTGCATTGCCTAGCCTTGCGTTGTCATGCCTTAGCCTTGCCTCGCCTGACCGTGCTTTCCCATGCGTTACCCTTTCCTTGCCTTGCCGTGCATTGCCTAGCGTGCGTTGTCGTGCCTTAACCTTGTTTCCCCTTGCCGTGCCGTTCCTTCCGTAACACTTGCCTTTCCTTGCTTTCCCTTGCCTTCCTTACCTTCCGTTACTCTTTGCTTGCCTTCCGTGCATTGCCTAGCGTTGCGTTGTCGTGCCTTAGCCTTGCCTCGCCTGACCGTGCTTTCAAATGCGTTACCCTTTCCTTGCCTTGCCGTGCATTGCCTAGCGTGCGTTGTCGTGCCTTAGCCTTGTTTCCCCTTGCCGTGCCGTTCCTTCCGTTACACTTGCCTTTCCTTGCTTTCCCTTGCCTTGCTTACCTTCCGTTACTCTTTGCTTCCCTTCCCTGCATTGCCTAGCCTTGCGTTGTCGTGCCTTAGCCTTATCTCGCCTGACCGTGCCTTCCTTTGCTTTAAGCTTTCCTTGCATTGTCGTGCATTGCCTAGCCTTGCGTTGTCGTGCATTAGCCTTGCCTAGCCTCACCGTGCCTTGCCTTGCGTTACCCTTTGCTTGCCTTGCCGTGCATTGCCTAGCCGTGCGTTGTCGTGCCTTAGCCTTGTTTCCCCTTGCCGTGCCGTTCCTTCCGTTACACTTGCCTTTCTTTGCTTTCCCTTGCCTTCCTTACCTTCCGTTACTCTTTGCTTGCCTTCCGTGCATTGCCTAGCCTTGCGTTGTCGTGCCTTAGCCTTGCCTCGCCTGAACGTGCTTTCCCATGCGTTACCCTTTCCTTGCCTTGCCGTGCATTGCCCAGCCTGCGTTGCCGTGCCTTAGCCTTGTTTCCCCTTGCCGTGCAGTTCCTTCCGTTACCCTTGCCTTTCCTTGCTTTTCCTTGCCTTGCTTACCTTCCGTTACTCTTTGCTTCCCTTCCCTGCATTGCCTAGCCTTGCGTTGTCGTGCCTTAGCCTTATCTCGCCTGACCGTGCCTTCCTTTGCTTTAAGCTTTCCTTGCATTGTCGTGCATTGCCTAGCCTCGCGTTGTCGTGCATTAGCCTTGCCTAGCCTCACCGTGCCTTGCCTTGCGTTACCCTTTCCTTGCCTTGCCGTGCATTGCCTAGCCGTGCGTTGACGTGCCTTAGCCTTGTTTCCCCTTGCCGTGGCGTGCCTTTTGTTACACTTGCCTTTCCTGGCTTTGACTTGCCTTCCTTTCCTTCCGTTACTCTTTCCTTGCCTTGCCGTGCATTGCCTAGCCTTACATTGTCGTGCCTTATCCTTGCCTCACCTGACCGTGCCTTCCCCTGCGTTACCCTTTCTTTGCCTTGCCGGGCATTGCCTAGCCCTGCGTTGCCGTGCCTTAGCCTTGTTACCCCTTGCCGTGCCGTTCCTTCCGGTATCCTTGCCTTCCCTTGCTTTCCGTTGCCTTCCTTGCGTTCCGTTACTCTTTGCTTGCTTTCCGTGCATTGCCTAGCCTTGCGTTGTCATGCCTTAGGCTTGCCTCGCCTGACCGTGCTTTCCCATGCGTTACCCTTTCCTTGCCTTGCCGTGCATTGCCTAGCGTGCGTTGTCGTGCCTTAGCCTTGTTTCCCCTTGCCGTGCCGTTCCTTCCGTTACAGTTGCCTTTCTTTTCTTTCCCTTGCCTTCCTTACCTTCCGTTACTCTTTGCTTGCCTTCCGTGCATTGCCTAGCCTTGCGTTGTCGTGCCTAAGCCTTATCTCGCCTGACCGTGCCTTCCTTTGCTTAAAGCTTTCCTTGCATTTTCGTGCATTGCCTCGCCTTGCGTTGTCGTGCATTAGCCTTGCCTAGCCTCACCGTGCCTTGCCTTGCGTTACCCTTTCCTTGCCTTGCCGTGCATTCTCTAGCCGTGCGTTGTCGTGCCTTAGCCTTGATTCCCCTTGCCGTGGCGTGCCTTTTGTTACACTTGCCTTGCCTGGCTTTGCCTTGCCTTCCTTTCCTTCCGTTACTCTTTCCTTGCCTTGCCGTGCATTGCCTAGCCTTGCGTTGTCGTGCCTTAGCCTTGCCTCGCCTGACCGTGCTTTCCCATGCGTTACCCTTTACTTGCCTTGCCGTTCTTTGCCTAGCTTTCGGTGTCGTGCCTTAGACTTGTTCCCCCTTGCCGTGCCGTTCCTTCCGTTACCCTTCCCTTTCCTTGCTTTTCCTTGCCTTCCTTACCTTCCGTTACTTTTTGCTTGCCTTCCCTGAATTGCCTAGCCTTGCGTTGTCGTGCCTTTGCCTTATCTCGCCTGACCTTGCCTTCCTTTGCTTTAAGCTTTCCTTGCATTGTCGTGCATTGCCTAGCATTGCGTTTCCGTGCATTAGCCTTGCCTAGCCTCACCGTGCCTTGCCTTGCGTTACCCTTTGCTTGCCTTGCCGTGCATTGCCTAGCCGTGCGTTGTCGTGCCTTAGCCTTGTTTCCCCTTGCCGTGCCGTTCCTTCCGTTACACTTGCCTTTCTTTGCTTTCCCTTGCCTTCCTTACCTTCCGTTACTCTTTGCTTGCCTTCCGTGCATTGCCTAGCCTTGCGTTGTCGTGCCTTAGCCTTGCCTCGCCTGAACGTGCTTTCCCATGCGTTACCCTTTCCTTGCCTTGCCGTGCATTGCCCAGCCTGCGTTGCCGTGCCTTAGCCTTGTTTCCACTTGCCGTGCAGTTCCTTCCGTTACCCTTGCCTTTCCTTGCTTTTCTTTGCCTTGCTTACCTTCCGTTGCTCTTTGCTTCCCTTCCCTGCATTGCCTAGCCTTGCGTTGTCGTGCCTTAGCCTCATCTCGCCTGACCGTGCCTTCCTTTGCTTTAAGCTTTCCTTGCATTGTCGTGCATTGCCTAGCCTTGCGTTGTCGTGCATTAGCCTTGCCTAGCCTCACCGTGCCTTGCCTTGCGTTACACTTTCCTTGCCTTGCCGTGCATTGCCTAGCCGTGCGTTGTCGTGCCTTAGCCTTGTTTCCCCTTGCCGTGGCGTGCCATTTGTTACACTTGCCTTTCCTGGCTTTGACTTGCCTTCCTTTCCTTCCGTTACTCTTTCCTTGCCTTGCCGTGCATTGCCTACCCTTGCATTGTCGTGCCTTATCCTTGCCTCACCTGACCGTGCCTTCCCCTGCGTTACCCTTTCCTTGCCTTGCCGGGCATTGCCTAGCCCTGCGTTGCCGTGCCTTAGCCTTGTTACCCCTTGCCTTGCCGTTCCTTCCGTTACCCTTGCCTTCCCTTGCTTTCCCTTGCCTTCCTTGCGTTCCGTTACTCTTTGCTTGCTTTCCGTGCATTGCCTAGCCTTGCGTTGTCATGCCTTAGCCTTGCATCGCCTGACCGTGCTTTCCCATGCGTTACCCTTTCCTTGCCTTTTCGTGCATTGCCTAGCCGTGCGTTGTCGTGCCTTAGCCTTGTTTCCCCTTGCCGTGCCGTTCCTTCCGTTACACTTGCCTTTCTTTGTTTTCCCTTGCCTTCCTTACCTTCCGTTACTCTTTGCTTGCCTTCCGTGCATTGCCTAGCCTTGCGTTGTCGTGCCTTAGCCTTGCCTCGCCTGAACGTGCTTTCCCATGCGTTACCCTTTCCTTGCCTTGCCGTGCATTGCCCAGCCTGCGTTGCCGTGCCTTAGCCTTGTTTCCCCTTGCCGTGCAGTTCCTTCCGTTACCCTTGCCTTTCCTTGCTTTTCCTTGCCTTGCTTACCTTCCGTTACTCTTTGCTTCCCTTCCCTGCATTGCCTAGCCTTGCGTTGTCGTGCCTTAGCCTTATCTCGCCTGACCGTGCCTTCCTTTGCTTTAAGCTTTCCTTGCATTGTCGTGCATTGCCTAGCCTTGCGTTGTCGTGCATTAGCCTTGCCTAGCCTCACCGTGCCTTGCCTTGCGTTACCCTTTCCTTGCCTTGCCGTGCATTGCCTAGCCGTGCGTTGTCGTTCCTTAGCCTTGTTTCCCCTTGCCGTGGCGTGCCTTTTGTTACACTTGCCTTTCCTGGCTTTAACTTGCCTTCCTTTCCTTCCGTTACTCTTTCCTTGCCTTGCCGTGCATTGCCTAGCCTTGCATTGTCGTGCCTTATCCTTGCTTCACCTGACCGTGCCTTCCCCTGCGTTACCCTTTCCTTGCCTTGCCGGGCATTGCCTAGCCCTGCGTTGCCGTGCCTTAGCCTTGTTACCCCTTGCCGTGCCGTTCCTTCCGCTACCCTTGACTTCCCTTGCTTTCCCTTGCCTTCCTTGCGTTCCGTTACTCTTTGCTTGCTTTCCGTGCATTGCCTAGCCTTGCATTGTCGTGCCTTATCCTTGCCTCACCTGACCGTGCATTCCCCTGCGTTACCCTTTCCTTGCCTTGCCGGGCATTGCCTAGCCCTGCGTTGCCGTGCCTTAGGCTTGTTACCCCTTGCCGTGCCGTTCCTTCCGTTACCCTTGCCTTCCCTTGCTTTCCCTTTCCTTCCTTACCTTCCGTTACTCTTTGCTTGCCTTCCCTGCATTGCCTAGCCTTGCGTTGTCGTGCCTTAGACTTATCTCGCCTGACCGTGCCTTCCTTTGCTTTAAGCTTTCCTTGCATTGTCGTGCATTGCCTAGCCTTGCGTTGTCGTGCATTAGCCTTGCCTAGCCTCACCGTGCCTTGCCTTGCGTTACCCTTTCCTTGCCTTGCCGTGCATTTCCTTCCCGTGTGTTGCCGTGCCTTAGCCTTGTTTCCCCTTGCCGTTGCGTGCCTTTTGTTACACTTGCCTTGCCTGGCTTTGCCTTGCCTTCCTTTCCTTCCGTTACTCTTTGCTTGCCTTGCCGTGCATTGCCTAGCCCTGCGTTGTCGTGCCTTAGCCTTGTTACCCCTTGCCGTGCCGTTCCTTCCGTTACCCTTGCCTTCCCTTGCTTTCCCTTGCCTTCCTTGCGTTCCGTTACTCTTTGCTTGCTTTCCGTGCATTGCCTAGCCTTGCGTTGTCGTGCCTTAGCCTTGCCTCGCCTGACCGTGCTTTCCCATGCGTTACCCTTTCCTTGCCTTCCCGTGCATTGCCTAGCGTGCGTTGTCGTGCCTTAGCCTTGTTTCCCCGTGCCGTGCCGTTCCTTCCGTTACACTTGCCTTTCCTTGCTTTCCCTTGCCTTCCTTACCTTCCGTTACTCTTTCCTTGCCTTCCGTGCATTGCCTAGCCTTGCGTTGTCGTGCCTTAGCCTTGCCTCGCCTGACCGTGCTTTCCCATGCGTTACCCTTTCCTTGCCTTGCCGATCATTGCCTAGCGTTCGGTGTCGTGCCTGAGAATTGTTACCCCTTGCCGTGCCGTTCCTTCCGTTACCCTTGCCTTTCCTTGCTTTTCCTTGCCTTGCTTACCTTCCGTTACTCTTTGCTTGCCTTCCCTGAATTGCCTAGCCTTGCGTTGTCGTGCCTTTGCCTTATCTCGCCTGACCTTGCCTTCCTTTGCTTTAAGCTTTCCTTGCATTGTCGTGCATTGCCTAGCCTTGCGTTTTCGTGCATTAGCCTTGTCTAGCCTCACCGTGCCTTGCCTTGCGTTACCCTTTGCTTGCCTTGCCGTGCATTGCCTAGCCGTGCGTTGTCGTGCCTTAGCCTTGTTTCCCCTTGCCGTGCAGTTCATTCCGTTACACTTGCCTTTCTTTGCTTTCCCTTGCCTTCCTTACCTTCCGTTACTCTTTGCTTGCCTTTCGTGCATTGCCTAGCCTTGCGTTGTCGTGCCTTAGCCTTGCCTCGCCTGAACGTGCTTTCCCATGCGTTACCCTTTACTTGCCTTGCCGTGCATTGCCCAGCCTGCGTTGCCGTGCCTTAGCCTTGTTTCCCCTTGCCGTGCAGTTCCTTCCGTTACACTTGCCTTTCGTTGCTTTCCCTTGCCTTCCTTACCTTCCGTTACTCTTTGCTTGCCTTCCGTGCATTGCCTAGCCTTGCGTTGTCGTGCCTTAGCCTTATCTCGCCTGACCGTGCCTTCCTTTGCTTTAAGCTTTCCTTGCATTGTCGTGCATTGCCTAGCCTTGCGTTGTCGTGCATTAGCCTTGCCTAGCCTCACCGTGCCTTGCCTTGCGTTACCCTTTCCTTGCCTTGCCGTGCATTGCCTAGCCGTGCGTTGTCGTGCCTTAGCCTTGATTCTCCTTGCCGTGGCGTGACTTTTGTTACACTTGCCTTGCCTGGCTTTGCCTTGCCTTCCTTTCCTTCCCTTACTCTTTCCTTGCCTTGCCGTGCATTGCCTAGCCTTGCATTGTCGTGCCTTATCCTTGCCTCACCTGACCGTGCCTTCCCCTGCGTTACCCTTTCCTTGCCTTGCCGTGCATTGCCTAGCCCTGCGTTGTCGTGCCTTAGCCTTCTTACCCCTTGCCGTGCCGTTCCTTCCGTTACCCTTGCCTTCCCTTGCTTTCCCTTGCCTTCCTTGCGTTCCGTTACTCTTTGCTTGCTTTCCGTGCATTGCCTAGCCTTGCGTTGTCATGCATTAGCCTTGCCTCGCCTGACCGTGCTTTCCCATGCCTTACCCTTTCCTTGCCTTGCCGTGCATTGCCTAGCGTGCGTTGTCGTGCCTTAACCTTGTTTCCCCTTGCCGTGCCGTTCCTTCCGTAACACTTGCCTTTCCTTGCTTTCCCTTGCCTTCCTTACCTTCCGTTACTCTTTGCTTGCCTTTCGTGCATTGCCTAGCGTTGCGTTGTCGTGCCTTAGCCTTGCCTCGCCTGACCGTGCTTTCAAATGCGTTACCCTTTCCTTTGCCTTGCCCTTCATTGCCTAGCGTTCGGTGTCGTGCCTTAGACTTGTTCCCCCTTGCCGTGCCGTTCCTTCCGTTACCCTTGCCTTTCCTTGCTTTTCCTTGCCTTGCTTACCTTCCGTTACTCTTTGCTTCCCTTCCCTGCATTGCCTAGCCTTGGGTTGTCGTGCCTTAGCCTTATCTCGCCTGACCGTGCCTTCCTTTGCTTTAAGCTTTCCTTGCATTGTCGTGCATTGCCTAGCCTCGCGTTGTCGTGCATTAGCCTTGCCTAGCCTCACCGTGCCTTGCCTTGCGTTACCCTTTCCTTGCCTTGCCGTGCATTGCCTAGCCGTGCGTTGATGTGCCTTAGCCTCGTTTCCCCTTGCCGTGGCGTGCCTTTTGTTACACTTGCCTTTCTTGGCTTTGACTTGCCTTCCTTTCCTTCCGTTACTCTTTCCTTGCCTTGCCGTGCATTGCCTAGCCTTACATTGTCGTGCCTTATCCTTGCCTCACCTGACCGTGCCTTGCCTTGCGTTACCCTTTGCTTGCCTTGCCGTGCATTGCCTAGCGTGCCTTGTCGTGCCTTAGCCTTGTTTCCCCTTGCCGTGCCGTTCCTTCCGTTACACTTGCCTTTCTTTGCTTTCCCTTGCCTTCCTTACCTTCCGTTACTCTTTGCTTGCCTTCCGTGCATTGCCTAGCCTTGCGTTGTCGTGCCTTAGCCTTATCTCTCCTGACCGTGCCTTCCTTTGCTTTAAGCTTTCCTTGCATTGTCGTGCATTGCCTAGCCTTGCGTTGTCGTGCATTAGCCTTGCCTAGCCTCACCGTGCCTTGCCTTGCGTTACCCTTTGCTTGCCTTGCCGTGCATTGCCTAGCCGTGCGTTGTCGTGCCTTAGCCTTGTTTCCCCTTGCCGTGCCGTTCCTTCCGTTACACTTGCCTTTCTTTTCTTTCCCTTGCCTTCCTTACCTTCCGTTACTCTTTGCTTGCCTTCCGTGCATTGCCTAGCCTTGCGTTGTCGTGCCTAAGCCTTATGTCGCCTGACCGTGCCTTCCTTTGCTTAAAGCTTTCCTTGCATTTTCGTGCATTGCCTCGCCTTGCGTTGTCGTGCATTAGCCTTGCCTAGCCTCACCGTGCCTTGCCTTGCGTTACCCTTTCCTTGCCTTGCCGTGCATTGCCTAGCCGTGCGTTGTCGTGCCTTAGCCTTGATTCCTCTTGCCGTGGCGTGCCTTTTGTTACACTTGCCTTGCCTGTTTTTGCCTTGCCTTCCTTTCCTTCCGTTACTCTTTCCTTGCCTTGCCGTGCTTTGCCTAGCCTTGCGTTGTCGTGCCTTAGCCTTGCCTCGCCTGACCGTGCTTTCCCATGCGTTACCCTTTACTTGCCTTGCCGTTCTTTGCCTAGCGTTCGGTGTCGTGCCTTAGACTTGTTCCCCCTTGCCGTGCCGTTCCTTCCGTTACCCTTCCGTTTCCTTGCTTTTCCTTGCCTTCCTTACCTTCCGTTACTCTTTGCTTGCCTTCCCTGAATTGCCTAGCCTTGCGTTGTCGTGCCTTTGCCTTATCTCGCCTGACCTTGCCTTCCTTTGCTTTAAGCTTTCCTTGCATTGTCGTGCATTGCCTAGCATTGCGTTTCCGTGCATTAGCCTTGCCTAGCCTCACCGTGCCTTGCCTTGCGTTACCCTTTGCTTGCCTTGCCGTGCATTGCCTAGCCGTGCGTTGTCGTGCCTTAGCCTTGTTTCCCCTTGCCGTGCCGTTCCTTCCGTTACACTTGCCTTTCTTTGCTTTCCCTTGCCTTCCTTACCTTCCGTTACTCTTTGCTTGCCTTCCGTGCATTGCCTAGCCTTGCGTTGTCGTGCCTTAGCCTTGCCTCGCCTGAACGTGCTTTCCCATGCGTTACCCTTTCCTTGCCTTGCCGTGCATTGCCCAGCCTGCGTTGCCGTGCCTTAGCCTTGTTTCCCCTTGCCGTGCAGTTCCTTCCGTTACGCTTGCCTTTCCTTGCTTTTCCTTGCCTTGCTTACCTTCCGTTGCTCTTTGCTTCCCTTCCCTGCATTGCCTAGCCTTGCGTTGTCGTGCCTTAGCCTTATCTCGCCTGACCGTGCCTTCCTTTGCTTTAAGCTTTCCTTGCATTGTCGTGCATTGCCTAGCCTTGCGTTGTCGTGCATTAGCCTTGCCTAGCCTCACCGTGCCTTGCCTTGCGTTACCCTTTCCTTGCCTTGCCGTGCATTGCCTAGCCGTGCGTTGACGTGCCTTAGCCTTGTTTCCCCTTGCCGTGGCGTGCCATTTGTTACACTTGCCTTTCCTGGCTTTGACTTGCCTTCCTTTCCTTCCGTTACTCTTTCCTTGCCTTGCCGTGCATTGCCTAGCCTTGCATTGTCGTGCCTTATCCTTGCCTCACCTGACCGTGCCTTCCCCTGCGTTACCCTTTCCTTGCCTTGCCGTGCATTGCCTAGCCCTGCGTTGCCGTGCCTTAGCCTTGTTACCCCTTGCCGTGCCGTTCCTTCCGTTACCCTTGCCTTCCCTTGCTTTCCCTTGCCTTCCTTGCGTTCCGTTACTCTTTGCTTGCTTTCCGTGCATTGCCTAGCCTTGCGTTGTCATGCCTTAGCCTTGCATCGCCTGACCGTGCTTTCCCATGCGTTACCCTTTCCTTGCCTTTCCGTGCATTGCCTAGCCGTGCGTTGTCGTGCCCTAGCCTTGTTTCCCCTTGCCTTGCCGTTCCTTCCGTTACACTTGCCTTTCCTTCCTTTCCCTTGCCTTCCTTACCTTCCGTTACTCTTTGCTTGCCTTCCGTGCATTGCCTAGCCTTGCGTTGTCGTGCCTTAGCGTTGCCTCGCCTGACCGTGCTTTCAAATGCGTTACCCTTTCCTTGCCTTGCCGTTCATTGCCTAGCGTTCGGTGTCGTGCCTTAGACTTGTTTCCCCTTGCCGTGCCGTTCCTTCCGTTACCCTGGCCTTTCCTTCCTTTTCCTTGCCTTGCTTACCTTCCGTTACTCTTTGCTTGCCTTCCCTGAATTTCCTAGCCTTGCGTTGTCGTGCCTTAGCCTTATCTCGCCTGACCTTGCCTTCCTTTGCTTTAAGCTTTCCTTGCATTGTCGTGCATCGCCTAGCCTTGCGTTTTCGTGCATTAGCCTTGCCTAGCCTCAACGTGCCTTTCCTTGCGTTACCCTTTGCTTGCTTTGCCGTGCATTGCCTAGCCGTGCGTTGTCGTGCCTTAGCCTTGTTTCCCCTTGCCGTGCCGTTCCTTCCGTTACACTTGCCTTTCTTTGCTTTCCCTTGCCTTCCTTACCTTCCGTTACTCTTTGCTTGCCTTCCGTGCATTGCCTAGCCTTGCGTTGTCGTGCCTTAGCCTTGCCTCGGCTGAACGTGCTTTCCCATGCGTTACCCTTTACTTGCCTTGCCGTGCATTGCCCAGCCTGCGTTGCCGTGCCTTAGCCTTGTTTCCCCTTGCCGTGCAGTTCCTTCCGTTACCCTTGCCTTTCCTTGCTTTTCCTTGCCTTGCTTACCTTCCGTTACCCTTTCCTTGCCTTGCCGTGCATTGCCTAGCCTTGCATTGTCGTGCCTTAGCCTTGCGTCGCCTTGCCTTGCCTTCCGTTACCCTTTACTTGCATTGCCGTGCAATGCCTAGCCTTGCGTTGCCGTGCATTAGCCTTGCCTAGCCTCACCGTGCCTTGCCTTGCGTTACCCTTTCCTTGCCTTGCCGTGCATTGCCTAGCCGTGCGTTGTCGTGCCTTAGCCTTGTTACCCCTTGCCGTGCCGTTCCTTCCGGTACCCTTGCCTTCCCTTGCTTTCCCTTGCCTTCCTTGCGTTCCGTTACTCTTTGCTTGCTTTCCGTGCATTGCCTAGCCTTGCATTGTCGTGCCTTATCCTTGCCTCACCTGACCGTGCCTTCCCCTGCGTTACCCTTTCCTTGCCTTGCCGGGCATTGCCTAGCCCTGCGTTGCCGTGCCTTAGCCTTGTTACCCCTTGCCGTGCCGTTCCTTCCGTTACCCTTGCCTTCCCTTGCTTTCCCTTTCCTTACTTGCATTCCGTTACTCCTTGCTTGCTTTCCGTGCATTGCCTAGCCTTGCGTTGGCTTTCCTTAGCCTTCCCTCGCCTGACCGTGCTTTCCCATGCGTTACCCTTTCCTTGCCTTGCCGTGCATTGCCTAGCGTGCGTTGTCGTGCCTTAGCCTTGTTTCCCCTTGCCGTGCCGTTCCTTCCGTTACACTTGCCTTTCTTTGCTTTCCCTTGCCTTCCTTACCTTCCGTTACTCTTTGCTTGCCTTCCGTGCATTGCCAAGCCTTGCTTTGTCGTGCCTTAGCCTTGCCTCCCCTGACCGTGCTTTCCCATGCGTTACCCTTTCCTTGCCTTGCCGTGCATTGCCTAGCGTGCGTTGTCGTGCCTTAGACTTGTTTCCCCTTGCCGTGCCGTTCCTTCCGTTACCATTGCCTTTCCTTGCTTTCCCTTGCCTTCCTTACCTTCCGTTACTCTTTGCTTGCCTTCCCTGCATTGCCTAGCCTTGCGTTGTCGTGCCTTAGCCTTATCTCGCCTGACCGTGCCTTCCTGTGCTTTAAGCTTTCCTTGCATTGTCGTGCATTGCCTAGCCTTGCGTTGTCGTGCATTAGCCTTGCCTAGCCTCACCGTGCCTTGCCTTGCGTTACCCTTTCCTTGCCTTGCCGTGCATTTCCTTCCCGTGTGTTGTCGTGCCTTAGCCTTGTTTCCCCTTGCCGTTGCGTGCCTTTTGTTACACTTGCCTTGCCTGGCTTTGCCTTGCCTTCCTTTCCTTCCGTTACTCTTTGCTTGCCTTGCCGTGCATTGCCTAGCCCTGCGTTGCCGTGCCTTAGCCTTGTTTCCCCTTGCCGTGCAGTTCCTTCCGTTATCCTTGCCTTTCCTTCCTTTCCTTGCTTTGCTTACCTTCCGTTACTCTTTGCTTCCCTTCCCTGCATTGCCTAGCCTTGCGTTGTCGTGCCTTAGCCTTATCTCGCCTGACCGTGCCTTCCTTTGCTTTAAGCTTTCCTTGCATTGTCGTGCATTGCCTAGCCTTGCGTTGTCGTGCATTAGCCTTGCCTAGCCTCACCGTGCCTTGCCTTGCGTTACCCTTTCCTTGCCTTGCCGTGCATTGCCTAGCGTGCGTTGTCGTGCCTTAGCCTTGTTTCCACTTGCCGTGCAGTTCCTTCCGTTACACTTGCCTTTCTTTGCTTTCCCTTGCCTTCCTTACCTTCCGTTACTCTTTCCTTGCCTTGCCGTGCATTGCCCAGCCTTTCGTTGTCGTGCCTTAGTCTTATCTCGCCTGACCGTGCCTTCCTTTGCTTTAAGCTTTCCTTGTATTGTCGTGCATTGCCTAGCCTTGCGTTGTCGTGCATTAGCCTTGCCTAGCCTCACCGTGCCTTGCCTTGCGTTACCCTTTCCTTGCCTTGCCGTGCATTGCCTTGCCGTGCATTGCCTAGCCCTGCGTTGTCGTGCCTTAGCCTTCTTACCCCTTGCCGTGCCGTTCCTTCCGTTACCCTTGCCTTCCCTTGCTTTCCCTTGACTTCCTTGCGTTCCGTTACTCTTTGCTTGCTTTCCGTGCATTGCCTAGCCTTGCGTTGTCATGCCTTAGGCTTGCCTAGCCTGACCGTGCTTTCCCATGCGTTACCCTTTCCTTGCCTTGCCGTGCATTGCCTAGCGTGCGTTGTCGTGCCTTAGCCTTGTTTCCCCTTGCCGTGCCGTTCCTTCCGTTACACTTGCCTTTCTTTGCTTTCCCTTGCCTTCCTTACCTTCCGTTACTCTTTGCTTGCCTTCCGTGCATTGCCTAGCCTTGCGTTGTCGTGCCTTAGCCTTATCTCGCCTGACCGTGCCTTCCTTTGCTTTAAGCTTTCCTTGTATTGTCGTGCATTGCCTAGCCTTGCGTTGTCGTGCATTAGCCTTGCCTAGCCTCACCGTGCCTTGCCTTGCGTTACCCTTTCCTTGCCTTGCCGTGCATTGCCTAGCCGTGCGTTGTCGTGCCTTAGCCTTGATTCCCCTTGCCGTGGCGTGCCTTTTGTTACACTTGCCTTGCCTGGCTTTGCCTTGCCTTCCTTTCCTTCCGTTACACTTTCCTTGCCTTGCCGTGCATTGCCTAGCCTTGCGTTGTCGTGCCTTATCCTTGCCTCACCTGACCGTGCCTTCCCCTGCGTTACCCTTTCCTTGCCTTGCCGTGCATTGCCTAGCCCTGCGTTGTCGGGCCTTAGCCTTCTTACCCCTTGCCGTGCCGTACCTTCCGTTACCCTTGCCTTCCCTTGCTTTCCCTGGTCTTCCTTGCGTTCCGTTACTCTTTGCTTGCTTTCCGTGCATTGCCTAGCCTTGCGTTGTCATGCCTTAGCCTTGCCTCGCCTGACCGTGCTTTCCCATGCGTTACCCTTTCCTTGCCTTGCCGTGCATTGCCTAGCGTGCGTTGTCCTGCCTTAGGCTTGTTTCCGCTTCCCGTGCCGTTCCTTCCGTTACACTTGCCTTTCCTTGCTTTCCCTTGCCTTCCTTACCTTCCGTTACTCTTTGCTTGCCTTCCGTGCATTGCCTAGCCTTGCGTTGTCGTGCCTTAGCCTTGCCTCCCCTGACCGTGCTTTCCCATGCGTTACCCTTTCCTTGCCTTGCCGTTCATTGCCTAGCGTTCGGTGTCGTGCCTTAGACTTGTTCCCCCTTGCCGTGCCGTTCCTTCCGTTACCCTTGCCTTTCCTTGCTTTTCCTTGCCTTCCTTACCTTCCGTTACTCTTTGCTTGCCTTCCCTGAATTTCCTAGCCTTGCGTTGTCGTGCCTTAGCCTTGCCTCGCCTGACCGTGCTTTCCCATGCGTTACCCTTTCCTTGCCTTGCCGTGCATTGCCTAGCGTGCGTTGTCGTGCCTTAGCCTTGTTCCCCCTTGCCGTGCCGTTCCTTCCGTTACCCTTGCCTTTCCTTGCTTTTCCTTGCCTTCCTTACCTTCCGTTACTCTTTGCTTGCCTTCCGTGCATTGCCTAGCCTTCGGTTGTCGTGCCTTAGCCTTATCTCGCCTGACCGTGCCTTCCTTTGCTTTAAGCTTTCCTTGCATTGTCGTGCATTGCCTAGCCTTGCGTTGTCGTGCATTAGCCTTGCCTAGCCTCACCGTGCCTTGCCTTGCGTTACCCTTTCCTTGCCTTGCCGTGCATTGCCTAGCCGTGCGTTGTCGTGCCTTAGCCTTGTTTCCCCTTGCCGTGGCGTGCCTTTTGTTACACTTGCCTTTCCTGGCTTTGACTTGCCTTCCTTTCCTTCCGTTACTCTTTCCTTGCCTTGCCGTGCATTGCCTAGCCTTGCATTGTCGTGCCTTATCCTTGCCTCACCTGACCGTGCCTTCCCCTGCGTTACCCTTTCCTTGCCTTGCCAGGCATTGCCTAGCCCTGCGTTGCCGTGCCTTAGCCTTGTTACCCCTTGCCGTGCCGTTCCTTCCGTTACCCTTGCCTTCCCTTGCTTTCCCTTGCCTTCCTTGCGTTCCGTTACTCTTTGCCTTGCGTTGTCGTGCCTTAGCCTTGCCTTACCCTTTCCTTGCCTTTCCGTGCATTGCCTAGCCGTGCGTTGTCGTGCCTTAGCCTTGTTTCCCCTTGCCGTGCGTTTCCTTCCGTTACACTTGCCTTTCTTTGCTTTCCCTTTCCTTCCTTACCTTCCGTTTCTCTTTGCTTGCCTTTCGTGCATTGCCTAGCCTTGGGTTGTCGTGCCTTAGCCTTGCCTCGCCTGACCGTGCTTTCCCATGCGTTACCCTTTCCTTGCCTTGCCGTGCATTGCCTAGCGTGCGTTGTCGTGCCTTAGCCTTGTTTCCCCTTGCCGTGTCGTTCCTTCCGTTACCATTGCCTTTCCTTGCTTTCCCTTGACTTCCTTACCTTCCGTTACTCTTTGCTTGCCTTCCGTGCATTTCCTAGCCTTGCGTTGTCGTGCCTTAGCCTTATCTCGCCTGACCGTGCCTTCCTTTGCTTTAAGCTTTCCTTGCATTGTCGTGCATTGCCTAGCCTTGCGTTGTCGTGCATTAGCCTTGCCTAGCCTCACCGTGCCTTGCCTTGCGTTACCCTTTCCTTGCCTTGCCGTGCATTGCCTAGCCGTGCGTTGTCGTGCCTTAGCCTTGATTCCCCTTGCCGTGGCGTGCCTTTTGTTACACTTGCCTTGCCTGGCTTTGCCTTGCCTTCCTTTCCTTCCGTTACTCTTTCCTTGCCTTGCCGTGCATTGCCTAGCCTTGCATTGTCGTGCCTTATCCTTGCCTCACCTGACCGTGCCTTCCCCTGCGTTACCCTTTCCTTGCCTTGCCGTGCATTGCCTAGCCCTGCGTTGTCGTGCCTTAGCCTTCTTACCCCTTGCCGTGCCGTTCCTTCCGTTACCCTTGCCTTCCCTTGCTTTCCCTTGCCTTCCTTGCGTTCCGTTACTCTTTGCTTGCTTTCCGTGCATTGCCTAGCCTTGCGTTGTCATTCCTTAGCCTTGCCTCGCCTGACCGTGCTTTCCCATGCGTTACCCTTTCCTTGCCTTGCCGTGCATTGCCTAGCGTGCGTTGTCGTGCCTTAACCTTGTTTCCCCTTGCCGTGCCGTTCCTTCCGTAACACTTGCCTTTCCTTGCTTTCCCTTGCCTTCCTTACCTTCCGTTACTCTTTGCTTGCCTTCCGTGCATTGCCTAGCCTTGCGTTGTCGTGCCTTAGGCTTGCCTCGCCTGACCGTGCTTTCCCATGCGTTACCCTTTCCTTGCCTTGCCGTTCATTGCCTAGCGTTCGGTGTCGTGCCTTAGACTTGTTCCCCCTTGCCGTGCCGTTCCTTCCGTTACCCTTGCCTTTCCTTGCTTTTCCTTGCCTTCCTTACCTTCCGTTACTCTTTGCTTGCCTTCCCTGAATTTCCTAGCCTTGCGTTGTCGTGCCTTAGCCTTGCCTCGCCTGACCGTGCTTTCCCATGCGTTACCCTTTCCTTGCCTTGCCGTGCATTGCCTAGCGTGCGTTGTCGTGCCTTAGCCTTGTTACCCCTTGCCGTGCCGTTCCTTCCGTTACCCTTGCCTTCCCTTGCTTTCCCTTGCCTTCCTTGCGTTCCGTTACTCTTTGCTTGCTTTCGGTGCATTGCCTAGCCTTGCATTGTCATGCCTTAGGCTTGACTCGCCTGACCGTGCTTTCCCATGCGTTACCCTTTCCTTGCCTTGCCGTGCATTGCCTAGCGTGCGTTGTCGTGCCTTAGCCTTGTTTCCCCTTGCCGTGCCGTTCCTTCCGTTACACTTGCCTTTCTTTGCTTTCCCTTGCCTTCCTTACCTTCCGTTACTCTTTGCTTGCCTTCCGTGCATTGCCTAGCCTTGCGTTGTCGTGCCTAAGCCTTATCTCGCCTGACCGTGCCTTCCTTTGCTTTAAGCTTTCCTTGCATTGTCGTGCATTGCCTAGCCTTGCGTTGTCGTGCATTAGCCTTGCCTAGCCCCACCGTGCCTTGCCTTGCGTTACCCTTTCCTTGCCTTGCCGTGCATTGCCTAGCCGTGCGTTGTCGTGCCTTAGCCTTGATTCCCCTTGCCGTGGCGTGCCTTTTGTTACACTTGCCTTGCCTGGCTTTGCCTTGCCTTCCTTTCCTTCCGTTACTCTTTCCTTGCCTTGCCGTGCATTTCCTAGCCTTGCATTGTCGTGCCTTATCCTTGCCTCACCTGACCGTGCCTTCCCCTGCTTTACCCTTTCCTTGCCTTGCCGTGCATTGCCTAGCCGTGCGTTGTCGTGCCTTAGCCTTGATTCCCCTTGCCGTGTCTTCCTTCCGTTACCCTTGACTTCCCTTGCTTTCCCTTGCCTTCCTTGCATTCCGTTACTCTTTGCTTGCCTTCCGTGCATTGCCTAGCCTTGCGTTGTCGTGCCTTAGCCTTGCCTCGCCTGAACGTGCTTTCCCATGCGTTACCCTTTCCTTGCCTTGCCGTGCATTGCCCAGCCTGCGTTGCCGTGCCGTAGCCTTGTTTCCCCTTGCCGTGCCGTTCCTTCCGTTACCCTTGCCTTCCCTTGCTTTCCCTTGCCTTCCTTGCGTTCCGTTACTCTTTGCTTGCTTTCCGTGCATTGCCTAGCCTTGCGTTGTCGTGCCTTAGCCTTATCTCGCCTGACCGTGCCTTCCTTTGCTTTAAGCTTTCCTTGTATTGTCGTGCATTGCCTAGCCTTGCCTTGTCGTGCATTAGCCTTGCCTAGCCTCACCGTGCCTTGCCTTGCGTTACCCTTTCCCTGCCTTGCCGTGCCTTGCCTAGCCGTGCGTTGTCGTGCCTTAGCCTTGTTTCCCCTTGCCGTGTCGTGCCTTTTGTTACACTTGCCTTGCCTTGCTTTGCCTTGCCTTCCTTGCCTTCCGTTACTCTTTCCTTGCCTTGCCGTGCATTGCCTAGCCTTGCATTGTCGTGCCTTATCCTTGCTTCACCTGACCGTGCCTTCCCCTGCGTTACCCTTTCCTTGCCTTGCCGGGCATTGCCTAGCCCTGCGTTGCCGTGCCTTAGCCTTGTTACCCCTTGCCGTGCCGTTCCTTCCGGTACCCTTGACTTCCCTTGCTTTCCCATTGCCTCCCTTGCGTTCCGTTACTCTTTGCTTGCTCTCCGTGCATTGCCTAGCCTTGCATTGTCGTGCCTTATCCTTGCCTCACCTGACCGTGCCTTCCCCTGCGTTACCCTTTCCTTGCCTTGCCGGGCATTGCCTATCCCTGCGTTGCCGTGCCTTAGCCTTGTTACCCCTTGCCGTGCCGTTCCTTCCGTTACCCTTGCCTTCCCTTGCTTTCCCTTTCCTTCCTTGCATTCCGTTACTCCTTGCTTGCTTTCCGTGCATTGCCTAGCCTTGCGTTGTCGTGCCTTAGCCTTATCTCGCCTGACCGTGCCTTCCTTTGCTTTAAGCTTTCCTTGCATTGTCGTGCATTGCCTAGCCTTGCGTTGTCGTGCATTAGCCTTGCCTAGCCTCACCGTGCCTTGCCTTGCGTTACCCTTTCCTTGCCTTGCCGTGCATTGCCTAGCCGTGCGTTGTCGTGCCTTAGCCTTGATTCTCCTTGCCGTGGCGTGACTTTTGTTACACTTGCCTTGCCTGGCTTTGCCTTGCCTTCCTTTCCTTCCCTTACTCTTTCCTTGCCTTGCCGTGCATTGCCTAGCCTTGCATTGTCGTGCCTTATCCTTGCCTCACCTGACCGTGCCTTCCCCTGCGTTACCCTTTCCTTGCCTTGCCGTGCATTGCCTAGCCCTGCGTTGTCGTGCCTTAGCCTTCTTACCCCTTGCCGTGCCGTTCCTTCCGTTACCCTTGCCTTCCCTTGCTTTCCCTTGCCTTCCTTGCGTTCCGTTACACTTTGCTTGCTTTCCGTGCATTGCCTAGCCTTGCGTTGTCATGCCTTAGCCTTGCCTCGCCTGACCGTGCTTTCCCATGCGTTACCCTTTCCTTGCCTTGCCGTGCATTGCCTAGCGTGCGTTGTCGTGCCTTAACCTTGTTTCCCCTTGCCGTGCCGTTCCTTCCGTAACACTTGCCTTTCCTTGCTTTCCCTTGCCTTCCTTACCTTCCGTTACTCTTTGCTTGCCTTCCGTGCATTGCCTAGCCTTGCGTTGTCATGCCTTAGCCTTGCCTCGCCTGACCGTGCTTTCAAATGCGTTACCCTTTCCTTGCCTTGCCCTTCATTGCCTAGCGTTCGGTGTCGTGCCTTAGACTTGTTTCCCCTTGCCGTGCCGTTCCTTCCGTTACCCTGGCCTTTCCTTCCTTTTCCTTGCCTTCCTTACCTTCCGTTACTCTTTGCTTACCTTCCCTGAATTTGCTAGCCTTGCGTTGTCGTGCCTTAGCCTTGCCTCGCCTGACCGTGCTTTCCCATGCGTTACCCTTTCCTTGCCTTGCCGTGCATTGCCTAGCGTGCGTTGTCGTGCCTTAGCCTTGTTACCCCTTGCCGTGCCGTTCCTTCCGTTACCCTTGCCTTCCATTGCTTTCCCTTGCCTTCCTTGCGTTCCGTTACTCTTTGCTTGCTTTCCGTGCATTGCCTAGCCTTCCGTTGTCATGCCTTAGGCTTGCCTCGCCTGACCGTGCTTTCCCATGCGTTACCCTTTCCTTGCCTTGCCGTGCATTGCCTAGCGTGCGTTGTCGTGCCTTAGCCTTGTTTCCCCTTGCCGTGCCGTTCCTTCCGTTACACTTGCCTTTCTTTGCTTTCCCTTGCCTTCCTTACCTTCCGTTACTCTTTGCTTGCCTTCCGTGCATTGCCTAGCCTTGCGTTGTCGTGCCTAAGCCTTATCTCGCCTGACCGTGCCTTCCTTTGCTTTAAGCTTTCCTTGCATTGTCGTGCATTGCCTAGCCTTGCGTTGTCGTGCATTAGCCTTGCCTAGCCTCACCGTGCCTTACCTTGCGTTACCCTTTCCTTGCCTTGCCGTGCATTGCCTAGCCGTGCGTTGTCGTGCCTTAGCCTTGATTCCCCTTGCCGTGGCGTGCCTTTTGTTACACTTGCCTTGCCTGGCTTTGCCTTGCCTTCCTTTCCTTCCGTTACTCTTTCCTTGCCTTGCCGTGCATTGCCTAGCCTTGCATTGTCGTGCCTTATCCTTGCCTCACCTGACCGTCCCTTCCCCTGCGTTACCCTTTCCTTGCCTTGCCGTGCATTGCCTAGCCCTGCGTTGTCGTGCCTTAGCCTTCTTACCCCTTGCCGTGCCGTTCCTTCCGTTACCCTTGCCTTCCCTTGCTTTCCCTTGCCTTCCTTGCGTTCCGTTACTCTTTGCTTGCTTTTCGTGCATTGCCTAGCCTTGCGTTGTCGTGCCTTAGCCTTGCCTCGCCTGACCGTGCTTTCCCATGCGTTACCCTTTCCTTGCCTTGCCGTTCTTTGCCTAGCGTTCGGTGTCGTGCCTTAGACTTGTTTCCCCTTGCCGTGCCGTTCCTTCCGTTACCCTTCCCTTTCCTTGCTTTTCCTTGCCTTCCTTACCTTCCGTTACTCTTTGCTTGCCTTCCCTGAATTGCCTAGCCTTGCGTTGTCGTGCCTTTGCCTTATCTCGCCTGACCTTGCCTTCCTTTGCTTTAAGCTTTCCTTGCATTGTCGTGCATTGCCTAGCATTGCGTTTCCGTGCATTAGCCTTGCCTAGCCTCACCGTGACTTGCCTTGCGTTACCCTTTGCTTGCCTTGCCGTGCATTGCCTAGCCGTGCGTTGTCGTGCCTTAGCCTTGTTTCCCCTTGCCGTGCCGTTCCTTCCGTTACACTTGCCTTTCTTTGCTTTCCCTTGCCTTCCTTACCTTCCGTTACTCTTTGCTTGCCTTCCGTGCATTGCCTAGCCTTGCGTTGTCGTGCCTTAGCCTTGCCTCGCCTGAACGTGCTTTCCCATGCGTTACCCTTTCCTTGCCTTGCCGTGCATTGCCCAGCCTGCGTTGCCGTGCCTTAGCCTTGTTTCCCCTTGCCGTGCAGTTCCTTCCGTTACCCTTGCCTTTCCTTGCTTTTCCTTGCCTTGCTTACCTTCCGTTACTCTTTGCTTCCCTTCCCTGCATTGCCTAGCCTTGCGTTGTCGTGCCTTAGCCTTATCTCGCCTGACCGTGCCTTCCTTTGCTTTAAGCTTTCCTTGCATTGTCGTGCATTGCCTAGCCTCGCGTTGTCGTGCATTAGCCTTGCCTAGCCTCACCGTGCCTTGCCTTGCGTTACCCTTTCCTTGCCTTGCCGTGCATTGCCTAGCCGTGCGTTGACGTGCCTTAGCCTTGTTTCCCCTTGCCGTGGCGTGCCTTTTGTTACACTTGCCTTTCCTGGCTTTGACTTGCCTTCCTTTCCTTCCGTTACTCTTTCCTTGCCTTGCCGTGCATTGCCTAGCCTTACATTGTCGTGCCTTATCCTTGCCTCACCTGACCGTGCCTTCCCCTGCGTTACCCTTTCTTTGCCTTGCCGGGCATTGCCTAGCCCTGCGTTGCCGTGCCTTAGCCTTGTTACCCCTTGCCGTGCCTTTCCTTCCGGTATCCTTGCCTTCCCTTGCTTTCCGTTGCCTTCCTTGCGTTCCGTTACTCTTTGCTTGCTTTCCGTGCATTGCCTAGCCTTGCGTTGTCATGCCTTAGGCTTGCCTCGCCTGACCGTGCTTTCCCATGCGTTACCCTTTCCTTGCCTTGCCGTGCATTGCCTAGCGTGCGTTGTCGTGCCTTAGCCTTGTTTCCCCTTGCCGTGCCGTTCCTTCCGTTACAGTTGCCTTTCTTTTCTTTCCCTTGCCTTCCTTACCTTCCGTTACTCTTTGCTTGCCTTCCGTGCATTGCCTAGCCTTGCGTTGTCGTGCCTAAGCCTTATCTCGCCTGACCGTGCCTTCCTTTGCTTAAAGCTTTCCTTGCATTTTCGTGCATTGCCTCGCCTTGCGTTGTCGTGCATTAGCCTTGCCTAGCCTCACCGTGCCTTGCCTTGCGTTACCCTTTCCTTGCCTTGCCGTGCATTGTCTAGCCGTGCGTTGTCGTGCCTTAGCCTTGATTCCCCTTGCCGTGGCGTGCCTTTTGTTACACTTGCCTTGCCTGGCTTTGCCTTGCCTTCCTTTCCTTCCGTTACTCTTTCCTTGCCTTGCCGTGCATTGCCTAGCCTTGCGTTGTCGTGCCTTAGCCTTGCCTCGCCTGACCGTGCTTTCCCATGCGTTACCCTTTACTTGCCTTGCCGTTCTTTGCCTAGCGTTCGGTGTCGTGCCTTAGACTTGTTCCCCCTTGCCGTGCCGTTCCTTCCGTTACCCTTCCCTTTCCTTGCTTTTCCTTGCCTTCCTTACCTTCCGTTACTTTTTGCTTGCCTTCCCTGAATTGCCTAGCCTTGCGTTGTCGTGCCTTTGCCTTATCTCGCCTGACTTGCCTTCCTTTGCTTTAAGCTTTCCTTGCATTGTCGTGCATTGCCTAGCATTGCGTTTCCGTGCATTAGCCTTGCCTAGCCTCACCGTGCCTTGCCTTGCGTTACCCTTTGCTTGCCTTGCCGTGCATTGCCTAGCCGTGCGTTGTCGTGCCTTAGCCTTGTTTCCCCTTGCCGTGCCGTTCCTTCCGTTACACTTGCCTTTCTTTGCTTTCCCTTGCCTTCCTTACCTTCCGTTACTCTTTGCTTGCCTTCCGTGCATTGCCTAGCCTTGCGTTGTCGTGCCTTAGCCTTGCCTCGCCTGAACGTGCTTTCCCATGCGTTACCCTTTCCTTGCCTTGCCGTGCATTGCCCAGCCTGCGTTGCCGTGCCTTAGCCTTGTTTCCACTTGCCGTGCAGTTCCTTCCGTTACCCTTGCCTTTCCTTGCTTTTCTTTGCCTTGCTTACCTTCCGTTGCTCTTTGCTTCCCTTCCCTGCATTGCCTAGCCTTGCGTTGTCGTGCCTTAGCCTCATCTCGCCTGACCGTGCCTTCCTTTGCTTTAAGCTTTCCTTGCATTGTCGTGCATTGCCTAGCCTTGCGTTGTCGTGCATTAGCCTTGCCTAGCCTCACCGTGCCTTGCCTTGCGTTACACTTTCCTTGCCTTGCCGTGCATTGCCTAGCCGTGCGTTGTCGTGCCTTAGCCTTGTTTCCCCTTGCCGTGGCGTGCCTTTTGTTACACTTGCCTTTCCTGGCTTTGACTTGCCTTCCTTTCCTTCCGTTACTCTTTCCTTGCCTTGCCGTGCATTGCCTAGCCTTGCATTGTCGTGCCTTATCCTTGCCTCACCTGACCGTGCCTTCCCCTGCGTTACCCTTTCCTTGCCTTGCCGGGCATTGCCTAGCCCTGCGTTGCCGTGCCTTAGCCTTGTTACCCCTTGCCTTGCCGTTCCTTCCGTTACCCTTGCCTTCCCTTGCTTTCCCTTGCCTTCCTTGCGTTCCGTTACTCTTTGCTTGCTTTCCGTGCATTGCCTAGCCTTGCGTTGTCGTGCCTTAGCCTTATCTCGACTGACCGTGCCTTCCTTTGCTTTAAGCTTTCCTTGTATTGTCGTGCATTGCCTAGCCTTGCGTTGTCGTGCATTAGCCTTGCCTAGCCTCACCGTGCCTTGCCTTGCGTTACCCTTTCCTTGCCTTGCCGTGCATTGCCTAGCCGTGCGTTGTCGTGCCTTAGCCTTGTTTCCCCTTGCCGTGTCGTGCCTTTTGTTACACTTGCCTTTCCTGGCTTTGACTTGCCTTCCTTTCCTTCCGTTACTCTTTCCTTGCCTTGCCGTGCATTGCCTAGCCTTGCATTGTCGTGCCTTATCCTTGCTTCACCTGACCGTGCCTTCCCCTGCGTTACCCTTTCCTTGCCTTGCCGGGCATTGCCTAGCCCTGCGTTGCCGTGCCTTAGCCTTGTTACCCCTTGCCGTGCCGTTCCTTCCGTTACCCTTGCCTTCCCTTGCTTTCCCATTGCCTCCCTTGCGTTCCGTTACTCTTTGCTTGCTCTCCGTGCATTGCCTAGCCTTGCATTGTCGTGCCTTATCCTTGCCTCACCTGACCGTGCCTTCCCCTGCGTTACCCTTTCCTTGCCTTGCCGGGCATTGCCTATCCCTGCGTTGCCGTGCCTTAGCCTTGTTACCCCTTGCCGTGCCGTTCCTTCCGTTATCCTTGCCTTCCCTTGCTTTCCCTTTCCTTCCTTGCATTCCGTTACTCCTTGCTTGCTTTCCGTGCATTGCCTAGCCTTGCGTTGTCGTGCCTTAGCCTTATCTCGCCTGACCGTGCCTTCCTTTGCTTTAAGCTTTCCTTGCATTGTCGTGCATTGCCTAGCCTTGCGTTGTCGTGCATTAGCCTTGCCTAGCCTCACCGTGCCTTGCCTTGCGTTACCCTTTCCTTGCCTTGCCGTGCATTGCCTAGCCGTGCGTTGTCGTGCCTTAGCCTTGATTCTCCTTGCCGTGGCGTGACTTTTGTTACACTTGCCTTGCCTGGCTTTGCCTTGCCTTCCTTTCCTTCCCTTACTCTTTCCTTGCCTTGCCGTGCATTGCCTAGCCTTGCATTGTCGTGCCTTATCCTTGCCTCACCTGACCGTGCCTTCCCCTGCGTTACCCTTTCCTTGCCTTGCCGTGCATTGCCTAGCCCTGCGTTGTCGTGCCTTAGCCTTCTTACCCCTTGCCGTGCCGTTCCTTCCGTTACCCTTGCCTTCCCTTGCTTTCCCTTGCCTTCCTTGCGTTCCGTTACACTTTGCTTGCTTTCCGTGCATTGCCTAGCCTTGCGTTGTCATGCCTTAGCCTTGCCTCGCCTGACCGTGCTTTCCCATGCGTTACCCTTTCCTTGCCTTGCCGTGCATTGCCTAGCGTGCGTTGTCGTGCCTTAACCTTGTTTCCCCTTGCCGTGCCGTTCCTTCCGTTACACTTGCCTTTCCTTGCTTTCCCTTGCCTTCCTTACCTTCCGTTACTCTTTGCTTGCCTTCCGTGCATTGCCTAGCGTTGCGTTGTCGTGCCTTAGCCTTGCCTCGCCTGACCGTGCTTTCAAATGCGTTACCCTTTCCTTGCCTTGCCCTTCATTGCCTAGCGTTCGGTGTCGTGCCTTAGACTTGTTTCCCCTTGCCGTGCCGTTCCTTCCGTTACCCTTGCCTTTCCTTCCTTTTCCTTGCCTTCCTTACCTTCCGTTACTCTTTGCTTACCTTCCCTGAATTTGCTAGCCTTGCGTTGTCGTGCCTTAGCCTTGCCTCGCCTGACCGTGCTTTCCCATGCGTTACCCTTTCCTTGCCTTGCCGTGCATTGCCTAGCGTGCGTTGTCGTGCCTTAGCCTTGTTACCCCTTGCCGTGCCGTTCCTTCCGTTACCCTTGCCTTCCATTGCTTTCCCTTGCCTTCCTTGCGTTCCGTTACTCTTTGCTTGCTTTCCGTGCATTGCCTAGCCTTCCGTTGTCATGCCTTAGGCTTGCCTCGCCTGACCGTGCTTTCCCATGCGTTACCCTTTCCTTGCCTTGCCGTGCATTGCCTAGCGTGCGTTGTCGTGCCTTAGCCTTGTTTCCCCTTGCCGTGCCGTTCCTTCCGTTACACTTGCCTTTCTTTGCTTTCCCTTGCCTTCCTTACCTTCCGTTACTCTTTGCTTGCCTTCCGTGCATTGCCTAGCCTTGCGTTGTCGTGCCTAAGCCTTATCTCGCCTGACCGTGCCTTCCTTTGCTTTAAGCTTTCCTTGCATTGTCGTGCATTGCCTAGCCTTGCGTTGTCGTGCATTAGCCTTGCCTAGCCTCACCGTGCCTTACCTTGCGTTACCCTTTCCTTGCCTTGCCGTGCATTGCCTAGCCGTGCGTTGTCGTGCCTTAGCCTTGATTCCCCTTGCCGTGGCGTGCCTTTTGTTACACTTGCCTTGCCTGGCTTTGCCTTGCCTTCCTTTCCTTCCGTTACTCTTTCCTTGCCTTGCCGTGCATTGCCTAGCCTTGCATTGTCGTGCCTTATCCTTGCCTCACCTGACCGTCCCTTCCCCTGCGTTACCCTTTCCTTGCCTTGCCGTGCATTGCCTAGCCCTGCGTTGTCGTGCCTTAGCCTTCTTACCCCTTGCCGTGCCGTTCCTTCCGTTACCCTTGCCTTCCCTTGCTTTCCCTTGCCTTCCTTGCGTTCCGTTACTCTTTGCTTGCTTTTCGTGCATTGCCTAGCCTTGCGTTGTCGTGCCTTAGCCTTGCCTCGCCTGACCGTGCTTTCCCATGCGTTACCCTTTCCTTGCCTTGCCGTTCTTTGCCTAGCGTTCGGTGTCGTGCCTTAGACTTGTTTCCCCTTGCCGTGCCGTTCCTTCCGTTACCCTTCCCTTTCCTTGCTTTTCCTTGCCTTCCTTACCTTCCGTTACTCTTTGCTTGCCTTCCCTGAATTGCCTAGCCTTGCGTTGTCGTGCCTTTGCCTTATCTCGCCTGACCTTGCCTTCCTTTGCTTTAAGCTTTCCTTGCATTGTCGTGCATTGCCTAGCATTGCGTTTCCGTGCATTAGCCTTGCCTAGCCTCACCGTGCCTTGCCTTGCGTTACCCTTTGCTTGCCTTGCCGTGCATTGCCTAGCCGTGCGTTGTCGTGCCTTAGCCTTGTTTCCCCTTGCCGTGCCGTTCCTTCCGTTACACTTGCCTTTCTTTGCTTTCCCTTGCCTTCCTTACCTTCCGTTACTCTTTGCTTGCCTTCCGTGCATTGCCTAGCCTTGCGTTGTCGTGCCTTAGCCTTGCCTCGCCTGAACGTGCTTTCCCATGCGTTACCCTTTCCTTGCCTTGCCGTGCATTGCCCAGCCTGCGTTGCCGTGCCTTAGCCTTGTTTCCCCTTGCCGTGCAGTTCCTTCCGTTACCCTTGCCTTTCCTTGCTTTTCCTTGCCTTGCTTACCTTCCGTTACTCTTTGCTTCCCTTCCCTGCATTGCCTAGCCTTGCGTTGTCGTGCCTTAGCCTTATCTCGCCTGACCGTGCCTTCCTTTGCTTTAAGCTTTCCTTGCATTGTCGTGCATTGCCTAGCCTCGCGTTGTCGTGCATTAGCCTTGCCTAGCCTCACCGTGCCTTGCCTTGCGTTACCCTTTCCTTGCCTTGCCGTGCATTGCCTAGCCGTGCGTTGACGTGCCTTAGCCTTGTTTCCCCTTGCCGTGGCGTGCCTTTTGTTACACTTGCCTTTCCTGGCTTTGACTTGCCTTCCTTTCCTTCCGTTACTCTTTCCTTGCCTTGCCGTGCATTGCCTAGCCTTACATTGTCGTGCCTTATCCTTGCCTCACCTGACCGTGCCTTCCCCTGCGTTACCCTTTCTTTGCCTTGCCGGGCATTGCCTAGCCCTGCGTTGCCGTGCCTTAGCCTTGTTACCCCTTGCCGTGCCGTTCCTTCCGGTATCCTTGCCTTCCCTTGCTTTCCGTTGCCTTCCTTGCGTTCCGTTACTCTTTGCTTGCTTTCCGTGCATTGCCTAGCCTTGCGTTGTCATGCCTTAGGCTTGCCTCGCCTGACCGTGCTTTCCCATGCGTTACCCTTTCCTTGCCTTGCCGTGCATTGCCTAGCGTGCGTTGTCGTGCCTTAGCCTTGTTTCCCCTTGCCGTGCCGTTCCTTCCGTTACAGTTGCCTTTCTTTTCTTTCCCTTGCCTTCCTTACCTTCCGTTACTCTTTGCTTGCCTTCCGTGCATTGCCTAGCCTTGCGTTGTCGTGCCTAAGCCTTATCTCGCCTGACCGTGCCTTCCTTTGCTTAAAGCTTTCCTTGCATTTTCGTGCATTGCCTCGCCTTGCGTTGTCGTGCATTAGCCTTGCCTAGCCTCACCGTGCCTTGCCTTGCGTTACCCTTTCCTTGCCTTGCCGTGCATTGTCTAGCCGTGCGTTGTCGTGCCTTAGCCTTGATTCCCCTTGCCGTGGCGTGCCTTTTGTTACACTTGCCTTGCCTGGCTTTGCCTTGCCTTCCTTTCCTTCCGTTACTCTTTCCTTGCCTTGCCGTGCATTGCCTAGCCTTGCGTTGTCGTGCCTTAGCCTTGCCTCGCCTGACCGTGCTTTCCCATGCGTTACCCTTTACTTGCCTTGCCGTTCTTTGCCTAGCGTTCGGTGTCGTGCCTTAGACTTGTTCCCCCTTGCCGTGCCGTTCCTTCCGTTACCCTTCCCTTTCCTTGCTTTTCCTTGCCTTCCTTACCTTCCGTTACTTTTTGCTTGCCTTCCCTGAATTGCCTAGCCTTGCGTTGTCGTGCCTTTGCCTTATCTCGCCTGACCTTGCCTTCCTTTGCTTTAAGCTTTCCTTGCATTGTCGTGCATTGCCTAGCATTGCGTTTCCGTGCATTAGCCTTGCCTAGCCTCACCGTGCCTTGCCTTGCGTTACCCTTTGCTTGCCTTGCCGTGCATTGCCTAGCCGTGCGTTGTCGTGCCTTAGCCTTGTTTCCCCTTGCCGTGCCGTTCCTTCCGTTACACTTGCCTTTCTTTGCTTTCCCTTGCCTTCCTTACCTTCCGTTACTCTTTGCTTGCCTTCCGTGCATTGCCTAGCCTTGCGTTGTCGTGCCTTAGCCTTGCCTCCCTGAACGTGCTTTCCCATGCGTTACCCTTTCCTTGCCTTGCCGTGCATTGCCCAGCCTGCGTTGCCGTGCCTTAGCCTTGTTTCCACTTGCCGTGCAGTTCCTTCCGTTACCCTTGCCTTTCCTTGCTTTTCTTTGCCTTGCTTACCTTCCGTTGCTCTTTGCTTCCCTTCCCTGCATTGCCTAGCCTTGCGTTGTCGTGCCTTAGCCTCATCTCGCCTGACCGTGCCTTCCTTTGCTTTAAGCTTTCCTTGCATTGTCGTGCATTGCCTAGCCCTGCGTTGTCGTGCATTAGCCTTGCCTTGCCTCACCGTGCCTTGCCTTGCGTTACACTTTCCTTGCCTTGCCGTGCATTGCCTAGCCGTGCCTTGTCGTGCCTTAGCCTTGTTTCCCCTTGCCGTGGCGTGCCATTTGTTACACTTGCCTTTCCTGGCTTTGACTTGCCTTCCTTTCCTTCCGTTACTCTTTCCTTGCCTTGCCGTGCATTGCCTAGCCTTGCATTGTCGTGCCTTATCCTTGCCTCACCTGACCGTGCCTTCCCCTGCGTTACCCTTTCCTTGCCTTGCCGGGCATTGCCTAGCCCTGCGTTGCCGTGCCTTAGCCTTGTTACCCCTTGCCTTGCCGTTCCTTCCGTTACCCTTGCCTTCCCTTGCTTTCCCTTGCCTTCCTTGCGTTCCGTTACTCTTTGCTTGCTTTCCGTGCATTGCCTAGCCTTGCGTTGTCATGCCTTAGCCTTGCATCGCCTGACCGTGCTTTCCCATGCGTTACCCTTTCCTTGCCTTTTCGTGCATTGCCTAGCCGTGCGTTGTCGTGCCTTAGCCTTGTTTCCCCTTGCCGTGCCGTTCCTTCCGTTACACTTGCCTTTCTTTGTTTTCCCTTGCCTTCCTTACCTTCCGTTACTCTTTGCTTGCCTTCCGTGCATTGCCTAGCCTTGCGTTGTCGTGCCTTAGCCTTGCCTCGCCTGAACGTGCTTTCCCATGCGTTACCCTTTCCTTGCCTTGCCGTGCATTGCCCAGCCTGCGTTGCCGTGCCTTAGCCTTGTTTCCCCTTGCCGTGCAGTTCCTTCCGTTACCCTTGCCTTTCCTTGCTTTTCCTTGCCTTGCTTACCTTCCGTTACTCTTTGCTTCCCTTCCCTGCATTGCCTAGCCTTGCGTTGTCGTGCCTTAGCCTTATCTCGCCTGACCGTGCCTTCCTTTGCTTTAAGCTTTCCTTGCATTGTCGTGCATTGCCTAGCCTTGCGTTGTCGTGCATTAGCCTTGCCTAGCCTCACCGTGCCTTGCCTTGCGTTACCCTTTCCTTGCCTTGCCGTGCATTGCCTAGCCGTGCGTTGTCGTGCCTTAGCCTTGTTTCCCCTTGCCGTGGCGTGCCTTTTGTTACACTTGCCTTTCCTGGCTTTAACTTGCCTTCCTTTCCTTCCGTTACTCTTTCCTTGCCTTGCCGTGCATTGCCTAGCCTTGCATTGTCGTGCCTTATCCTTGCTTCACCTGACCGTGCCTTCCCCTGCGTTACCCTTTCCTTGCCTTGCCGGGCATTGCCTAGCCCTGCGTTGCCGTGCCTTAGCCTTGTTACCCCTTGCCGTGCCGTTCCTTCCGCTACCCTTGCCTTCCCTTGCTTTCCCTTGCCTTCCTTGCGTTCCGTTACTCTTTGCTTGCTTTCCGTGCATTGCCTAGCCTTGCATTGTCGTGCCTTATCCTTGCCTCACCTGACCGTGCATTCCCCTGCGTTACCCTTTCCTTGCCTTGCCGGGCATTGCCTAGCCCTGCGTTGCCGTGCCTTAGCCTTGTTACCCCTTGCCGTGCCGTTCCTTCCGTTACCCTTGCCTTCCCTTGCTTTCCCTTTCCTTCCTTACCTTCCGTTACTCTTTGCTTGCCTTCCCTGCATTGCCTAGCCTTGCGTTGTCGTGCCTTAGACTTATCTCGCCTGACCGTGCCTTCCTTTGCTTTAAGCTTTCCTTGCATTGTCGTGCATTGCCTAGCCTTGCGTTGTCGTGCATTAGCCTTGCCTAGCCTCACCGTGCCTTGCCTTGCGTTACCCTTTCCTTGCCTTGCCGTGCATTTCCTTCCCGTGTGTTGTCGTGCCTTAGCCTTGTTTCCCCTTGCCGTTGCGTGCCTTTTGTTACACTTGCCTTGCCTGGCTTTGCCTTGCCTTCCTTTCCTTCCGTTACTCTTTGCTTGCCTTGCCGTGCATTGCCTAGCCCTGCGTTGTCGTGCCTTAGCCTTGTTACCCCTTGCCGTGCCGTTCCTTCCGTTACCCTTGCCTTCCCTTGCTTTCCCTTGCCTTCCTTGCGTTCCGTTACTCTTTGCTTGCTTTCCGTGCATTGCCTAGCCTTGCGTTGTCGTGCCTTAGCCTTGCCTCGCCTGACCGTGCTTTCCCATGCGTTACACTTTCCTTGCCTTGCCGTGCATTGCCTAGCGTGCGTTGTCGTGCCTTAGCCTTGTTTCCCCGTGCCGTGCCGTTCCTTCCGTTACACTTGCCTTTCCTTGCTTTCCCTTGCCTTCCTTACCTTCCGTTACTCTTTCCTTGCCTTCCGTGCATTGCCTAGCCTTGCGTTGTCGTGCCTTAGCCTTGCCTCGCCTGACCGTGCTTTCCCATGCGTTACCCTTTCCTTGCCTTGCCGATCATTGCCTAGCGTTCGGTGTCGTGCCTGAGAATTGTTACCCCTTGCCGTGCCGTTCCTTCCGTTACCCTTGCCTTTCCTTGCTTTTCCTTGCCTTGCTTACCTTCCGTTACTCTTTGCTTGCCTTCCCTGAATTGCCTAGCCTTGCGTTGTCGTGCCTTTGCCTTATCTCGCCTGACCTTGCCTTCCTTTGCTTTAAGCTTTCCTTGCATTGTCGTGCATTGCCTAGCCTTGCGTTTTCGTGCATTAGCCTTGTCTAGCCTCACCGTGCCTTGCCTTGCGTTACCCTTTGCTTGCCTTGCCGTGCATTGCCTAGCCGTGCGTTGTCGTGCCTTAGCCTTGTTTCCCCTTGCCGTGCAGTTCATTCCGTTACACTTGCCTTTCTTTGCTTTCCCTTGCCTTCCTTACCTTCCGTTACTCTTTGCTTGCCTTTCGTGCATTGCCTAGCCTTGCGTTGTCGTGCCTTAGCCTTGCCTCGCCTGAACGTGCTTTCCCATGCGTTACCCTTTACTTGCCTTGCCGTGCATTGCCCAGCCTGCGTTGCCGTGCCTTAGCCTTGTTTCCCCTTGCCGTGCAGTTCCTTCCGTTACCCTTGCCTTTCCTTGCTTTTCCTTGCCTTGCTTACCTTCCGTTACTCTTTGCTTCCCTTCCCTGCATTGCCTAGCCTTGCGTTGTCGTGCCTTAGCCTTATCTCGCCTGACCGTGCCTTCCTTTGCTTTAAGCTTTCCTTGCATTGTCGTGCATTGCCTAGCGTTGCGTTGTCGTGCATTAGCCTTGCCTAGCCTCACCGTGCCTTGCCTTGCGTTACCCTTTCCTTGCCTTGCCGTGCATTGCCTAGCCGTGCGTTGTCGTGCCTTAGCCTTGATTCTCCTTGCCGTGGCGTGACTTTTGTTACACTTGCCTTGCCTGGCTTTGCCTTGCCTTCCTTTCCTTCCCTTACTCTTTCCTTGCCTTGCCGTGCATTGCCTAGCCTTGCATTGTCGTGCCTTATCCTTGCCTCACCTGACCGTGCCTTGCCTTGCGTTACCCTTTCCTTGCCTAGCCGGGCATTGCCTAGCCCTGCGTTGCCGTGCCTTAGCCTTGTTACCCCTTGCCTTGCCGTTCCTTCCGTTACCCTTGCCTTCCCTTGCTTTCCCTTGCCTTCCTTGCGTTCCGTTACTCTTTGCTTGCTTTCCGTGCATTGCCTAGCCTTGCGTTGTCGTGCATTAGCCTTGCCTAGCCTCACCGTGCCTTGCCTTGCGTTACCCTTTCCTTGCCTTGCCGTGCATTGCCTAGCCGTGCGTTGTCGTGCCTTAGCCTTGTTACCACTTGCCGTGCCGTTCCTTCCGTTACCCTTGCCTTCCCTTGCTTTCCCTTGCCTTCCTTGCGTTCCGTTACTCTTTGCTTGCTTTCCGTGCATTGCCTAGCCTTGCGTTGTCATGCCTTAGGCTTGCCTCGCCTGACCGTGCTTTCCCATGCGTTACCCTTTGCTTGCCTTGCCGTGCATTGCCTAGCGTGCGTTGTCGTGCCTTAGCCTTGTTTCCCCTTGCCGTGCCGTTCCTTCCGTTACACTTGCCTTTCTTTGCTTTCCCTTGCCTTCCTTACCTTCCGTTACTCTTTGCTTGCCTTCCGTGCATTGCCTAGCCTTGCGTTGTCGTGCCTTAGCCTTATCTCGCCTGACCGTGCCTTCCTTTGCTTTAAGCTTTCCTTGCATTGTCGTGCATTGCCTAGCCTTGCGTTGTCGTGCATTAGCCTTGCCTAGCCTCACCGTGCCTTGCCTTGCGTTACCCTTTCCTTGCCTTGCCGTGCATTGCCTAGCCGTGCGTTGTCGTGCCTTAGCCTTGATTCTCCTTGCCGTGGCGTGACTTTTGTTACACTTGCCTTGCCTGGCTTTGCCTTGCCTTCCTTTCCTTCCCTTACTCTTTCCTTGCCTTGCCGTGCATTGCCTAGCCTTGCATTGTCGTGCCTTATCCTTGCCTCACCTGACCGTGCCTTCCCCTGCGTTACCCTTTCCTTGCCTTGCCGTGCATTGCCTAGCCCTGCGTTGTCGTGCCTTAGCCTTCTTACCCCTTGCCGTGCCGTTCCTTCCGTTACCCTTGCCTTCCCTTGCTTTCCCTTGCCTTCCTTGCGTTCCGTTACTCTTTGCTTGCTTTCCGTGCATTGCCTAGCCTTGCGTTGTCATGCATTAGCCTTGCCTCGCCTGACCGTGCTTTCCCATGCCTTACCCTTTCCTTGCCTTGCCGTGCATTGCCTAGCGTGCGTTGTCGTGCCTTAACCTTGTTTCCCCTTGCCGTGCCGTTCCTTCCGTAACACTTGCCTTTCCTTGCTTTCCCTTGCCTTCCTTACCTTCCGTTACTCTTTGCTTGCCTTTCGTGCATTGCCTAGCGTTGCGTTGTCGTGCCTTAGCCTTGCCTCGCCTGACCGTGCTTTCAAATGCGTTACCCTTTCCTTTGCCTTGCCCTTCATTGCCTAGCGTTCGGTGTCGTGCCTTAGACTTGTTCCCCCTTGCCGTGCCGTTCCTTCCGTTACCCTTGCCTTTCCTTGCTTTTCCTTGCCTTGCTTACCTTCCGTTACTCTTTGCTTCCCTTCCCTGCATTGCCTAGCCTTGGGTTGTCGTGCCTTAGCCTTATCTCGCCTGACCGTGCCTTCCTTTGCTTTAAGCTTTCCTTGCATTGTCGTGCATTGCCTAGCCTCGCGTTGTCGTGCATTAGCCTTGCCTAGCCTCACCGTGCCTTGCCTTGCGTTACCCTTTCCTTGCCTTGCCGTGCATTGCCTAGCCGTGCGTTGATGTGCCTTAGCCTCGTTTCCCCTTGCCGTGGCGTGCCTTTTGTTACACTTGCCTTTCTTGGCTTTGACTTGCCTTCCTTTCCTTCCGTTACTCTTTCCTTGCCTTGCCGTGCATTGCCTAGCCTTACATTGTCGTGCCTTATCCTTGCCTCACCTGACCGTGCCTTGCCTTGCGTTACCCTTTGCTTGCCTTGTCGTGCATTGCCTAGCGTGCCTTGTCGTGCCTTAGCCTTGTTTCCCCTTGCCGTGCCGTTCCTTCCGTTACACTTGCCTTTCTTTGCTTTCCCTTGCCTTCCTTACCTTCCGTTACTCTTTGCTTGCCTTCCGTGCATTGCCTAGCCTTGCGTTGTCGTGCCTTAGCCTTATCTCTCCTGACCGTGCCTTCCTTTGCTTTAAGCTTTCCTTGCATTGTCGTGCATTGCCTAGCCTTGCGTTGTCGTGCATTAGCCTTGCCTAGCCTCACCGTGCCTTGCCTTGCGTTACCCTTTGCTTGCCTTGCCGTGCATTGCCTAGCCGTGCGTTGTCGTGCCTTAGCCTTGTTTCCCCTTGCCGTGCCGTTCCTTCCGTTACACTTGCCTTTCTTTTCTTTCCCTTGCCTTCCTTACCTTCCGTTACTCTTTGCTTGCCTTCCGTGCATTGCCTAGCCTTGCGTTGTCGTGCCTAAGCCTTATGTCGCCTGACCGTGCCTTCCTTTGCTTAAAGCTTTCCTTGCATTTTCGTGCATTGCCTCGCCTTGCGTTGTCGTGCATTAGCCTTGCCTAGCCTCACCGTGCCTTGCCTTGCGTTACCCTTTCCTTGCCTTGCCGTGCATTGCCTAGCCGTGCGTTGTCGTGCCTTAGCCTTGATTCCTCTTGCCGTGGCGTGCCTTTTGTTACACTTGCCTTGCCTGTTTTTGCCTTGCCTTCCTTTCCTTCCGTTACTCTTTCCTTGCCTTGCCGTGCTTTGCCTAGCCTTGCGTTGTCGTGCCTTAGCCTTGCCTCGCCTGACCGTGCTTTCCCATGCGTTACCCTTTACTTGCCTTGCCGTTCTTTGCCTAGCGTTCGGTGTCGTGCCTTAGACTTGTTCCCCCTTGCCGTGCCGTTCCTTCCGTTACCCTTCCCTTTCCTTGCTTTTCCTTGCCTTCCTTACCTTCCGTTACTCTTTGCTTGCCTTCCCTGAATTGCCTAGCCTTGCGTTGTCGTGCCTTTGCCTTATCTCGCCTGACCTTGCCTTCCTTTGCTTTAAGCTTTCCTTGCATTGTCGTGCATTGCCTAGCATTGCGTTTCCGTGCATTAGCCTTGCCTAGCCTCACCGTGCCTTGCCTTGCGTTACCCTTTGCTTGCCTTGCCGTGCATTGCCTAGCCGTGCGTTGTCGTGCCTTAGCCTTGTTTCCCCTTGCCGTGCCGTTCCTTCCGTTACACTTGCCTTTCTTTGCTTTCCCTTGCCTTCCTTACCTTCCGTTACTCTTTGCTTGCCTTCCGTGCATTGCCTAGCCTTGCGTTGTCGTGCCTTAGCCTTGCCTCGCCTGAACGTGCTTTCCCATGCGTTACCCTTTCCTTGCCTTGCCGTGCATTGCCCAGCCTGCGTTTCCGTGCCTTAGCCTTGTTTCCCCTTGCCGTGCAGTTCCTTCCGTTACGCTTGCCTTTCCTTGCTTTTCCTTGCCTTGCTTACCTTCCGTTGCTCTTTGCTTCCCTTCCCTGCATTGCCTAGCCTTGCGTTGTCGTGCCTTAGCCTTATCTCGCCTGACCGTGCCTTCCTTTGCTTTAAGCTTTCCTTGCATTGTCGTGCATTGCCTAGCCTTGCGTTGTCGTGCATTAGCCTTGCCTAGCCTCACCGTGCCTTGCCTTGCGTTACCCTTTCCTTGCCTTGCCGTGCATTGCCTAGCCGTGCCTTGACGTGCCTTAGCCTTGTTTCCCCTTGCCGTGGCGTGCCATTTGTTACACTTGCCTTTCCTGGCTTTGACTTGCCTTCCTTTCCTTCCGTTACTCTTTCCTTGCCTTGCCGTGCATTGCCTAGCCTTGCATTGTCGTGCCTTATCCTTGCCTCACCTGACCGTGCCTTCCCCTGCGTTACCCTTTCCTTGCCTTGCCGGGCATTGCCTAGCCCTGCGTTGCCGTGCCTTAGCCTTGTTACCCCTTGCCTTGCCGTTCCTTCCGTTACCCTTGCCTTCCCTTGCTTTCCCTTGCCTTCCTTGCGTTCCGTTACTCTTTGCTTGCTTTCCGTGCATTGCCTAGCCTTGCGTTGTCATGCCTTAGCCTTGCATCGCCTGACCGTGCTTTCCCATGCGTTAACCTTTCCTTGCCTTTCCGTGCATTGCCTAGCCGTGCGTTGTCGTGCCTTAGCCTTGTTTCCCCTTGCCTTGCCGTTCCTTCCGTTACACTTGCCTTTCCTTCCTTTCCCTTGCCTTCCTTACCTTCCGTTACTCTTTGCTTGCCTTCCGTGCATTGCCTAGCCTTGCGTTGTCGTGCCTTAGCGTTGCCTCGCCTGACCGTGCTTTCAAATGCGTTACCCTTTCCTTGCCTTGCCCTTCATTGCCTAGCGTTCGGTTTCGTGCCTTAGACTTGTTATCCCCTTGCCGTGCCGTTCCTTCCGTTACCCTGGCCTTTCCTTCCTTTTCCTTGCCTTGCTTACCTTCCGTTACTCTTTGCTTGCCTTCCCTGAATTTCCTAGCCTTGCGTTGTCGTGCCTTAGCCTTATCTCGCCTGACCTTGCCTTCCTTTGCTTTAAGCTTTCCTTGCATTGTCGTGCATCGCCTAGCCTTGCGTTTTCGTGCATTAGCCTTGCCTAGGCTCAACGTGCCTTTCCTTGCGTTACCCTTTGCTTGCTTTGCCGTGCATTGCCTAGCCGTGCGTTGTCGTGCCTTAGCCTTGTTTCCCCTTGCCGTGCCGTTCCTTCCGTTACACTTGCCTTTCTTTGCTTTCCCTTGCCTTCCTTACCTTCCGTTACTCTTTGCTTGCCTTCCGTGCATTGCCTAGCCTTGCGTTGTCGTGCCTTAGCCTTGCCTCGGCTGAACGTGCTTTCCCATGCGTTACCCTTTACTTGCCTTGCCGTGCATTGCCCAGCCTGCGTTGCCGTGCCTTAGCCTTGTTTCCCCTTGCCGTGCAGTTCCTTCCGTTACCCTTGCCTTTCCTTGCTTTTCCTTGCCTTGCTTACCTTCCGTTACTCTTTGCTTCCCTTCCCTGCATTGCCTAGCCTTGCGTTGTCGTGCCTTAGCCTTATCTCGCCTGACCGTGCCTTCCTTTGCTTTAAGCTTTCCTTGCATTGTCGTGCAATGCCTAGCCTTGCGTTGCCGTGCATTAGCCTTGCCTAGCCTCACCGTGCCTTGCCTTGCGTTACCCTTTCCTTGCCTTGCCGTGCATTGCCTAGCCCTGCGTTGCCGTGCCTTAGCCTTGTTACCCCTTGCCGTGCCGTTCCTTCCGGTACCCTTGCCTTCCCTTGCTTTCCCTTGCCTTCCTTGCGTTCCGTTACTCTTTGCTTGCTTTCCGTGCATTGCCTAGCCTTGCATTGTCGTGCCTTATCCTTGCCTCACCTGACCGTGCCTTCCCCTGCGTTACCCTTTCCTTGCCTTGCCGGGCATTGCCTAGCCCTGCGTTGCCGTGCCTTAGCCTTGTTACCCCTTGCCGTGCCGTTCCTTCCGTTACCCTTGCCTTCCCTTGCTTTCCCTTTCCTTACTTGCATTCCGTTACTCCTTGCTTGCTTTCCGTGCATTGCCTAGCCTTGCGTTGGCTTTCCTTAGCCTTGCCTCGCCTGACCGTGCTTTCCCATGCGTTACCCTTTCCTTGCCTTGCCGTGCATTGCCTAGCGTGCGTTGTCGTGCCTTAGCCTTGTTTCCCCTTGCCGTGCCGTTCCTTCCGTTACACTTGCCTTTCTTTGCTTTCCCTTGCCTTCCTTACCTTCCGTTACTCTTTGCTTGCCTTCCGTGCATTGCCAAGCCTTGCTTTGTCGTGCCTTAGCCTTGCCTCCCCTGACCGTGCTTTCCCATGCATTACCCTTTCCTTGTCTTGCCGTGCATTGCCTAGCGTGCGTTGTCGTGCCTTAGACTTGTTTCCCCTTGCCGTGCCGTTCCTTCCGTTACCATTGCCTTTCCTTGCTTTCCCTTGCCTTCCTTACCTTCCGTTACTCTTTGCTTGCCTTCCCTGCATTGCCTAGCCTTGCGTTGTCGTGCCTTAGCCTTATCTCGCCTGACCGTGCCTTCCTTTGCTTTAAGCTTTCCTTGCATTGTCGTGCATTGCCTAGCCTTGCGTTGTCGTGCATTAGCCTTGCCTAGCCTCACCGTGCCTTGCCTTGCGTTACCCTTTCCTTGCCTTGCCGTGCATTTCCTTCCCGTGTGTTGTCGTGCCTTAGCCTTGTTTCCCCTTGCCGTTGCGTGCCTTTTGTTACACTTGCCTTGCCTGGCTTTGCCTTGCCTTCCTTTCCTTCCGTTACTCTTTGCTTGCCTTGCCGTGCATTGCCTAGCCCTGCGTTGCCGTGCCTTAGCCTTGTTTCCCCTTGCCGTGCAGTTCCTTCCGTTATCCTTGCCTTTCCTTCCTTTCCTTGCTTTGCTTACCTTCCGTTACTCTTTGCTTCCCTTCCCTGCATTGCCTAGCCTTGCGTTGTCGTGCCTTAGCCTTATCTCGCCTGACCGTGCCTTCCTTTGCTTTAAGCTTTCCTTGCATTGTCGTGCATTGCCTAGCCTTGCGTTGTCGTGCATTAGCCTTGCCTAGCCTCACCGTGCCTTGCCTTGCGTTACCCTTTCCTTGCCTTGCCGTGCATTGCCTAGCGTGCGTTGTCGTGCCTTAGACTTGTTTCCCCTTGACGTGCCGTTCCTTCCGTTACACTTGCCTTTCTTTGCTTTCCCTTGCCTTCCTTACCTTCCGTTACTCTTTGCTTGCCTTCCGTGCATTGCCTAGCCTTGCGTTGTCGTGCCTTAGCCTTATCTCGCCTGACCTTGCCTTCCTTTGCTTTAAGCTTTCCTTGTATTGTCGTGCATTGCCTAGCCTTGCGTTGTCGTGCATTAGCCTTGCCTAGCCTCACCGTGCCTTGCCTTGCGTTACCCTTTCCTTGCCTTGCCGTGCATTGCCTTGCCGTGCATTGCCTAGCCTTGCGTTGTCGTGCCTTAGCCTTGTTTCCCCTTGCCGTGCCGTTCCTTCCGTTACCCTTGCCTTCCCTTGCTTTCCCTTGCCTTCCTTGCGTTCCGTTACTCTTTGCTTGCTTTCCGTGCATTGCCTAGCCTTGCGTTGTCATGCCTTAGGCTTGCCTAGCCTGACCGTGCTTTCCCATGCGTTACCCTTTCCTTGCCTTGCCGTGCATTGCCTAGCGTGCGTTGTCGTGCCTTAGCCTTGTTTCCCCTTGCCGTGCCGTTCCTTCCGTTACACTTGCCTTTCTTTGCTTTCCCTTGCCTTCCTTACCTTCCGTTACTCTTTGCTTGCCTTCCGTGCATTGCCTAGCCTTGCGTTGTCGTGCCTTAGCCTTATCTCGCCTGACCGTGCCTTCCTTTGCTTTAAGCTTTCCTTGTATTGTCGTGCATTGCCTAGCCTTGCGTTGTCGTGCATTAGCCTTGCCTAGCCTCACCGTGCCTTGCCTTGCGTTACCCTTTCCTTGCCTTGCCGTGCATTGCCTAGCCGTGCGTTGTCGTGCCTTAGCCTTGATTCCCCTTGCCGTGGCGTGCCTTTTGTTACACTTGCCTTGCCTGGCTTTGCCTTGCCTTCCTTTCCTTCCGTTACACTTTCCTTGCCTTGCCGTGCATTGCCTAGCCTTGCATTGTCGTGCCTTATCCTTGCCTCACCTGACCGTGCCTTCCCCTGCGTTACCCTTTCCTTGCCTTGCCGTGCATTGCCTAGCCCTGCGTTGTCGGGCCTTAGCCTTCTTACCCCTTGCCGTGCCGTACCTTCCGTTACCCTTGCCTTCCCTTGCTTTCCCTTGTCTTCCTTGCGTTCCGTTACTCTTTGCTTGCTTTCCGTGCATTGCCTAGCCTTGCGTTGTCATGCCTTAGCCTTGCCTCGCCTGACCGTGCTTTCCCATGCGTTACCCTTTCCTTGCCTTGCCGTGCATTGCCTAGCGTGCGTTGTCGTGCCTTAGGCTTGTTTCCGCTTCCCGTGCCGTTCCTTCCGTTACACTTGCCTTTCCTTGCTTTCCCTTGCCTTCCTTACCTTCCGTTACTCTTTGCTTGCCTTCCGTGCATTGCCTAGCCTTGCGTTGTCGTGCCTTAGCCTTGCCTCGCCTGACCGTGCTTTCCCATGCGTTACCCTTTCCTTGCCTTGCCGTTCATTGCCTAGCGTTCGGTGTCGTGCCTTAGACTTGTTCCCCCTTGCCGTGCCGTTCCTTCCGTTACCCTTGCCTTTCCTTGCTTTTCCTTGCCTTCCTTACCTTCCGTTACTCTTTGCTTGCCTTCCCTGCATTGCCTAGCCTTGCGTTGTCGTGCCTTACCCTTGCCTCGCCTGACCGTGCTTTCCCATGCGTTACCCTTTCCTTGCCTTGCCGTGCATTGCCTAGCGTGCGTTGTCGTGCCTTAGCCTTGTTCCCCCTTGCCGTGCCGTTCCTTCCGTTACCCTTGCCTTTCCTTGCTTTTCCTTGCCTTGCTTACCTTCCGTTACTCTTTGCTTGCCTTCCGTGCATTGCCTAGCCTTGGGTTGTCGTGCCTTAGCCTTGCCTCGCCTGACCGTGCCTTCCTTTGCTTTAAGCTTTCCTTGCATTGTCGTGCATTGCCTAGCCTCGCGTTGTCGTGCATTAGCCTTGCCTAGCCTCACCGTGCCTTGCCTTGCGTTACCCTTTCCTTGCCTTGCCGTGCATTGCCTAGCCGTGCGTTGATGTGCCTTAGCCTTGTTTCCCCTTGCCGTGGCGTGCCTTTTGTTACACTTGCCTTTCCTGGCTTTGACTTGCCTTCCTTTCCTTCCGTTACTCTTTCCTTGCCTTGCCGTGCATTGCCTAGCCTTACATTGTCGTGCCTTATCCTTGCCTCACCTGACCGTGCCTTGCCTTGCGTTACCCTTTGCTTGCCTTGCCGTGCATTGCCTAGCGTGCCTTGTCGTGCCTTAGCCTTGTTTCCCCTTGCCGTGCCGTTCCTTCCGTTACACTTGCCTTTCTTTGCTTTCCCTTGCCTTCCTTAACTTCCGTTACTCTTTGCTTGCCTTCCGTGCATTGCCTAGCCTTGCGTTGTCGTGCCTTAGCCTTATCTCTCCTGACCGTGCCTTCCTTTGCTTTAAGCTTTCCTTGCATTGTCGTGCATTGCCTAGCCTTGCGTTGTCGTGCATTAGCCTTGCCTAGCCTCACCGTGCCTTGCCTTGCGTTACCCTTTGCTTGCCTTGCCGTGCATTGCCTAGCCGTGCGTTGTCGTGCCTTAGCCTTGTTTCCCCTTGCCGTGCCGTTCCTTCCGTTACACTTGCCTTTCTTTTCTTTCCCTTGCCTTCCTTACCTTCCGTTACTCTTTGCTTGCCTTCCGTGCATTGCCTAGCCTTGCGTTGTCGTGCCTAAGCCTTATGTCGCCTGACCGTGCCTTCCTTTGCTTAAAGCTTTCCTTGCATTTTCGTGCATTGCCTCGCCTTGCGTTGTCGTGCATTAGCCTTGCCTAGCCTCACCGTGCCTTGCCTTGCGTTACCCTTTCCTTGCCTTGCCGTGCATTGTCTAGCCGTGCGTTGTCGTGCCTTAGCCTTGATTCCCCTTGCCGTGGCGTGCCTTTTGTTACACTTGCCTTGCCTGTTTTTGCCTTGCCTTCCGTTCCTTCCGTTACTCTTTCCTTGCCTTGCCGTGCATTGCCTAGCCTTGCGTTGTCGTGCCTTAGCCTTGCCTCGCCTGACCGTGCTTTCCCATGCGTTACCCTTTACTTGCCTTGCCGTTCTTTGCCTAGCGTTCGGTGTCGTGCCTTAGACTTGTTCCCCCTTGCCGTGCCGTTCCTTCCGTTACCCTTCCCTTTCCTTGCTTTTCCTTGCCTTCCTTACCTTCCGTTACTCTTTGCTTGCCTTCCCTGAATTGCCTAGCCTTGCGTTGTCGTGCCTTTGCCTTATCTCGCCTGACCTTGCCTTCCTTTGCTTTAAGCTTTCCTTGCATTGTCGTGCATTGCCTAGCATTGCGTTTCCGTGCATTAGCCTTGCCTAGCCTCACCGTGCCTTGCCTTGCGTTACCCTTTGCTTGCCTTGCCGTGCATTGCCTAGCCGTGCGTTGTCGTGCCTTAGCCTTGTTTCCCCTTGCCGTGCCGTTCCTTCCGTTACACTTGCCTTTCTTTGCTTTCCCTTGCCTTCCTTACCTTCCGTTACTCTTTGCTTGCCTTCCGTGCATTGCCTAGCCTTGCGTTGTCGTGCCTTAGCCTTGCCTCGCCTGAACGTGCTTTCCCATGCGTTACCCTTTCCTTGCCTTGCCGTGCATTGCCCAGCCTGCGTTGCCGTGCCTTAGCCTTGTTTCCCCTTGCCGTGCAGTTCCTTCCGTTACGCTTGCCTTTCCTTGCTTTTCCTTGCCTTGCTTACCTTCCGTTGCTCTTTGCTTCCCTTCCCTGCATTGCCTAGCCTTGCGTTGTCGTTCCTTAGCCTTATCTCGCCTGACCGTGCCTTCCTTTGCTTTAAGCTTTCCTTGCATTGTCGTGCATTGCCTAGCCTTGCGTTGTCGTGCATTAGCCTTGCCTAGCCTCACCGTGCCTTGCCTTGCGTTACCCTTTCCTTGCCTTGCCGTGCATTGCCTAGCCGTGCGTTGACGTGCCTTAGCCTTGTTTCCCCTTGCCGTGGCGTGCCATTTGTTACACTTGCCTTTCCTGGCTTTGACTTGCCTTCCTTTCCTTCCGTTACTCTTTCCTTGCCTTGCCGTGCATTGCCTAGCCTTGCATTGTCGTGCCTTATCCTTGCCTCACCTGACCGTGCCTTCCCCTGCGTTACCCTTTCCTTGCCTTGCCGGGCATTGCCTAGACCTGCGTTGCCGTGCCTTAGCCTTGTTACCCCTTGCCTTGCCGTTCCTTCCGTTACCCTTGCCTTCCCTTGCTTTCCCTTGCCTTCCTTGCGTTCCGTTACTCTTTGCTTGCTTTCCGTGCATTGCCTAGCCTTGCGTTGTCATGCCTTAGCCTTGCATCGCCTGACCGTGCTTTCCCATGCGTTACCCTTTCCTTGCCTTTCCGTGCATTGCCTAGCCGTGCGTTGTCGTGCCTTAGCCTTGTTTCCCCTTGCCTTGCCGTTCCTTCCGTTACACTTGCCTTTCCTTCCTTTCCCTTGCCTTCCTTACCTTCCGTTACTCTTTGCTTGCCTTCCGTGCATTGCCTAGCCTTGCGTTGTCGTGCCTTAGCGTTGCCTCGCCTGACCGTGCTTTCAAATGCGTTACCCTTTCCTTGCCTTGCCGTTCATTGCCTAGCGTTCGGTGTCGTGCCTTAGACTTGTTTCCCCTTGCCGTGCCGTTCCTTCCGTTACCCTGGCCTTTCCTTCCTTTTCCTTGCCTTGCTTACCTTCCGTTACTCTTTGCTTGCCTTCCCTGAATTTCCTAGCCTTGCGTTGTCGTGCCTTAGCCTTATCTCGCCTGACCTTGCCTTCCTTTGCTTTAAGCTTTCCTTGCATTGTCGTGCATCGCCTAGCCTTGCGTTTTCGTGCACTAGCCTTGCCTAGCCTCAACGTGCCTTTCCTTGCGTTACCCTTTGCTTGCTTTGCCGTGCATTGCCTAGCCGTGCGTTGTCGTGCCTTAGCCTTGTTTCCCCTTGCCGTGCCGTTCCTTCCGTTACACTTGCCTTTCTTTGCTTTCCCTTGCCTTCCTTACCTTCCGTTACTCTTTGCTTGCCTTCCGTGCATTGCCTAGCCTTGCGTTGTCCTGCCTTAGCCTTGCCTCGGCTGAACGTGCTTTCCCATGCGTTACCCTTTACTTGCCTTGCCGTGCATTGCCCAGCCTGCGTTGCCGTGCCTTAGCCTTGTTTCCCCTTGCCGTGCAGTTCCTTCCGTTACCCTTGCCTTTCCTTGCTTTTCCTTGCCTTGCTTACCTTCCGTTACTCTTTGCTTCCCTTCCCTGCATTGCCTAGCCTTGCGTTGTCGTGCCTTAGCCTTATCTCGCCTGACCGTGCCTTCCTTTGCTTTAAGCTTTCCTTGCATTGTCGTGCAATGCCTAGCCTTGCGTTGCCGTGCATTAGCCTTGCCTAGCCTCACCGTGCCTTGCCTTGCGTTACCCTTTCCTTGCCTTGCCGTGCATTGCCTAGCCGTGCGTTGTCGTGCCTTAGCCTTGTTACCCCTTGCCGTGCCGTTCCTTCCGGTACCCTTGCCTTCCCTTGCTTTCCCTTGCCTTCCTTGCGTTCCGTTACTCTTTGCTTGCTTTCCGTGCATTGCCTAGCCTTGCATTGTCGTGCCTTATCCTTGCCTCACCTGACCGTGCCTTCCCCTGCGTTACCCTTTCCTTGCCTTGCCGGGCATTGCCTAGCCCTGCGTTGCCGTGCCTTAGCCTTGTTACCCCTTGCCGTGCCGTTCCTTCCGTTACCCTTGCCTTCCCTTGCTTTCCCTTTCCTTCCTTGCATTCCGTTACTCCTTGCTTGCTTTCCGTGCATTGCCTAGCCTTGCGTTGGCTTTCCTTAGCCTTGCCTCGCCTGACCGTGCTTTCCCATGCGTTACCCTTTCCTTGCCTTGCCGTGCATTGCCTAGCGTGCGTTGTCGTGCCTTAGCCTTGTTTCCCCTTGCCGTGCCGTTCCTTCCGTTACACTTGCCTTTCTTTGCTTTCCCTTGCCTTCCTTACCTTCCGTTACTCTTTGCTTGCCTTCCGTGCATTGCCTAGCCTTGCGTTGTCGTGCCTTAGCCTTATCTCGCCTGACCGTGCCTTCCTTTGCTTTAAGCTTTCCTTGTATTGTCGTGCAATGCCTAGCCTTGCGTTGTCGTGCATTAGCCTTGCCTAGCCTCACCGTGCCTTGCCTTGCGTTACCCTTTCCTTGCCTTGCCGTGCATTGCCTAGCCGTGCGTTGTCGTGCCTTAGCCTTGATTCCCCTTGCCGTGGCGTGCCTTTTGTTACACTTGCCTTGCCTGGCTTTGCCTTGCCTTCCTTTCCTTCCGTTACTCTTTCCTTGCCTTGCCGTGCATTGCCTAGCCTTGCATTGTCGTGCCTTATCCTTGCCTCACCTGACCGTGCCTTCCCCTGCGTTACCCTTTCCTTGCCTTGCCGTGCATTGCCTAGCCCTGCGTTGTCGGGCCTTAGCCTTCTTACCCCTTGCCGTGCCGTACCTTCCGTTACCCTTGCCTTCCCTTGCTTTCCCTTGTCTTCCTTGCGTTCCGTTACTCTTTGCTTGCTTTCCGTGCATTGCCTAGCCTTGCGTTGTCATGCCTTAGCCTTGCCTCGCCTGACCGTGCTTTCCCATGCGTTACCCTTTCCTTGCCTTGCCGTGCATTGCCTAGCGTGCGTTGTCGTGCCTTAGGCTTGTTTCCCCTTCCCGTGCCGTTCCTTCCGTTACACTTGCCTTTCCTTGCTTTCCCTTGCCTTCCTTACCTTCCGTTACTCTTTGCTTGCCTTCCGTGCATTGCCTAGCCTTGCGTTGTCGTGCCTTAGCCTTGCCTCCCCTGACCGTGCTTTCCCATGCGTTACCCTTTCCTTGCCTTGCCGTTCATTGCCTAGCGTTCGGTGTCGTGCCTTAGACTTGTTCCCCCTTGCCGTGCCGTTCCTTCCGTTACCCTTGCCTTTCCTTGCTTTTCCTTGCCTTCCTTACCTTCCGTTACTCTTTGCTTGCCTTCCCTGAATTTCCTAGCCTTGCGTTGTCGTGCCTTAGCCTTGCCTCGCCTGACCGTGCTTTCCCATGCGTTACCCTTTCCTTGCCTTGCCGTGCATTGCCTAGCGTGCGTTGTCGTGCCTTAGCCTTGTTACCCCTTGCCGTGCCGTTCCTTATGTTACCCTTGCCTTCCCTTGCTTTCCCTTGCCTTCCTTGCTTTCCGTTACTCTTTGCTTGCTTTCCGTGCATTGCCTAGCCTTGCGTTGTCATGCCTTAGGCTTGCCTCGCCTGACCGTGCTTTCCCATGCGTTACCCTTTCCTTGCCTTGCCGTGCATTGCCTAGCGTGCGTTGTCGTGCCTTAGCCTTGTTTCCCCTTGCCGTGCCGTTCCTTCCGTTACACTTGCCTTTCTTTGCTTTCCCTTGCCTTCCTTACCTTCCGTTACTCTTTGCTTGCCTTCCGTGCATTGCCTAGCCTTGCGTTGTCGTGCCTTAGCCTTATCTCGCCTGACCGTGCCTTCCTTTGCTTTAAGCTTTCCTTGCATTGTCGTGCATTGCCTAGCCTTGCGTTGTCGTGCATTAGCCTTGCCTAGCCTCAACGTGCCTTGCCTTGCGTTACCCTTTCCTTGCCTTGCCGTGCATTGCCTAGCCGTGCGTTGTCGTGCCTTAGCCTTGATTCCCCTTGCCGTGGCGTGCCTTTTGTTACACTTGCCTTGCCTGGCTTTGCCTTGCCTTCCTTTCCTTCCGTTACTCTTTCCTTGCCTTGCCGTGCATTGCCTAGCCTTGCATTGTCGTGCCTTATCCTTGCCTCACCTTACCGTGCCTTCCCCTGCGTTACCCTTTCCTTGCCTTGCCGTGCATTGCCTAGCCCTGCGTTGTCGTGCCTTAGCCTTCTTACCCCTTGCCGTGCCCTTCCTTCCGTTACCCTTGCCTTCCCTTGCTTTCCCTTGCCTTCCTTGCGTTCCGTTACTCTTTGCTTGCTTTCCGTGCATTGCCTAGCCTTGCGTTGTAATGCCTTAGCCTTGCCTCGCCTGACCGTGCTTTCCCATGCGTTACCCTTTCCTTGCCTTGCCGTGCATTGCCTAGCGTGCGTTGTCGTGCCTTAACCTTGTTTCCCCTTGCCGTGCCGTTCCTTCCGTTACACTTGCCTTTCCTTGCTTTCCCTTGCCTTCCTTACCTTCCGTTACTCTTTGCTTGCCTTCCGTCCATTGCCTAGCCTTGCGTTGTCGTGCCTTAGCCTTGCCTCGCCTGACCGTGCATTCCCATGCGTTACCCTTTCCTTGCCTTGCCGTGCATTGCCTAGCGTGCGTTGTCGTGCCTTAGCCTTGTTACCCCTTGCCGTGCCGTTCCTTCCGTTACCCTTGCCTTCCCTTGCTTTCCCATGCCTTCCTTGCGTTCCGTTACTCTTTGCTTGCTTTCCGTGCATTGCCTAGCCTTGCGTTGTCATGCCTTAGGCTTGCCTCGCCTGACCGTGCTTTCCCATGCGTTACCCTTTCCTTGCCTTGCCGTGCATTGCCTAGCGTGCGTTGTCGTGCCTTAGCCTTGTTTCCCCTTGCCGTGCCGTTCCTTCCGTTACACTTGCCTTTCTTTGCTTTCCCTTGCCTTCCTTACCTTCCGTTACTCTTTGCTTGCCTTCCCTGCATTGCCTAGCCTTGCGTTGTCGTGCCTTAGCCTTATCTCGCCTGACCTTGCCTTCCTTTGCTTTAAGCTTTCCTTGCATTGTCGTGCATTGCCTAGCATTGCGTTTCCGTGCATTAGCCTTGCCTAGCCTCACCGTGCCTTGCCTTGCGTTACCCATTGCTTGCCTTGCCGTGCATTGCCTAGCCGTGCGTTGTCGTGCCTTAGCCTTGTTTCCCCTTGCCGTGCCGTTCCTTCCGTTACACTTGCCTTTCTTTGCTTTCCCTTGCCTTCCTTACCTTCCGTTACTCTTTGCTTGCCTTCCGTGCATTGCCAAGCCTTGCTTTGTCGTGCCTTAGCCTTGCCTCCCCTGACCGTGCTTTCCCATGCATTACCCTTTCCTTGTCTTGCCGTGCATTGCCTAGCGTGCGTTGTCGTGCCTTAGACTTGTTTCCCCTTGCCGTGCCGTTCCTTCCGTAACACTTGCCTTTCCTTGCTTTCCCTTGCCTTCCTTACCTTCCGTTACTCTTTGCTTGCCTTCCCTGCATTGCCTAGCCTTGCGTTGTCGTGCCTTAGCCTTATCTCGCCTGACCGTGCCTTCCTTTGCTTTAAGCTTTCCTTGCATTGTCGTGCATTGCCTAGCCTTGCGTTGTCGTGCATTAGCCTTGCCTAGCCTCACCGTGCCTTGCCTTGCGTTACCCTTTCCTTGCCTTGCCGTGCATTGCCTTGCCGTGCATTGCCTAGCCCTGCGTTGTCGTGCCTTAGCCTTCTTACCCCTTGCCGTGCCGTTCCTTCCGTTACCCTTGCCTTCCCTTGCTTTCCCTTGACTTCCTTGCGTTCCGTTACTCTTTGCTTGCTTTCCGTGCATTGCCTAGCCTTGCGTTGTCATGCCTTAGGCTTGCCTAGCCTGACCGTGCTTTCCCATGCGTTACCCTTTCCTTCCCTTGCCGTGCATTGCCTAGCGTGCGTTGTCGTGCCTTAGCCTTGTTTCCCCTTGCCGTGCCGTTCCTTCCGTTACACTTGCCTTTCTTTGCTTTCCCTTGCCTTCCTTACCTTCCGTTACTCTTTGCTTGCCTTCCGTGCATTGCCTAGCCTTGCGTTGTCGTGCCTTAGCCTTATCTCGCCTGACCGTGCCTTCCTTTGCTTTAAGCTTTCCTTGTATTGTCGTGCATTGCCTAGCCTTGCGTTGTCGTGCATTAGCCTTGCCTAGCCTCACCGTGCCTTGCCTTGCGTTACCCTTTCCTTGCCTTGCCGTGCATTGCCTAGCCGTGCGTTGTCGTGCCTTAGCCTTGATTCCCCTTGCCGTGGCGTGCCTTTTGTTACACTTGCCTTGCCTGGCTTTGCCTTGCCTTCCTTTCCTTCCGTTACTCTTTCCTTGCCTTGCCGTGCATTGCCTAGCCTTGCATTGTCGTGCCTTATCCTTGCCTCACCTGACCGTGCCTTCCCCTGCGTTACCCTTTCCTTGCCTTGCCGTGCATTGCCTAGCCCTGCGTTGTCGGGCCTTAGCCTTCTTACCCCTTGCCGTGCCGTACCTTCCGTTACCCTTGCCTTCCCTTGCTTTCCCTTGTCTTCCTTGCGTTCCGTTACTCTTTGCTTGCTTTCCGTGCATTGCCTAGCCTTGCGTTGTCATGCCTTAGCCTTGCCTCGCCTGACCGTGCTTTCCCATGCGTTACCCTTTCCTTGCCTTGCCGTGCATTGCCTAGCGTGCGTTGTCGTGCCTTAGGCTTGTTTCCCCTTCCCGTGCCGTTCCTTCCGTTACACTTGCCTTTCCTTGCTTTCCCTTGCCTTCCTTACCTTCCGTTACTCTTTGCTTGCCTTCCGTGCATTGCCTAGCCTTGCGTTGTCGTGCCTTAGCCTTGCCTCCCCTGACCGTGCTTTCCCATGCGTTACCCTTTCCTTGCCTTGCCGTTCATTGCCTAGCGTTCGGTGTCGTGCCTTAGACTTGTTCCCCCTTGCCGTGCCGTTCCTTCCGTTACCCTTGCCTTTCCTTGCTTTTCCTTGCCTTCCTTACCTTCCGTTACTCTTTGCTTGCCTTCCCTGAATTTCCTAGCCTTGCGTTGTCGTGCCTTAGCCTTGCCTCGCCTGACCGTGCTTTCCCATGCGTTACCCTTTCCTTGCCTTGCCGTGCATTGCCTAGCCTTGCATTGTCGTGCCTTATCCTTGCCTCACTTACCGTGCCTTCCCCTGCGTTACCCTTTCCTTGCCTTGCCGTGCATTGCCTAGCCCTGCGTTGTCGTGCCTTAGCCTTCTTACCCCTTGCCGTGCCCTTCCTTCCGTTACCCTTGCCTTCCCTTGCTTTCCCTTGCCTTCCTTGCGTTCCGTTACTCTTTGCTTGCTTTCCGTGCATTGCCTAGCCTTGCGTTGTAATGCCTTAGCCTTGCCTCGCCTGACCGTGCTTTCCCATGCGTTACCCTTTCCTTGCCTTGCCGTGCATTGCCTAGCGTGCGTTGTCGTGCCTTAACCTTGTTTCCCCTTGCCGTGCCGTTCCTTCCGTAACACTTGCCTTTCCTTGCTTTCCCTTGCCTTCCTTACCTTCCGTTACTCTTTGCTTGCCTTCCGTGCATTGCCCAGCGTTGCGTTGTCGTGCCTTAGCTTTGCCTCGCCTGACCGTGCTTTCCCATGCGTTACCCTTTCCTTGCCTTGCCGTGCATTGCCTAGCGTGCGTTGTCGTGCCTTAGCCTTGTTACCCCTTGCCGTGCCGTTCCTTCCGTTACCCTTGCCTTCCCTTGCTTTCCCATGCCTTCCTTGCGTTCCGTTACTCTTTGCTTGTTTCGGTGCATTGCCTAGCCTTGCGTTGTCATGCCTTAGGCTTGCCTCGCCTGACCGTGCTTTCCCATGCGTTACCCTTTCCTTGCCTTGCCGTGCATTGCCTAGCGTGCGTTGTCGTGCCTTAGCCTTGTTTCCCCTTGCCGTGCCGTTCCTTCCGTTACACTTGCCTTTCTTTGCTTTCCCTTGCCTTCCTTACCTTCCGTTACTCTTTGCTTGCCTTCCCTGAATTGCGTAGCCTTGCGTTGTCGTGCCTTTGCCTTATCTCGCCTGACCTTGCCTTCCTTTGCTTTAAGCTTTCCTTGCATTGTCGTGCATTTCCTAGCATTGCGTTTCCGTGCATTAGCCTTGCCTAGCCTCACCGTGCCTTGCCTTGCGTTACCCATTGCTTGCCTTGCCGTGCATTGCCTAGCCGTGCGTTGTCGTGCCTTAGCCTTGTTTCCCCTTGCCGTGCCGTTCCTTCCGTTACACTTGCCTTTCTTTGCTTTCCCTTGCCTTCCTTACCTTCCGTTACTCTTTGCTTGCCTTCCGTGCATTGCCAAGCCTTGCTTTGTCGTGCCTTAGCCTTGCCTCCCCTGACCGTGCCTTCCCATGCATTACCCTTTCCTTGTCTTGCCGTGCATTGCCTAGCGTGCGTTGTCGTGCCTTAGACTTGTTTCCCCTTGCCGTGCCGTTCCTTCCGTAACACTTGCCTTTCCTTGCTTTCCCTTGCCTTCCTTACCTTCCGTTACTCTTTGCTTGCCTTCCCTGCATTGCCTAGCCTTGCGTTGTCGTGCCTTAGCCTTATCTCGCCTGACCGTGCCTTCCTTTGCTTTAAGCTTTCCTTGCATTGTCGTGCATTGCCTAGCCTTGCGTTGTCGTGCATTAGCCTTGCCTAGCCTCACCGTGCCTTGCCTTGCGTTACCCTTTCCTTGCCTTGCCGTGCATTTCCTTCCCGTGTGTTGTCGTGCCTTAGCCTTGTTTCCCCTTGCCGTTGCGTGCCTTTTGTTACACTTGCCTTGCCTGGCTTTGCCTTGCCTTCCTTTCCTTCCGTTACTCTTTGCTTGCCTTGCCGTGCATTGCCTAGCCCTGCGTTGCCGTGCCTTAGCCTTGTTTCCCCTTGCCGTGCAGTTCCTTCCGTTACCCTTGCCTTTCCTTCCTTTCCTTGCCTTGCTTACCTTCCGTTACTCTTTGCTTCCCTTCCCTGCATTGCCTAGCCTTGCGTTGTCGTGCCTTAGCCTTATCTCGCCTGACCGTGCCTTCCTTTGCTTTAAGCTTTCCTTGCATTGTCGTGCATTGCCTAGCCTTGCGTTGTCGTGCATTAGCCTTGCCTAGCCTCACCGTGCCTTGCCTTGCGTTACCCTTTCCTTGCCTTGCCGTGCATTGCCTAGCGTGCGTTGTCGTGCCTTAGCCTTGTTTCCCCTTGCCGTGCCGTTCCTTCCGTTACACTTGCCTTTCCTTGCTTTCCCTTGCCTTCCTTACCTTCCGTTACTCTTTGCTTGCCTTCCGTGCATTGCCTAGCCTTGCGTTGTCGTGCCTTAGCCTTATCTCGCCTGACCGTGCCTTCCTTTGCTTTAAGCTTTCCTTGTATTGTCGTGCATTGCCTAGCCTTGCGTTGTCGTGCATTAGCCTTGCCTAGCCTCACCGTGCCTTGCCTTGCGTTACCCTTTCCTTGCCTTGCCGTGCATTGCCTTGCCGTGCATTGCCTAGCCCTGCGTTGTCGTGCCTTAGCCTTCTTACCCCTTGCCGTGCCGTTCCTTCCGTTACCCTTGCCTTCCCTTGCTTTCCCTTGACTTCCTTGCGTTCCGTTACTCTTTGCTTGCTTTCCGTGCATTGCCTAGCCTTGCGTTGTCATGCCTTAGGCTTGCCTAGCCTGACCGTGCTTTCCCATGCGTTACCCTTTCCTTGCCTTGCCGTGCATTGCCTAGCGTGCGTTGTCGTGCCTTAGCCTTGTTTCCCCTTGCCGTGCCGTTCCTTCCGTTACACTTGCCTTTCTTTGCTTTCCCTTGCCTTCCTTACCTTCCGTTACTCTTTGCTTGCCTTCCGTGCATTGCCTAGCCTTGCGTTGTCGTGCCTTAGCCTTGCGTCGCCTGAACGTGCTTTCCCATGCGTTACCCTTTCCTTGCCTTGCCGTGCATTGCCCAGCCTGCGTTGCCGTGCCTTAGCCTTGTTTCCCCTTGCCGTGCAGTTCCTTCCGTTACCCTTGCCTTTCCTTGCTTTTCCTTGCCTTGCTTACCTTCCGTTACTCTTTGATTCCCTTCCCTGCATTGCCTAGCCTTGCGTTGTCGTGCCTTAGCCTTATCTCGCCTGACCGTGCCTTCCTTTGCTTTAAGCTTTCCTTGCATTGTCGTGCATTGCCTAGCCTTGCGTTGTCGTGCATTAGCCTTGCCTAGCCTCACCGTGCCTTCCCCTGCGTTACCCTTTCCTTGCATTGCCGTGCATTGCCTAGCCGTGCGTTGTCGTGCCTTAGCCTTGTTTCCCCTTGCCGTGGCGTGCCTTTTGTTACACTTGCCTTTCCTGGCTTTGACTTGCCTTCCTTTCCTTCCGTTACTCTTTCCTTGCCTTGCCGTGCATTGCCTAGCCTTGCATTGTCGTGCCTTATCCTTGCCTCACCTGACCGTGCCTTCCCCTGCGTTACCCTTTCCTTGCCTTGCCGGGCATTGCCTAGCCCTGCGTTGCCGTGCCTTAGCCTTGTTACCCCTTGCCGTGTCGTTCCTTCCGGTACCCTTGCCTTCCCTTGCTTTCCCTTGCCTTCCTTGCGTTCCGTTACTCTTTGCTTGCTTTCCGTGCATTGCCTAGCCTTGCATTGTCGTGCCTTATCCTTGCCTCACCTGACCGTGCCTTCCCCTGCGTTACCCTTTCCTTGCCTTGCCGGGCATTGCCTAGCCCTGCGTTGCCGTGCCTTAGCCTTGTTACCCCTTGCCGTGCCGTTCCTTCCGTTACCCTTGCCTTCCCTTGCTTTCCCTTTCCTTCCTTGCATTCCGTTACTCCTTGCTTGCTTTCCGTGCATTGCCTAGCCTTGCGTTGGCTTTCCTTAGCCTTGCCTCGCCTGACCGTGCTTTCCCATGCGTTACCCTTTCCTTGCCTTGCCGTGCATTGCCTAGCGTGCGTTGTCGTGCCTTAGCCTTGTTTCCCCTTGCCGTGCCGTTCCTTCCGTTACCCTTGCCTTCCCTTGCTTTCCCTTGCCTTCCTTGCGTTCCGTTACTCTTTGCTTGCTTTCCGTGCATTGCCTAGCCTTGCGTTGTCATGCCTTAGCCTTGCCTCGCCTGACCGTGCTTTCCCATGCGTTACCCTTTCCTTGCCTTGCCGTGCATTGCCTAGCGTGCGTTGTCGTGCCTTAACCTTGTTTCCCCTTGCCGTGCCGTTCCTTCCGTTACCCTTGCCTTTCCTTGCTTTTCCTTGCCTTCCTTACCTTCCGTTACTCTTTGCTTGCCTTCCCTGAATTTCCTAGCCTTGCGTTGTCGTGCCTTAGCCTTGCCTCGCCTGACCGTGCTTTCCCATGCGTTACCCTTTCCTTGCCTTGCCGTTCATTGCCTAGCGTGCGTTGTCGTGCCTTAGCCTTGTTACCCCTTGCCGTGCCGTTCCTTCCGTTACCCTTGCCTTCCCTTGCTTTCCCTTGCCTTCCTTGCGTTCCGTTACTCTTTGCTTGCTTTCGGTGCATTGCCTAGCCTTGCGTTGTCATGCCTTAGGCTTGCCTCGCCTGACCGTGCTTTCCCATGCGTTACCCTTTCCTTGCCTTGCCGTGCATTGCCTAGCGTGCGTTGTCGTGCCTTAGCCTTGTTTCCCCTTGCCGTGCCGTTCCTTCCGTTACACTTGCCTTTATTTGCTTAACCTTGCCTTCCTTACCTTCCGTTACTCTTTGCTTGCCTTCCGTGCATTGCCTAGCCTTGCGTTGTCGTGCCTAAGCCTTATCTCGCCTGACCGTGCCTTCCTTTCCTTTAAGCTTTCCTTGCATTGTCGTGCATTGCCTAGCCTTGCGTTGTCGTGCATTAGCCTTGCCTAGCCTCACCGTGCCTTGCCTTGCGTTACCCTTTCCTTGCCTTGCCGTGCATTGCCTAGCCGTGCGTTGTCGTGCCTTAGCCTTGATTCCCCTTGCCGTGGCGTGCCTTTTGTTACACTTGCCTTGCCTGGCTTTGCCTTGCCTTCCTTTCCTTCCGTTACTCTTTCCTTGCCTTGCCGTGCATTGCCTAGCCTTGCATTGTCGGGCCTTATCCTTGCCTCACCTGACCGTGCCTTCCCCTGCGTTACCCTTTCCTTGCCTTGCCGTGCATTGCCTAGCCCTGCGTTGTCGTGCCTTAGCCTTCTTACCCCTTGCCGTGCCGTTCCTTCCGTTACCCTTGCCTTCCCTTGCTTTCCCTTGCCTTCCTTGCGTTCCGTTACTCTTTGCTTGCTTTCCGTGCATTGCCTAGCCTTGCGTTGTCATGCCTTAGCCTTGCCTCGCCTGACCGTGCTTTCCCATGCGTTACCCTTTCCTTGCCTTGCCGTTCATTGCCTAGCGTTCGGTGTCGTGCCTTAGACTTGTTCCCCCTTACCGTGCCGTTCCTTCCGTTACACTTGCCTTTCCTTGCTTTTCCTTGCCTTGCTTACCTTCCGTTACTCTTTGCTTGCCTTCCCTGAATTGCCTAGACTTGCGTTGTCGTGCCTTTGCCTTATCTCGCCTGACCTTGCCTTCCTTTGCTTTAAGCTTATCTTGCATTGTCGTGCATTGCCTAGCATTGCGTTTCCGTGCATTAGCCTTGCCTAGCCTAACCGTGCCTTGCCTTCCGTTACTCTTTGCTTGCCTTCCCTGAATTGCCTAGCCTTGCGTTGTCGTGCCTTAGACTTGTTCCCCCTTGCCGTGCCGTTCCTTCCGTTACCCTTGCCTTTCCTTGCTTTTCCTTGCCTTCCTTACCTTCCGTTACTCTTTGCTTGCCTTCCCTGAATTGCCTAGCCTTGCGTTGTCGTGCCTTACCCTTGCCTCGCCTGACCGTGCTTTCCCATGCGTTACCCTTTCCTTGCCTTGCCGTGCATTGCCTAGCGTGCGTTGTCGTGCCTTAGCCTTGTTCCCCCTTGCCGTGCCGTTCCTTCCGTTACCCTTGCCTTTCCTTGCTTTTCCTTGCCTTCCTTACCTTCCGTTACTCTTTGCTTGCCTTCCGTGCATTGCCTAGCCTTGCGTTGTCGTGCCTTAGCCTTATCTCGCCTGACCGTGCCTTCCTTTGCTTTAAGCTTTCCTTGCATTGTCGTGCATTGCCTAGCCTCGCGTTGTCGTGCATTAGCCTTGCCTAGCCTCACCGTGCCTTGCCTTGCGTTACCCTTTCCTTGCCTTGCCGTGCATTGCCTAGCCGTGCGTTGATGTGCCTTAGCCTCGTTTCCCCTTGCCGTGGCGTGCCTTTTGTTACACTTGCCTTTCCTGGCTTTGACTTGCCTTCCTTTCCTTCCGTTACTCTTTCCTTGCCTTGCCGTGCATTGCCTAGCCTTACATTGTCGTGCCTTATCCTTGCCTCACCTGACCGTGCCTTGCCTTGCGTTACCCTTTGCTTGCCTTGCCGTGCATTGCCTAGCGTGCCTTGTCGTGCCTTAGCCTTGTTTCCCCTTGCCGTGCCGTTCCTTCCGTTACACTTGCCTTTCTTTGCTTTCCCTTGCCTTCCTTAACTTCCGTTACTCTTTGCTTGCCTTCCGTGCATTGCCTAGCCTTGCGTTGTCGTGCCTTAGCCTTATCTCTCCTGACCGTGCCTTCCTTTGCTTTAAGCTTTCCTTGCATTGTCGTGCATTGCCTAGCCTTGCGTTGTCGTGCATTAGCCTTGCCTAGCCTCACCGTGCCTTGCCTTGCGTTACCCTTTGCTTGCCTTGCCGTGCATTGCCTAGCCGTGCGTTGTCGTGCCTTAGCCTTGTTTCCCCTTGCCGTGCCGTTCCTTCCGTTACACTTGCCTTTCTTTTCTTTCCCTTGCCTTCCTTACCTTCCGTTACTCTTTGCTTGCCTTCCGTGCATTGCCTAGCCTTGCGTTGTCGTGCCTAAGCCTTATGTCGCCTGACCGTGCCTTCCTTTGCTTAAAGCTTTCCTTGCATTTTCGTGCATTGCCTCGCCTTGCGTTGTCGTGCATTAGCCTTGCCTAGCCTCACCGTGCCTTGCCTTGCGTTACCCTTTCCTTGCCTTGCCGTGCATTGTCTAGCCGTGCGTTGTCGTGCCTTAGCCTTGATTCCCCTTGCCGTGGCGTGCCTTTTGTTACACTTGCCTTGCCTGTTTTTGCCTTGCCTTCCTTTCCTTCCGTTACTCTTTCCTTGCCTTGCCGTGCTTTGCCTAGCCTTGCGTTGTCGTGCCTTAGCCTTGCCTCGCCTGACCGTGCTTTCCCATGCGTTACCCTTTACTTGCCTTGCCGTTCTTTGCCTAGCGTTCGGTGTCGTGCCTTAGACTTGTTCCCCCTTGCCGTGCCGTTCCTTCCGTTACCCTTCCCTTTCCTTGCTTTTCCTTGCCTTCCTTACCTTCCGTTACTCTTTGCTTGCCTTCCCTGAATTGCCTAGCCTTGCGTTGTCGTGCCTTTGCCTTATCTCGCCTGACCTTGCCTTCCTTTGCTTTAAGCTTTCCTTGCATTGTCGTGCATTGCCTAGCATTGCGTTTCCGTGCATTAGCCTTGCCTAGCCTCACCGTGCCTTGCCTTGCGTTACCCTTTGCTTGCCTTGCCGTGCATTGCCTAGCCGTGCGTTGTCGTGCCTTAGCCTTGTTTCCCCTTGCCGTGCCGTTCCTTCCGTTACACTTGCCTTTCTTTGCTTTCCCTTGCCTTCCTTACCTTCCGTTACTCTTTGCTTGCCTTCCGTGCATTGCCTAGCCTTGCGTTGTCGTGCCTTAGCCTTGCCTCGCCTGAACGTGCTTTCCCATGCGTTACCCTTTCCTTGCCTTGCCGTGCATTGCCCAGCCTGCGTTGCCGTGCCTTAGCCTTGTTTCCCCTTGCCGTGCAGTTCCTTCCGTTACGCTTGCCTTTCCTTGCTTTTCCTTGCCTTGCTTACCTTCCGTTGCTCTTTGCTTCCCTTCCCTGCATTGCCTAGCCTTGCGTTGTCGTTCCTTAGCCTTATCTCGCCTGACCGTGCCTTCCTTTGCTTTAAGCTTTCCTTGCATTGTCGTGCATTGCCTAGCCTTGCGTTGTCGTGCATTAGCCTTGCCTAGCCTCACCGTGCCTTGCCTTGCGTTACCCTTTCCTTGCCTTGCCGTGCATTGCCTAGCCGTGCGTTGACGTGCCTTAGCCTTGTTTCCCCTTGTCGTGGCGTGCCATTTGTTACACTTGCCTTTCCTGGCTTTGACTTGCCTTCCTTTCCTTCCGTTACTCTTTCCTTGCCTTGCCGTGCATTGCCTAGCCTTGCATTGTCGTGCCTTATCCTTGCCTCACCTGACCGTGCCTTCCCCTGCGTTACCCTTTCCTTGCCTTGCCGGGCATTGCCTAGACCTGCGTTGCCGTGCCTTAGCCTTGTTACCCCTTGCCTTGCCGTTCCTTCCGTTACCCTTGCCTTCCCTTGCTTTCCCTTGCCTTCCTTGCGTTCCGTTACTCTTTGCTTGCTTTCCGTGCATTGCCTAGCCTTGCGTTGTCATGCCTTAGCCTTGCATCGCCTGACCGTGCTTTCCCATGCGTTACCCTTTCCTTGCCTTTCCGTGCATTGCCTAGCCGTGCGTTGTCGTGCCTTAGCCTTGTTTCCCCTTGCCTTGCCGTTCCTTCCGTTACACTTGCCTTTCCTTCCTTTCCCTTGCCTTCCTTACCTTCCGTTACTCTTTGCTTGCCTTCCGTGCATTGCCTAGCCTTGCGTTGTCGTGCCTTAGCGTTGCCTCGCCTGACCGTGCTTTCAAATGCGTTACCCTTTCCTTGCCTTGCCGTTCATTGCCTAGCGTTCGGTGTCGTGCCTTAGACTTGTTTCCCCTTGCCGTGCCGTTCCTTCCGTTACCCTGGCCTTTCCTTCCTTTTCCTTGCCTTGCTTACCTTCCGTTACTCTTTGCTTGCCTTCCCTGAATTTCCTAGCCTTGCGTTGTCGTGCCTTAGCCTTATCTCGCCTGACCTTGCCTTCCTTTGCTTTAAGCTTTCCTTGCATTGTCGTGCATCGCCTAGCCTTGCGTTTTCGTGCACTAGCCTTGCCTAGCCTCAACGTGCCTTTCCTTGCGTTACCCTTTGCTTGCTTTGCCGTGCATTGCCTAGCCGTGCGTTGTCGTGCCTTAGCCTTGTTTCCCCTTGCCGTGCCGTTCCTTCCGTTACACTTGCCTTTCTTTGCTTTCCCTTGCCTTCCTTACCTTCCGTTACTCTTTGCTTGCCTTCCGTGCATTGCCTAGCCTTGCGTTGTCCTGCCTTAGCCTTGCCTCGGCTGAACGTGCTTTCCCATGCGTTACCCTTTACTTGCCTTGCCGTGCATTGCCCAGCCTGCGTTGCCGTGCCTTAGCCTTGTTTCCCCTTGCCGTGCAGTTCCTTCCGTTACCCTTGCCTTTCCTTGCTTTTCCTTGCCTTGCTTACCTTCCGTTACTCTTTGCTTCCCTTCCCTGCATTGCCTAGCCTTGCGTTGTCGTGCCTTAGCCTTATCTCGCCTGACCGTGCCTTCCTTTGCTTTAAGCTTTCCTTGCATTGTCGTGCAATGCCTAGCCTTGCGTTGCCGTGCATTAGCCTTGCCTAGCCTCACCGTGCCTTGCCTTGCGTTACCCTTTCCTTGCCTTGCCGTGCATTGCCTAGCCGTGCGTTGTCGTGCCTTAGCCTTGTTACCCCTTGCCGTGCCGTTCCTTCCGGTACCCTTGCCTTCCCTTGCTTTCCCTTGCCTTCCTTGCGTTCCGTTACTCTTTGCTTGCTTTCCGTGCATTGCCTAGCCTTGCATTGTCGTGCCTTATCCTTGCCTCACCTGACCGTGCCTTCCCCTGCGTTACCCTTTCCTTGCCTTGCCGGGCATTGCCTAGCCCTGCGTTGCCGTGCCTTAGCCTTGTTACCCCTTGCCGTGCCGTTCCTTCCGTTACCCTTGCCTTCCCTTGCTTTCCCTTTCCTTCCTTGCATTCCGTTACTCCTTGCTTGCTTTCCGTGCATTGCCTAGCCTTGCGTTGGCTTTCCTTAGCCTTGCCTCGCCTGACCGTGCTTTCCCATGCGTTACCCTTTCCTTGCCTTGCCGTGCATTGCCTAGCGTGCGTTGTCGTGCCTTAGCCTTGTTTCCCCTTGCCGTGCCGTTCCTTCCGTTACACTTGCCTTTCTTTGCTTTCCCTTGCCTTCCTTACCTTCCGTTACTCTTTGCTTGCCTTCCGTGCATTGCCTAGCCTTGCGTTGTCGTGCCTTAGCCTTATCTCGCCTGACCGTGCCTTCCTTTGCTTTAAGCTTTCCTTGTATTGTCGTGCAATGCCTAGCCTTGCGTTGTCGTGCATTAGCCTTGCCTAGCCTCACCGTGCCTTGCCTTGCGTTACCCTTTCCTTGCCTTGCCGTGCATTGCCTAGCCGTGCGTTGTCGTGCCTTAGCCTTGATTCCCCTTGCCGTGGCGTGCCTTTTGTTACACTTGCCTTGCCTGGCTTTGCCTTGCCTTCCTTTCCTTCCGTTACTCTTTCCTTGCCTTGCCGTGCATTGCCTAGCCTTGCATTGTCGTGCCTTATCCTTGCCTCACCTGACCGTGCCTTCCCCTGCGTTACCCTTTCCTTGCCTTGCCGTGCATTGCCTAGCCCTGCGTTGTCGTGCCTTAGCCTTGTTACCCCTTGCCGTGCCGTACCTTCCGTTACCCTTGCCTTCCCTTGCTTTCCCTTGTCTTCCTTGCGTTCCGTTACTCTTTGCTTGCTTTCCGTGCATTGCCTAGCCTTGCGTTGTCATGCCTTAGCCTTGCCTCGCCTGACCGTGCTTTCCCATGCGTTACCCTTTCCTTGCCTTGCCGTGCATTGCCTAGCGTGCGTTGTCGTGCCTTAGGCTTGTTTCCCCTTCCCGTGCCGTTCCTTCCGTTACACTTGCCTTTCCTTGCTTTCCCTTGCCTTCCTTACCTTCCGTTACTCTTTGCTTGCCTTCCGTGCATTGCCTAGCCTTGCGTTGTCGTGCCTTAGCCTTGCCTCCCCTGACCGTGCTTTCCCATGCGTTACCCTTTCCTTGCCTTGCCGTTCATTGCCTAGCGTTCGGTGTCGTGCCTTAGACTTGTTCCCCCTTGCCGTGCCGTTCCTTCCGTTACCCTTGCCTTTCCTTGCTTTTCCTTGCCTTCCTTACCTTCCGTTACTCTTTGCTTGCCTTCCCTGAATTTCCTAGCCTTGCGTTGTCGTGCCTTAGCCTTGCCTCGCCTGACCGTGCTTTCCCATGCGTTACCCTTTCCTTGCCTTGCCGTGCATTGCCTAGCGTGCGTTGTCGTGCCTTAGCCTTGTTACCCCTTGCCGTGCCGTTCCTTATGTTACCCTTGCCTTCCCTTGCTTTCCCTTGCCTTCCTTGCTTTCCGTTACTCTTTGCTTGCTTTCCGTGCATTGCCTAGCCTTGCGTTGTCATGCCTTAGGCTTGCCTCGCCTGACCGTGCTTTCCCATGCGTTACCCTTTCCTTGCCTTGCCGTGCATTGCCTAGCGTGCGTTGTCGTGCCTTAGCCTTGTTTCCCCTTGCCGTGCCGTTCCTTCCGTTACACTTGCCTTTCTTTGCTTTCCCTTGCCTTCCTTACCTTCCGTTACTCTTTGCTTGCCTTCCGTGCATTGCCTAGCCTTGCGTTGTCGTGCCTTAGCCTTATCTCGCCTGACCGTGCCTTCCTTTGCTTTAAGCTTTCCTTGCATTGTCGTGCATTGCCTAGCCTTGCGTTGTCGTGCATTAGCCTTGCCTAGCCTCAACGTGCCTTGCCTTGCGTTACCCTTTCCTTGCCTTGCCGTGCATTGCCTAGCCGTGCGTTGTCGTGCCTTAGCCTTGATTCCCCTTGCCGTGGCGTGCCTTTTGTTACACTTGCCTTGCCTGGCTTTGCCTTGCCTTCCTTTCCTTCCGTTACTCTTTCCTTGCCTTGCCGTGCATTGCCTAGCCTTGCATTGTCGTGCCTTATCCTTGCCTCACCTTACCGTGCCTTCCCCTGCGTTACCCTTTCCTTGCCTTGCCGTGCATTGCCTAGCCCTGCGTTGTCGTGCCTTAGCCTTCTTACCCCTTGCCGTGCCCTTCCTTCCGTTACCCTTGCCTTCCCTTGCTTTCCCTTGCCTTCCTTGCGTTCCGTTACTCTTTGCTTGCTTTCCGTGCATTGCCTAGCCTTGCGTTGTAATGCCTTAGCCTTGCCTCGCCTGACCGTGCTTTCCCATGCGTTACCCTTTCCTTGCCTTGCCGTGCATTGCCTAGCGTGCGTTGTCGTGCCTTAACCTTGTTTCCCCTTGCCGTGCCGTTCCTTCCGTAACACTTGCCTTTCCTTGCTTTTCCTTGCCTTCCTTACCTTCCGTTACTCTTTGCTTGCCTTCCCTGAATTGCCTAGCCTTGCGTTGTCGTGCCTTAGCCTTATCTCGCCTGACCGTGCCTTCCTTTGCTTTAAGCTTTCCTTGCATTGTCGTGCATTGCCTAGCATTGCGTTTCCGTGCATTAGCCTTGCCTAGCCTCACCGTGCCTTGCCTTGCGTTACCCATTGCTTGCCTTGCCGTGCATTGCCTAGCCGTGCGTTGTCGTGCCTTAGCCTTGTTTCCCCTTGCCGTGCCGTTCCTTCCGTTACACTTGCCTTTCTTTGCTTTCCCTTGCCTTCCTTACCTTCCGTTACTCTTTGCTTGCCTTCCGTGCATTGCCTAGCCTTGCGTTGTCGTGCCTTAGCCTTGCCTCCCCTGACCGTGCTTTCCCATGCATTACCCTTTCCTTGTCTTGCCGTGCATTGCCTAGCGTGCGTTGTCGTGCCTTAGACTTGTTTCCCCTTGCCGTGCCGTTCCTTCCGTAACACTTGCCTTTCCTTGCTTTCCCTTGCCTTCCTTACCTTCCGTTACTCTTTGCTTGCCTTCCCTGCATTGCCTAGCCTTGCGTTGTCGTGCCTTAGCCTTATCTCGCCTGACCGTGCCTTCCTTTGCTTTAAGCTTTCCTTGCATTGTCGTGCATTGCCTAGCCTTGCGTTGTCGTGCATTAGCCTTGCCTAGCCTCACCGTGCCTTGCCTTGCGTTACCCTTTCCTTGCCTTGCCGTGCATTGCCTTGCCGTGCATTGCCTAGCCCTGCGTTGTCGTGCCTTAGCCTTCTTACCCCTTGCCGTGCCGTTCCTTCCGTTACCCTTGCCTTCCCTTGCTTTCCCTTGACTTCCTTGCGTTCCGTTACTCTTTGCTTGCTTTCCGTGCATTGCCTAGCCTTGCGTTGTCATGCCTTAGGCTTGCCTAGCCTGACCGTGCTTTCCCATGCGTTACCCTTTCCTTCCCTTGCCGTGCATTGCCTAGCGTGCGTTGTCGTGCCTTAGCCTTGTTTCCCCTTGCCGTGCCGTTCCTTCCGTTACACTTGCCTTTCTTTGCTTTCCCTTGCCTTCCTTACCTTCCGTTACTCTTTGCTTGCCTTCCGTGCATTGCCTAGCCTTGCGTTGTCGTGCCTTAGCCTTATCTCGCCTGACCGTGCCTTCCTTTGCTTTAAGCTTTCCTTGTATTGTCGTGCATTGCCTAGCCTTGCGTTGTCGTGCATTAGCCTTGCCTAGCCTCACCGTGCCTTGCCTTGCGTTACCCTTTCCTTGCCTTGCCGTGCATTGCCTAGCCGTGCGTTGTCGTGCCTTAGCCTTGATTCCCCTTGCCGTGGCGTGCCTTTTGTTACACTTGCCTTGCCTGGCTTTGCCTTGCCTTCCTTTCCTTCCGTTACTCTTTCCTTGCCTTGCCGTGCATTGCCTAGCCTTGCATTGTCGTGCCTTATCCTTGCCTCACCTGACCGTGCCTTCCCCTGCGTTACCCTTTCCTTGCCTTGCCGTGAATTGCCTAGCCCTGCGTTGTCGGGCCTTAGCCTTCTTACCCCTTGCCGTGCCGTACCTTCCGTTACCCTTGCCTTCCCTTGCTTTCCCTTGTCTTCCTTGCGTTCCGTTACTCTTTGCTTGCTTTCCGTGCATTGCCTAGCCTTGCGTTGTCATGCCTTAGCCTTGCCTCGCCTGACCGTGCTTTCCCATGCGTTACCCTTTCCTTGCCTTGCCGTGCATTGCCTAGCGTGCGTTGTCGTGCCTTAGGCTTGTTTCCCCTTCCCGTGCCGTTCCTTCCGTTACACTTGCCTTTCCTTGCTTTCCCTTGCCTTCCTTACCTTCCGTTACTCTTTGCTTGCCTTCCGTGCATTGCCTAGCCTTGCGTTGTCGTGCCTTAGCCTTGCCTCCCCTGACCGTGCTTTCCCATGCGTTACCCTTTCCTTGCCTTGCCGTTCATTGCCTAGCGTTCGGTGTCGTGCCTTAGACTTGTTCCCCCTTGCCGTGCCGTTCCTTCCGTTACCCTTGCCTTTCCTTGCTTTTCCTTGCCTTCCTTACCTTCCGTTACTCTTTGCTTGCCTTCCCTGAATTTCCTAGCCTTGCGTTGTCGTGCCTTAGCCTTGCCTCGCCTGACCGTGCTTTCCCATGCGTTACCCTTTCCTTGCCTTGCCGTGCATTGCCTAGCCTTGCATTGTCGTGCCTTATCCTTGCCTCACTTACCGTGCCTTCCCCTGCGTTACCCTTTCCTTGCCTTGCCGTGCATTGCCTAGCCCTGCGTTGTCGTGCCTTAGCCTTCTTACCCCTTGCCGTGCCCTTCCTTCCGTTACCCTTGCCTTCCCTTGCTTTCCCTTGCCTTCCTTGCGTTCCGTTACTCTTTGCTTGCTTTCCGTGCATTGCCTAGCCTTGCGTTGTAATGCCTTAGCCTTGCCTCGCCTGACCGTGCTTTCCCATGCGTTACCCTTTCCTTGCCTTGCCGTGCATTGCCTAGCGTGCGTTGTCGTGCCTTAACCTTGTTTCCCCTTGCCGTGCCGTTCCTTCCGTAACACTTGCCTTTCCTTGCTTTCCCTTGCCTTCCTTACCTTCCGTTACTCTTTGCTTGCCTTCCGTGCATTGCCCAGCGTTGCGTTGTCGTGCCTTAGCTTTGCCTCGCCTGACCGTGCTTTCCCATGCGTTACCCTTTCCTTGCCTTGCCGTGCATTGCCTAGCGTGCGTTGTCGTGCCTTAGCCTTGTTACCCCTTGCCGTGCCGTTCCTTCCGTTACCCTTGCCTTCCCTTGCTTTCCCATGCCTTCCTTGCGTTCCGTTACTCTTTGCTTGTTTCGGTGCATTGCCTAGCCTTGCGTTGTCATGCCTTAGGCTTGCCTCGCCTGACCGTGCTTTCCCATGCGTTACCCTTTCCTTGCCTTGCCGTGCATTGCCTAGCGTGCGTTGTCGTGCCTTAGCCTTGTTTCCCCTTGCCGTGCCGTTCCTTCCGTTACACTTGCCTTTCTTTGCTTTCCCTTGCCTTCCTTACCTTCCGTTACTCTTTGCTTGCCTTCCCTGAATTGCGTAGCCTTGCGTTGTCGTGCCTTTGCCTTATCTCGCCTGACCTTGCCTTCCTTTGCTTTAAGCTTTCCTTGCATTGTCGTGCATTTCCTAGCATTGCGTTTCCGTGCATTAGCCTTGCCTAGCCTCACCGTGCCTTGCCTTGCGTTACCCATTGCTTGCCTTGCCGTGCATTGCCTAGCCGTGCGTTGTCGTGCCTTAGCCTTGTTTCCCCTTGCCGTGCCGTTCCTTCCGTTACACTTGCCTTTCTTTGCTTTCCCTTGCCTTCCTTACCTTCCGTTACTCTTTGCTTGCCTTCCGTGCATTGCCAAGCCTTGCTTTGTCGTGCCTTAGCCTTGCCTCCCCTGACCGTGCCTTCCCATGCATTACCCTTTCCTTGTCTTGCCGTGCATTGCCTAGCGTGCGTTGTCGTGCCTTAGACTTGTTTCCCCTTGCCGTGCCGTTCCTTCCGTAACACTTGCCTTTCCTTGCTTTCCCTTGCCTTCCTTACCTTCCGTTACTCTTTGCTTGCCTTCCCTGCATTGCCTAGCCTTGCGTTGTCGTGCCTTAGCCTTATCTCGCCTGACCGTGCCTTCCTTTGCTTTAAGCTTTCCTTGCATTGTCGTGCATTGCCTAGCCTTGCGTTGTCGTGCATTAGCCTTGCCTAGCCTCACCGTGCCTTGCCTTGCGTTACCCTTTCCTTGCCTTGCCGTGCATTTCCTTCCCGTGTGTTGTCGTGCCTTAGCCTTGTTTCCCCTTGCCGTTGCGTGCCTTTTGTTACACTTGCCTTGCCTGGCTTTGCCTTGCCTTCCTTTCCTTCCGTTACTCTTTGCTTGCCTTGCCGTGCATTGCCTAGCCCTGCGTTGCCGTGCCTTAGCCTTGTTTCCCCTTGCCGTGCAGTTCCTTCCGTTACCCTTGCCTTTCCTTCCTTTCCTTGCCTTGCTTACCTTCCGTTACTCTTTGCTTCCCTTCCCTGCATTGCCTAGCCTTGCGTTGTCGTGCCTTAGCCTTATCTCGCCTGACCGTGCCTTCCTTTGCTTTAAGCTTTCCTTGCATTGTCGTGCATTGCCTAGCCTTGCGTTGTCGTGCATTAGCCTTGCCTAGCCTCACCGTGCCTTGCCTTGCGTTACCCTTTCCTTGCCTTGCCGTGCATTGCCTAGCGTGCGTTGTCGTGCCTTAGCCTTGTTTCCCCTTGCCGTGCCGTTCCTTCCGTTACACTTGCCTTTCCTTGCTTTCCCTTGCCTTCCTTACCTTCCGTTACTCTTTGCTTGCCTTCCGTGCATTGCCTAGCCTTGCGTTGTCGTGCCTTAGCCTTATCTCGCCTGACCGTGCCTTCCTTTGCTTTAAGCTTTCCTTGTATTGTCGTGCATTGCCTAGCCTTGCGTTGTCGTGCATTAGCCTTGCCTAGCCTCACCGTGCCTTGCCTTGCGTTACCCTTTCCTTGCCTTGCCGTGCATTGCCTTGCCGTGCATTGCCTAGCCCTGCGTTGTCGTGCCTTAGCCTTCTTACCCCTTGCCGTGCCGTTCCTTCCGTTACCCTTGCCTTCCCTTGCTTTCCCTTGACTTCCTTGCGTTCCGTTACTCTTTGCTTGCTTTCCGTGCATTGCCTAGCCTTGCGTTGTCATGCCTTAGGCTTGCCTAGCCTGACCGTGCTTTCCCATGCGTTACCCTTTCCTTGCCTTGCCGTGCATTGCCTAGCGTGCGTTGTCGTGCCTTAGCCTTGTTTCCCCTTGCCGTGCCGTTCCTTCCGTTACACTTGCCTTTCTTTGCTTTCCCTTGCCTTCCTTACCTTCCGTTACTCTTTGCTTGCCTTCCGTGCATTGCCTAGCCTTGCGTTGTCGTGCCTTAGCCTTGCGTCGCCTGAACGTGCTTTCCCATGCGTTACCCTTTCCTTGCCTTGCCGTGCATTGCCCAGCCTGCGTTGCCGTGCCTTAGCCTTGTTTCCCCTTGCCGTGCAGTTCCTTCCGTTACCCTTGCCTTTCCTTGCTTTTCCTTGCCTTGCTTACCTTCCGTTACTCTTTGATTCCCTTCCCTGCATTGCCTAGCCTTGCGTTGTCGTGCCTTAGCCTTATCTCGCCTGACCGTGCCTTCCTTTGCTTTAAGCTTTCCTTGCATTGTCGTGCATTGCCTAGCCTTGCGTTGTCGTGCATTAGCCTTGCCTAGCCTCACCGTGCCTTCCCCTGCGTTACCCTTTCCTTGCATTGCCGTGCATTGCCTAGCCGTGCGTTGTCGTGCCTTAGCCTTGTTTCCCCTTGCCGTGGCGTGCCTTTTGTTACACTTGCCTTTCCTGGCTTTGACTTGCCTTCCTTTCCTTCCGTTACTCTTTCCTTGCCTTGCCGTGCATTGCCTAGCCTTGCATTGTCGTGCCTTATCCTTGCCTCACCTGACCGTGCCTTCCCCTGCGTTACCCTTTCCTTGCCTTGCCGGGCATTGCCTAGCCCTGCGTTGCCGTGCCTTAGCCTTGTTACCCCTTGCCGTGTCGTTCCTTCCGGTACCCTTGCCTTCCCTTGCTTTCCCTTGCCTTCCTTGCGTTCCGTTACTCTTTGCTTGCTTTCCGTGCATTGCCTAGCCTTGCATTGTCGTGCCTTATCCTTGCCTCACCTGACCGTGCCTTCCCCTGCGTTACCCTTTCCTTGCCTTGCCGGGCATTGCCTAGCCCTGCGTTGCCGTGCCTTAGCCTTGTTACCCCTTGCCGTGCCGTTCCTTCCGTTACCCTTGCCTTCCCTTGCTTTCCCTTTCCTTCCTTGCATTCCGTTACTCCTTGCTTGCTTTCCGTGCATTGCCTAGCCTTGCGTTGGCTTTCCTTAGCCTTGCCTCGCCTGACCGTGCTTTCCCATGCGTTACCCTTTCCTTGCCTTGCCGTGCATTGCCTAGCGTGCGTTGTCGTGCCTTAGCCTTGTTTCCCCTTGCCGTGCCGTTCCTTCCGTTACCCTTGCCTTCCCTTGCTTTCCCTTGCCTTCCTTGCGTTCCGTTACTCTTTGCTTGCTTTCCGTGCATTGCCTAGCCTTGCGTTGTCATGCCTTAGCCTTGCCTCGCCTGACCGTGCTTTCCCATGCGTTACCCTTTCCTTGCCTTGCCGTGCATTGCCTAGCGTGCGTTGTCGTGCCTTAACCTTGTTTCCCCTTGCCGTGCCGTTCCTTCCGTTACCCTTGCCTTTCCTTGCTTTTCCTTGCCTTCCTTACCTTCCGTTACTCTTTGCTTGCCTTCCCTGAATTTCCTAGCCTTGCGTTGTCGTGCCTTAGCCTTGCCTCGCCTGACCGTGCTTTCCCATGCGTTACCCTTTCCTTGCCTTGCCGTTCATTGCCTAGCGTGCGTTGTCGTGCCTTAGCCTTGTTACCCCTTGCCGTGCCGTTCCTTCCGTTACCCTTGCCTTCCCTTGCTTTCCCTTGCCTTCCTTGCGTTCCGTTACTCTTTGCTTGCTTTCGGTGCATTGCCTAGCCTTGCGTTGTCATGCCTTAGGCTTGCCTCGCCTGACCGTGCTTTCCCATGCGTTACCCTTTCCTTGCCTTGCCGTGCATTGCCTAGCGTGCGTTGTCGTGCCTTAGCCTTGTTTCCCCTTGCCGTGCCGTTCCTTCCGTTACACTTGCCTTTATTTGCTTAACCTTGCCTTCCTTACCTTCCGTTACTCTTTGCTTGCCTTCCGTGCATTGCCTAGCCTTGCGTTGTCGTGCCTAAGCCTTATCTCGCCTGACCGTGCCTTCCTTTCCTTTAAGCTTTCCTTGCATTGTCGTGCATTGCCTAGCCTTGCGTTGTCGTGCATTAGCCTTGCCTAGCCTCACCGTGCCTTGCCTTGCGTTACCCTTTCCTTGCCTTGCCGTGCATTGCCTAGCCGTGCGTTGTCGTGCCTTAGCCTTGATTCCCCTTGCCGTGGCGTGCCTTTTGTTACACTTGCCTTGCCTGGCTTTGCCTTGCCTTCCTTTCCTTCCGTTACTCTTTCCTTGCCTTGCCGTGCATTGCCTAGCCTTGCATTGTCGGGCCTTATCCTTGCCTCACCTGACCGTGCCTTCCCCTGCGTTACCCTTTCCTTGCCTTGCCGTGCATTGCCTAGCCCTGCGTTGTCGTGCCTTAGCCTTCTTACCCCTTGCCGTGCCGTTCCTTCCGTTACCCTTGCCTTCCCTTGCTTTCCCTTGCCTTCCTTGCGTTCCGTTACTCTTTGCTTGCTTTCCGTGCATTGCCTAGCCTTGCGTTGTCATGCCTTAGCCTTGCCTCGCCTGACCGTGCTTTCCCATGCGTTACCCTTTCCTTGCCTTGCCGTTCATTGCCTAGCGTTCGGTGTCGTGCCTTAGACTTGTTCCCCCTTACCGTGCCGTTCCTTCCGTTACCCTTGCCTTTCCTTGCTTTTCCTTGCCTTGCTTACCTTCCGTTACTCTTTGCTTGCCTTCCCTGAATTGCCTAGACTTGCGTTGTCGTGCCTTTGCCTTATCTCGCCTGACCTTGCCTTCCTTTGCTTTAAGCTTATCTTGCATTGTCGTGCATTGCCTAGCATTGCGTTTCCGTGCATTAGCCTTGCCTAGCCTAACCGTGCCTTGCCTTGCGTTACCCTTTGCTTGCCTTGCCGTGCATTGCCTAGCCGTGCGTTGTCGTGCCTTAGCCTTGTTTCCCCTTGCCGTGCCGTTCCTTCCGTTACACTTGCCTTTCTTTGCTTTCCCTTGCCTTCCTTACCTTCCGTTACTCTTTGCTTGCCTTCCGTGCATTGCCTAGCCTTGCGTTGTCGTGCCTTAGCCTTGCCTCGCCTGAACGTGCTTTCCCATGCGTTACCCTTTCCTTGCCTTGCCGTGCATTGAACAGCCTGCGTTGCCGTGCCTTAGCCTTGTTTCCCCTTGCCGTGCAGTTCCTTCCGTTACCCTTGCCTTTCCCTGCTTTTCCTTGCCTTGCTTACCTTCCGTTACTCTTTGCTTCCCTTCCCTGCATTGCCTAGCCTTGCGTTGTCGTGCCTTAGCCTTATCTCGCCTGACCGTGCCTTCCTTTGCTTTAAGCTTTCCTTGCATTGTCGTGCATTGCCTAGCCTTGCGTTGTCGTGCATTAGCCTTGCCTAGCCTCACCGTGCCTTGCCTTGCGTTACCCTTTGCTTGCCTTGCCGTGCATTGCCTAGCCGTGCGTTGTCGTGCCTTAGCATTGTTTCCCCTTGCCGAGCCGTTCCTTCCGTTACACTTGCCTTTCTTTGCTTTCCCTTGCCTTCCTTACCTTCCGTTACTCTTTGCTTGCCTTCCGTGCATTGCCTAGCCTTGCGTTGTCGTGCCTTAGCCTTGCCTCGCCTGAACGTGCATTCCCATGCGTTACCCTTTCCTTGCCTTGCCGTGCATTGCCCAGCCTGCGTTGCCGTGCCTTAGCCTTGTTTCCCCTTGCCGTGCTCGTGCCTTTTGTTACACTTGCCTTTCCTGGCTTTGACTTGCCTTCCTTTCCTTCCGTTACTCTTTCCTTGCCTTGCCGTGCATTGCCTAGCCTTGCATTGTCGTGCCTTATCCTTGCCTCACCTGACCGTGCCTTCCCCTGCGTTACCCTTTCCTTGCCTTGCCGGGCATTGCCTAGCCCTGCGTTGCCGTGCCTTAGCCTTGTTACCCCTTGCCGTGTCGTTCCTTCCGGTACCCTTGCCTTCCCTTGATTTCCCTTGCCTTCCTTGCGTTCCGTTACTCTTTGCTTGCTTTCCGTGCATTGCCTAGCCTTGCATTGTCGTGCCTTATCCTTGCCTCACCTGACCGTGCCTTCCCCTGCGTTACCCTTTCCTTGCCTTGCCGGGCATTGCCTAGCCCTGCGTTGCCGTGCCTTAGCCTTGTTACCCCTTGCCGTGCCGTTCCTTCCGTTACCCTTGCCTTCCCTTGCTTTCCCTTTCCTTCCTTGCATTCCGTTACTCCTTGCTTGCTTTCCGTGCATTGCCTAGCCTTGCGTTGGCTTTCCTTAGCCTTGCCTCGCCTGACCGTGGTTTCCCATGCGTTACCCTTTCCTTGCCTTGCCGTGCATTGCCTAGCGTGCGTTGTCGTGCCTTAGCCTTGTTTCCCCTTGCCGTGCCGTTCCTTCCGTTGCACTTGCCTTTCTTTGCGTTCCATTGCCTTCCTTACCTTCCGTTACTCTTTGCTTGCCTTCCGTGCATTGCCACGCCTTGCGTTGTCGTGCCTTAGCCTTGCCTCCCCTGACCGTGCTTTCCCATGCGTTACCCTTTCCTTTCCTTGCCGTTCATTGCCTAGCGTTCGGTGTCGTGCCTTAGACTTGTTCCCCCTTGCCGTGCCGTTCCTTCCGTTACCTTTGCCTTTCCTTGCTTTTCCTTGCCTTCCTTACCTTCCGTTACTCTTTGCTTGCCTTCCCTGAATTGCCTAGCCTTGCGTTGTCGTGCCTTTGCCTTATCTCGCCTGACCTTGCCTTCCTTTGCTTTAAGCTTTCCTTGCATTGTCGTGCATTGCCTAGCATTGCGTTTCCGTGCATTAGCCTTGCCTAGCCTCACCGTGCCTTGCCTTGCGTTACCCTTTGCTTGCCTTGCCGTGCATTGCCTAGCCGTGCGTTGTCGTGCCTTAGCATTGTTTCCCCTTGCCGAGCCGTTCCTTTCTTTTACACTTGCCTTTCTTTGCTTTCCCTTGCCTTCCTTACCTTCCGTTACTCTTTGCTTGCCTTCCGTGCATTGCCTAGCCTTGCGTTGTCGTGCCTTAGCCTTGCCTCGCCTGAACGTGCTTTCCCATGCGTTACCCTTTCCTTGCCTTGCCGTGCATTGAACAGCCTGCGTTGCCGTGCCTTAGCCTTGTTTCCCCTTGCCGTGCAGTTCCTTCCGTTACCCTTGCCTTTCCCTGCTTTTCCTTGCCTTGCTTACCTTCCGTTACTCTTTGCTTCCCTTCCCTGCATTGCCTAGCCTTGCGTTGTCGTGCCTTAGCCTTATCTCGCCTGACCGTGCCTTCCTTTGCTTTAAGCTTTCCTTGCATTGTCGTGCATTGCCTAGCCTTGCGTTGTCGTGCATTAGCCTTGCCTAGCCTCACCGTGCCTTGCCTTGCGTTACCCTTTGCTTGCCTTGCCGTGCATTGCCTAGCCGTGCGTTGTCGTGCCTTAGCATTGTTTCCCCTTGCCGTGCCGTTCCTTCCGTTACACTTGCCTTTCCTTGCTTTCCCTTGCCTTCCTTACCTTCCGTTACTCTTTGCTTGCCTTCCGTGCATTGCCTAGCCTTGCGTTTTCGTGCCTTAGCCTTGCCTCGCCTGACCGTGCTTTCCCATGCGTTACCCTTTCCTTGCCTTGCCGTGCATTGCCTAGCCTGCGTTGCCGTGCCTTAGCCTTGTTTCCCCTTGCCGTGCCGTTCCTTCCGTTACACTTGCCTTGCCTGGCTTTGCCTTGCCTTCCTTTCCTTCCGTTACTCTTTCCTTGCCTTGCCGTGCATTGCCTAGCCTTGCATTGTCGTGCCTTATCCTTGCCTCACCTGACCGTGCCTTCCCCTGCGTTACCCTTTCCTTGCCTTGCCGTGCATTGCCTAGCCGTGCGTTGTCGTGCCTTAGCCTTCTTACCCCTTGCCGTGCCGTTCCTTCCGTTACCCTTGCCTTCCCTTGCTTTCCCTTGCCTTCCTTGCGTTCCGTTACTCTTTGCTTGCTTTCCGTGCATTGCCTAGCCTTGCGTTGTCATGCCTTAGCCTTGCCTCGCCTGACCGTGCTTTCCCATGCGTTACCCTTTCCTTGCCTTGCCGTTCATTGCCTAGCGTTCGGTGTCGTGCCTTAGACTTGTTCCCAATTACCGTGCCGTTCCTTCCGGTACCCTTGCCTTCCCTTGATTTCCCTTGCCTTCCTTACCTTCCGTTACTCTTTGCTTGCCTTCCCTGAATTGCCTAGCCTTGCGTTGTCGTGCCTTTGCCTTATCTCGCCTGACCTTGCCTTCCTTTGCTTTAAGCTTTCCTTGCATTGTCGTGCATTGCCTAGCATTGCGTTTCCGTGCATTAGCCTTGCCTAGCCTCACCGTGCCTTGCCTTGCGTTACCCTTTGCTTGCCTTGCCGTGCATTGCCTAGCCGTGCGTTGTCGTGCCTTAGCCTTGTTTCCCCTTGCCCTGCCGTTCCTTCCGTTCCACTTGCCTTTCTTTGCTTTCCCTTGCCTTCCTTACCTTCCGTTACTCTTTGCTTGCCTTCCGTGCATTGCCTAGCCTTGCGTTGCCGTGCCTTAGCCTTATCTCGCCTGACCGTGCCTTCCTTTGCTTTAAGCTTTCCTTGCATTGTCGTGCATTGCCTAGCCTTGCGTTGTCGTGCATTAGCCTTGCCTAGCCTCACCGTGCCTTCCCCTGCGTTACCCTTTCCTTGCCTTGCCGTGCATTGCCTAGCCGTGCGTTGTCGTGCCTTAGCCTTTTTTCCCCTTGCCGTGGCGTGCCTTTTGTTACACTTGCCTTTCCTGGCTTTGACTTGCCTTCCTTTCCTTCCGTTACTCTTTCCTTGCCTTGCCGTGCATTGCCTAGCCTTGCATTGTCGTGCCTTATCCTTGCCTCACCTGACCGTGCCTTCCCCTGCGTTACCCTTTCCTTGCCTTGCCGGGCATTGCCTAGCCCTGCGTTGCCGTGCCTTAGCCTTGTTACCCCTTGCCGTGTCGTTCCTTCCGGTACCCTTGCCTTCCCTTGCTTTCCCTTGCCTTCCTTGCGTTCCGTTACTCTTTGCTTGCTTTCCGTGCATTGCCTAGCCTTGCATTGTCGTGCCTTATCCTTGCCTCACCTGACCGTGCCTTCCCCTGCGTTACCCTTTCCTTGCCTTGCCGGGCATTGCCTAGCCCTGCGTTGCCGTGCCTTAGCCTTGTTACCCCTTGCCGTGCCGTTCCTTCCGTTACCCTTGCCTTCCCTTGCCTTCCCTTGCCTTCCTTGCGTTCCGTTACTCTTTACTTGCTTTCCGTGCATTGCCTAGCCTTGCGTTGTCATGCCTTAGCCTTGCCTCGCCTGACCGTGCTTTCCCATGCGTTACCCTTTCCTTGCCTTGCCGTGCATTGCCTAGCGTGCGTTGTCGTGCCTTAACCTTGTTTCCCCTTGCCGTGCCGTTCCTTCCGTTACACTTGCCTTTCCTTGCTTTCCCTTGCCTTCCTTACATTCCGTTACTCTTTGCTTGCCTTCCGTGCATTGCCTAGCGTTGCGTTGTCGTGCCTTAGCCTTGCCTCGCCTGACCGTGCTTTCCCATGCGTTACCCTTTCCTTGCCTTGCCGTTCATTGCCTAGCGTTCGGTGTCGTGCCTTAGACTTCTTCCCCCTTGCAGTGCCGTTCCTTCCGTTACCCTTGCCTTTCCTTGCTTTTCCTTGCCTTCCTTACCTTCCGTTACTCTTTGCTTGCCTTCCGTGCATTTCCTAGCCTTGCGTTGTCGTGCCTTAGCCTTATCTCGCCTGACCGTGCCTTCCTTTGCTTTAAGCTTTCCTTGCATTGTCGTGCATTGCCTAGCCTTGCGTTGTCGTGCATTAGCCTTGCCTAGCCTCACCGTGCCTTGCCTTGCGTTACCCTTTCCTTGCCTTGCCGTGCATTGCCTAGCCATGCGTTGTCGTGCCTTAGCCTTGTTTCCCCTTGCCGTGGCGTGCCTTTTGTTACACTTGCCTTGCCTGGCTTTGCCTTGCCTTCCTTTCCTTCCGTTACTCTTTCCTTGCCTTGCCGTGCATTGCCTAGCCTTGCATTGTCGTGCCTTATCCTTGCCTCACCTGACCGTGCCTTCCCCTGCGTTACCCTTTCCTTGCCTTGCCGTGCATTGCCTAGCCCTGCGTTGTCGTGCCTTAGCCTTCTTACCCCTTGCCGTGCCGTTCCTTCCGTTACCCTTGCCTTCCCTTGCTTTCCCTTGCCTTCCTTGCGTTCCGTTACTCTTTGCTTGCTTTCCGTGCATTGCCTAGCCTTGCGTTGTCATGCCTTAGCCTTGCCTCGCCTGACCGTGCTTTCCCATGCGTTACCCTTTCCTTGCCTTGCCGTTCATTGCCTAGCGTTCGGTGTCGTGCCTTAGACTTGTTCCCCCTTACCGTGCCGTTCCTTCCGTTACCCTTGCCTTTCCTTGCTTTTCCTTGCCTTCCTTACCTTCCGTTACTCTTTGCTTGCCTTCCCTGTATTGCCTAGCCTTGCGTTGTCGTGCCTTTGCCTTATCTCGCCTGACCTTGCCTTCCTTTGCTTTAAGCTTTCCTTGCATTGTCGTGCATTGCCTAGCATTGCGTTTCCGTGCATTAGCCTTGCCTAGCCTCACCGTGCCTTGCCTTGCGTTACCCTTTGCTTGCCTTGCCGTGCATTGCCTAGCCGTGCGTTGTCGTGCCTTAGCCTTGTTTCCCCTTGCCGTGCCGTTCCTTCCGTTACACTTGCCTTTCTTTGCTTTCCCTTGCCTTCCTTACCTTCCGTTACTCTTTGCTTGCCTTCCGTGCATTGCCTAGCCTTGCGTTGTCGTGCCTTAGCCTTGCCTCGCCTGAACGTGCTTTCCCATGCGTTACCCTTTCCTTGCCTTGCCGTGCATTGCCCAGCCTGCGTTGCCGTGCCTTAGCCTTGTTTCCCCTTGCCGTGCAGTTCCTTCCGTTACCCTTGCCTTTCCTTGCTTTTCCTTGCCTTGCTTACCTTCCGTTACTCTTTGCTTCCCTTCCCTGCATTGCCTAGCCTTGCGTTGTCGTGCCTTAGCCTTATCTCGCCTGACCGTGCCTTCCTTTGCTTTAAGCTTTCCTTGCATTGTCGTGCATTGCCTAGCCTTGCGTTGTCGTGCCTTAGCCTTGTTTCCCCTTGCCGTGCCGTGCCTTTTGTTACACTTGCCTTTCCTGGCTTTGACTTGCCTTCCTTTCCTTCCGTTACTCTTTCCTTGCCTTGCCGTGCATTGCCTAGCCTTGCATTGTCGTGCCTTATCCTTGCCTCACCTGACCGTGCCTTCCCCTGCGTTACCCTTTCCTTGCCTTGCCGGGCATTGCCTAGCCCTGCGTTGCCGTGCCTTAGCCTTGTTACCCCTTGCCGTTTCCTTCCTTCCGTTACCCTTGCCTTCCCTTGCTTTCCCTTGCCTTCCTTGCGTTCCGTTACTCTTTGCTTGCTTTCCGTGCATTGCCTAGCCTTGCGTTGTCATGCCTTAGCCTTGCCTCGCCTGACCGTGCTTTCCCATGCGTTACCCTTTCCTTGCCTTGCCGTGCATTGCCTAGCGTGCGTTGTCGTGCCTTAACCTTGTTTCCCCTTGCCGTGCCGTTCCTTCCGTAACACTTGCCTTTCCTTGCTTTCCCTTGCCTTCCTTACCTTCCGTTACTCTTTGCTTGCCTTCCGTGCATTGCCTAGCGTTGCGTTGTCGTGCCTTAGCCTTGCCTTGCCTGACCGTGCTTTCCCATGCGTTACCCTTTCCTTGCCTTGCCGTTCATTGCCTAGCGTTCGGTGTCGTGCCTTAGACTTGTTCCCCCTTGCCGTGCCGTTCCTTCCGTTACCCTTGCCTTTCCTTGCTTTTCCTTGCCTTCCTTACCTTCCGTTATTCTTTGCTTGCCTTCCCTGAATTTCCAAGCCTTGCGTTGTCGTGCCTTAGCCTTGCCTCGCCTGACCGTGCTTTCCCATGCGTTACCCTTTCCTTGCCTTGCCGGGAATTGCCTAGCGTGCGTTGTCGTGCCTTAGCCTTGTTACCCCTTGCCGTACCGTTCCTTCCGTTACCCTTGCCTTCCCTTGCTTTCCCTTGCCTTCCTTGCGTTCCGTTACTCTTTGTTTGCTTTCGGTGCATTGCCTAGCCTTCCGTTGTCATGCCTTAGGCTTGCCTCGCCTGACCGTGCTTTCCCATGCGTTACCCTTTCCTTGCCTTGCCGTGCATTGCCTAGCGTGCGTTGTCGTGCCTTAGCCTTGTTTCCCCTTGCCGTGCCGTTCCTTCCGTTACACTTGCCTTTATTTGCTTAACCTTGCCTTCCTTACCTTCCGTTACTCTTTGCTTGCCTTCCGTGCATTGCCTAGCCTTGCGTTGTCGTGCCTAAGCCTTATCTCGCCTGACCGTGCCTTCCTTTGCTTTAAGCTTTCCTTGCATTGTCGTGCATTGCCTAGCCTTGCGTTGTCGTGCATTAGCCTTGCCTAGCCTCACCGTGCCTTGCCTTGCATTACCCTTTCCTTGCCTTGCCGTGCATTGCCTAGCCGTGCGTTGTCGTGCCTTAGCCTTGTTTCCCCTTGCCGTGGCGTGCCTTTTGTTACACTTGCCTTGCCTGGCTTTGCCTTGCCTTCCTTTCCTTCCGTTACTCTTTCCTTGCCTTGCCGTGCATTACCTAGCCTTGCATTGTCGTGCCTTATCCTTGCCTCACCTGACCGTGCCTTCCCCTGCGTTACCCTTTCCTTGCCTTGCCGTGCATTGCCTAGCCCTGCGTTGTCGTGCCTTAGCCTTCTTACCCCTTGCCGTGCCGTTCCTTCCGTTACCCTTGCCTTCCCTTGCTTTCCCTTGCCTTCCTTGCGTTCCGTTACTCTTTGCTTGCTTTCCGTGCATTGCCTAGCCTTGCGTTGTCATGCCTTAGCCTTGCCTCGCCTGACCGTGCTTTCCCATGCGTTACCCTTTCCTTGCCTTGCCGTTCATTGCCTAGCGTTCGGTGTCGTGCCTTAGACTTGTTCCCCCTTACCGTGCCGTTCCTTCCGTTACCCTTGCCTTTCCTTGCTTTTCCTTGCCTTGCTTACCTTCCGTTACTCTTTGCTTGCTCCTTCCGTGCATTGCCTAGCCTTGCGTTGTCGTGCCTTAGCCTTATCTCGCCTGACCGTGCCTTCCTTTGCTTTAAGCTTTCCTTGCATTGTCGTGCATTGCCTAGCATTGCGTTTCCGTGCATTAGCCTTGCCTAGCCTCACCGTGCCTTGCCTTGCGTTACCCTTTGCTTGCCTTGCCGTGCATTGCCTAGCCGTGCGTTGTCGTGCCTTAGCCTTGTTTCCCCTTGCCGTGCCGTTCCTTCCGTTACACTTGCCTTTCTTTGCTTTCCCTTGCCTTCCTTACCTTCCGTTACTCTTTGCTTGCCTTCCGTGCATTGCCTAGCCTTGCGTTGTCGTGCCTTAGCCTTGCCTCGCCTGACCGTGCTTTCCCATGCGTTACCCTTTCCTTGCCTTGCCGTGCATTGCCCAGCCTGCGTTGCCGTGCCTTAGCCTTGTTTCCCCTTGCCGTGCAGTTCCTTCCGTTACCCTTGCCTTTCCTTGCTTTTCCTTGCCTTGCTTACCTTCCGTTACTCTTTGCTTCCCTTCCCTGCATTGCCTAGCCTTGCGTTGTCGTGCCTTAGGCTTATCTCGCCTGACCGTGCCTTCCTTTGCTTTAAGCTTTCCTTGCATTGTCGTGCATTGCCTAGCCTTGCGTTGTCGTGCATTAGCCTTGCCTAGCCTCACCGTGCCTTGCCTTGCGTTACCCTTTCCTTGCCTTGCCGTGCATTGCCTAGCCGTGCGTTGTCGTGCCTTAGCCTTGTTTCCCCTTGCCGTGGCGTGCCTTTTGTTACACTTGCCTTTCCTGGCTTTGCCTTGCCTTCCTTTCCTTCCGTTACTCTTTCCTTGCCTTGCCGTGCATTGCCTAGCCTTGCATTGTCGTGCCTTATCCTTGCCTCACCTGACCGTGCCTTCCCCTGCGTTACCCTTTCCTTGCCTTGCCGTGCATTGCCTAGCCCTGCGTTGTCGTGCCTTAGCCTTCTTACCCCTTGCCGTGCCGTTCCTTCCCTTACCCTTGCCTTCCCTTGCTTTCCCTTGCCTTCCTTGCGTTCCGTTACTCTTTGCTTGCTTTCCGTGCATTGCCTAGCCTTGCGTTGTCATGCCTTAGCCTTGCCTCGCCTGACCGTGCTTTCCCATGCGTTACCCTTTCCTTGCCTTGCCGTTCATTGCCTAGCGTTCGGTGTCGTGCCTTAGACTTGTTCCCCCTTACCGTGCCGTTCCTTCCGTTACCCTTGCCTTTCCTTGCTTTTCCTTGCCTTCCTTACCTTCCGTTACTCTTTGCTTGCCTTCCCTGAATTGCCTAGCCTTGCGTTGTCGTGCCTTTGCCTTATCTCGCCTGACCTTGCCTTCCTTTGCTTTAAGCTTTCCTTGCATTGTCGTGCATTGCCTAGCATTGCGTTTCCGTGCATTAGCCTTGCCTAGCCTCACATTGCCTTGCCTTGCGTTACCCTTTGCTTGCCTTGCCGTGCATTGCCTAGCCGTGCGTTGTCGTGCCTTAGTCTTGTTTCCCCTTGCCGTGCCGTTCCTTCCGTAACACTTGCCTTTCCTTGCTTTCCCTTGCCTTCCTTACCTTCCGTTACTCTTTGCTTGCCTTCCGTGCATTGCCTAGCGTTGCGTTGTCGTGCCTTAGCCTTGCCTCGCCTGACCGTGCTTTCCCATGCGTTACCCTTTCCTTGCCTTGCCGTTCATTGCCTAGCGTTCGGTGTCGTGCCTTAGACTTGTTCCCCCTTGCCGTGCCGTTCCTTCCGTTACCCTTGCCTTTCCTTGCTTTTCCTTGCCTTCCTTACCTTCCGTTACTCTTTGCTTGCCTTCCCTGAATTGCCTAGCCTTGCGTTGTCGTGCCTTAGCCTTGCCTCGCCTGACCGTGCTTTCCCATGCGTTACCCTTTCCTTGCCTTGCCGTGCATTGCCTAGCGTGCGTTGTCTTGCCTTAGCCTTGTTTCCCCTTGCCGTGCCGTTCCTTCCGTTACACTTGCCTTTCTTTGCTTTCCCTTGCCTTCCTTACCTTCCGTTACTCTTTGCTTGCCTTCCGTGCATTGCCTAGCCTTGCGTTGTCGTGCCTAAGCCTTATCTCGCCTGACCGTGCCTTCCTTTGCTTTTAGCTTTCCTTGCATTGTCGTGCATTGCCTAGCCTTGCGTTGTCGTGCATTAGCCTTGCCTAGCCTCACCGTGACTTGCCTTGCGTTACCCTTTCCTTGCCTTGCCGTGCATTGCCTAGCCGTGCGTTGTCGTGCCTTAGCCTTGTTTCCCCTTGCCGTGGCGTGCCTTTTGTTACACTTGCCTTTCCTGGCTTTGACTTGCCTTCCTTTCCTTCCGTTACTCTTTCCTTGCCTTGCCGTGCATTGCCTAGCCTTGCATTGTCGTGCCTTATCCTTGCCTCACCTGACCGTGCCTTCCCCTGCGTTACCCTTTCCTTGCCTTGCCGGGCATTGCCTAGCCCTGCGTTGCCGTGCCTTAGCCTTGTTACCCCTTGCCGTTTCCTTCCTTCCGTTACCCTTGCCTTGCCTTGCTTTCCCTTGCCTTCCTTGCTTTCCGTTAATTTTTGCTTGCCTTGCCGTGCATTGCCTAGCCTCGCCTGACCGTGCTTTCCCATGCGTTACCCTTTCCTTGCCTTGCCGTGCATTGCCTAGCGTGCGTTGTCGTGCCTTAACCTTGTTTCCCCTTGCCGTGCCGTTCCTTCCGTAACACTTGCCTTTCCTTGCTTTCCCTTGCCTTCCTTACCTTCCGTTACTCTTTGCTTGCCTTCCGTGCATTGCCTAGCGTTGCGTTGTCGTGCCTTAGCCTTGCCTCGCCTGACCGTGCTTTCCCATGCGTTACCCTTTCCTTGCCTTGCCGTTCATTGCCTAGCGTTCGGTGTCGTGCCTTAGACTTGTTCCCCCTTGCCGTGCCGTTCCTTCCGTTACCCTTGCCTTTCCTTGCTTTTCCTTGCCTTCCTTACCTTCCGTTATTCTTTGCTTGCCTTCCCTGAATTTCCAAGCCTTGCGTTGTCGTGCCTTAGCCTTGCCTCGCCTGACCGTGCCTTCCCCTGCGTTACCCTTTCCTTGCCTTGCCGGGCATTGCCTAGCCCTGCGTTGCCGTGCCTTAGCCTTGTTACCCCTTGCCGTGCCGTTCCTTCCGTTACCCTTGCCTTCCCTTGCTTTCCCTTTCCTTCCTTGCATTCCGTTACTCCTTGCTTGCTTACCGTGCATTGCCTAGCCTTGCGTTGTCGTGCCTTAGCCTTATCTCGCCTGACCGTGCCTTCCTTTGCTTTAAGCTTTCCTTGCATTGTCGTGCATTGCCTAGCCTTGCGTTGTCGTGCATTAGCCTTGCCTAGCCTCACCGTGCCTTGCCTTGCGTTACCCTTTCCTTGCCTTGCCGTGCATTGCCTAGCCGTGCGTTGTCGTGCCTTAGCCTTGATTCTCCTTGCCGTGGCGTGACTTTTGTTACACTTGCCTTGCCTGGCTTTGCCTTGCCTTCCTTTCCTTCCCTTACTCTTTCCTTGCCTTGCCGTGCATTGCCTAGCCTTGCATTGTCGTGCCTTATCCTTGCCTCACCTGACCGTGCCTTCCCCTGCGTTACCCTTTCCTTGCCTTGCCGTGCATTGCCTAGCCCTGCGTTGTCGTGCCTTAGCCTTCTTACCCCTTGCCGTGCCGTTCCTTCCGTTACCCTTGCCTTCCCTTGCTTTCCCTTGCCTTCCTTGCGTTCCGTTACTCTTTGCTTGCTTTCCGTGCATTGCCTAGCCTTGCGTTGTCATGCCTTAGCCTTGCCTCGCCTGACCGTGCTTTCCCATGCGTTACCCTTTCCTTGCCTTGCCGTGCATTGCCTAGCGTGCGTTGTCGTGCCTTAACCTTGTTTCCCCTTGCCGTGCCGTTCCTTCCGTAACACTTGCCTTTCCTTGCTTTCCCTTGCCTTCCTTACCTTCCGTTACTCTTTGCTTGCCTTCCGTGCATTGCCTAGCCTTGCGTTGTCGTGCCTTAGCCTTGCCTCGCCTGACCGTGCTTTCAAATGCGTTACCCTTTCCTTGCCTTGCCCTTCATTGCCTAGCGTTCGGTGTCGTGCCTTAGACTTGTTCCCCCTTGCCGTGCCGTTCCTTCCGTAACACTTGCCTTTCCTTGCTTTCCCTTGCCTTCCTTACCTTCCGTTACTCTTTGCTTACCTTCCCTGAATTTGCTAGCCTTGCGTTGTCGTGCCTTAGCCTTGCCTCGCCTGACAGTGCTTTCCCATGCGTTACCCTTTCCTTGCCTTGCCGTGCATTGCCTAGCGTGCGTTGTCGTGCCTTAGCCTTGTTACCCCTTGCCGTGCCGTTCCTTCCGTTACCCTTGCCTTCCATTGCTTTCCCTTGCCTTCCTTGCGTTCCGTTACTCTTTGCTTGCTTTCCGTGCATTGCCTAGCCTTCCGTTGTCATGCCTTAGGCTTGCCTCGCCTGACCGTGCTTTCCCATGCGTTACCCTTTCCTTGCCTTGCCGTGCATTGCCTAGCGTGCGTTGTCGTGCCTTAGCCTTGTTTCCCCTTGCCGTGCCGTTCCTTCCGTTACACTTGCCTTTCTTTGCTTTCCCTTGCCTTCCTTACCTTCCGTTACTCTTTGCTTGCCTTCCGTGCATTGCCTAGCCTTGCGTTGTCGTGCCTAAGCCTTATCTCGCCTGACCGTGCCTTCCTTTGCTTTAAGCTTTCCTTGCATTGTCGTGCATTGCCTAGCCTTGCGTTGTCGTGCATTAACCTTGCCTAGCCTCACCGTGCCTTACCTTGCTTTACCCTTTCCTTGCCTTGCCGTGCATTGCCTAGCCGTGCGTTGTCGTGCCTTAGCCTTGATTCCCCTTGCCGTGGCGTGCCTTTTGTTACACTTGCCTTGCCTGGCTTTGCCTTGCCTTCCTTTCCTTCCGTTACTCTTTCCTTGCCTTGCCGTGCATTGCCTAGCCTTGCATTGTCGTGCCTTATCCTTGCCTCACCTGACCGTCCCTTCCCCTGCGTTACCCTTTCCTTGCCTTGCCGTGCATTGCCTAGCCCTGCGTTGTCGTGCCTTAGCCTTCTTACCCCTTGCCGTGCCGTTCCTTCCGTTACCCTTGCCTTCCCTTGCTTTCCCTTGCCTTCCTTGCGTTCCGTTACTCTTTGCTTGCTTTCCGTGCATTGCCTAGCCTTGCGTTGTCGTGCCTTAGCCTTGCCTCGCCTGACCGTGCTTTCCCATGCGTTACCCTTTCCTTGCCTTGCCGTTCTTTGCCTAGAGTTCGGTGTCGTGCCTTAGACTTGTTCCCCCTTGCCGTGCCGTTCCTTCCGTTACCCTTCCCTTTCCTTGCTTTTCCTTGCCTTCCTTACCTTCCGTTACTCTTTACTTGCCTTCCCTGAATTGCCTAGCCTTGCGTTGTCGTGCCTTTGCCTTATCTCGCCTGACCTTGCCTTCCTTTGCTTTAAGCTTTCTTTCCATTGTCGTGCATTGCCTAGCCTTGCGTTTTCGTGCATTAGCCTTGCCTAGCCTCACCGTGCCTTGCCTTGCGTTACCCTTTGCTTGCCTTGCCGTGCATTGCCTAGCCGTGCGTTGTCGTGCCTTAGCCTTGTTTCCCCTTGCCGTGCCGTTCCTTCCGTTACACTTGCCTTTCTTTGCTTTCCCTTGCCTTCCTTACCTTCCGTTACTCTTTGCTTGCCTTCCGTGCATTGCCTAGCCTTGCGTTGTCGTGCCTTAGCCTTGCCTCGCCTGAACGTGCATTCCCATGCGTTACCCTTTCCTTGCCTTGCCGTGCATTGCCCAGCCTGCGTTGCCGTGCCTTAGCCTTGTTTCCCCTTGCCGTGCAGTTCCTTCCGTTACCCTTGCCTTTCCTTGCTTTTCCTTGCCTTGCTTACCTTCCGTTACTCTTTGCTTCCCTTCCCTGCATTGCCTAGCCTTGCGTTGTCGTGCCTTAGCCTTATCTCGCCTGACCGTGCCTTCCTTTGCTTTAAGCTTTCCTTGCATTGTCGTGCATTGCCTAGCCTTGCGTTGTCGTGCATTAGCCTTGCCTAGCCTCACCGTGCCTTGCCTTGCGTTACCCTTTCCTTGCCTTGCCGTGCATTGCCTAGCCGTGCGTTGACGTGCCTTAGCCTTGTTTCCCCTTGCCGTGGCGTGCCTTTTGTTACACTTGCCTTTCCTGGCTTTGACTTGCCTTCCTTTCCTTCCGTTACTCTTTCCTTGCCTTGCCGTGCATTGCCTAGCCTTACATTGTCGTGCCTTATCCTTGCCTCACCTGACCGTGCCTTCCCCTGCGTTACCCTTTCTTTGCCTTGCCGGGCATTGCCTAGCCCTCCGTTGCCGTGCCTTAGCCTTGTTACCCCTTGCCGTGCCGTTCCTTCCGGTACCCTTGCCTTCCCTTGCTTTCCGTTGCCTTCCTTGCGTTCCGTTACTCTTTGCTTGCTTTCCGTGCATTGCCTAGCCTTGCGTTGTCATGCCTTAGGCTTGCCTCGCCTGACCGTGCTTTCCCATGCGTTACCCTTTCCTTGCCTTGCCGTGCATTGCCTAGCGTGCGTTGTCGTGCCTTAGCCTTGTTTCCCCTTGCCGTGCCGTTCCTTCCGTTACACTTGCCTTTCTTTTCTTTCCCTTGCCTTCCTTACCTTCCGTTACTCTTTGCTTGCCTTCCGTGCATTGCCTAGCCTTGCGTTGTCGTGCCTAAGCCTTATCTCGCCTGACCGTGCCTTCTTTTGCTTAAAGCTTTCCTTGCATTTTCGTGCATTGCCTCGCCTTGCGTTGTCGTGCATTAGCCTTGCCTAGCCTCACCGTGCCTTGCCTTGCGTTACCCTTTCCTTGCCTTGCCGTGCATTGTCTAGCCGTGCGTTGTCGTGCCTTAGCCTTGATTCCCCTTGCCGTGGCGTGCCTTTTGTTACACTTGCCTTGCCTGGCTTTGCCTTGCCTTCCTTTCCTTCCGTTACTCTTTCCTTGCCTTGCCGTGCATTGCCTAGCCGTGCGTTGTCGTGCCTTAGCCTTGTTTCCCCTTGCCGTGCCGTTCCTTCCGTTACACTTGCCTTTCTTTGCTTTCCCATGCCTTCCTTACCTTCCGTTACTCTTTGCTTGCCTTCCGTGCATTGCCTAGCCTTGCGTTGTCGTGCCTTAGCCTTGCCTCGCCTGACCGTGCTTTCCCATGCGTTACCCTTTCCTTGCCTTGCCGTGCATTGCCCAGCCTGCGTTGCCGTGCCTTAGCCTTGTTTCCACTTGCCGTGCAGTTCCTTCCGTTACCCTTGCCTTTCCTTGCTTTTCCTTGCCTTGCTTACCTTCCGTTGCTCTTTGCTTCCCTTCCCTGCATTGCCTAGCCTTGCGTTGTCGTGCCTTAGCCTCATCTCGCCTGACCGTGCCTTCCTTTGCTTTAAGCTTTCCTTGCATTGTCGTGCATTGCCTAGCCTTGCGTTGTCGTGCATTAGCCTTGCCTAGCCTCACCGTGCCTTGCCTTGCGTTACCCTTTCCTTGCCTTGCCGTGCATTGCCTAGCCGTGCGTTGTCGTGCCTTAGCCTTGTTTCCCCTTGCCGTGGCGTGCCATTTGTTACACTTGCCTTTCCTGGCTTTGACTTGCCTTCCTTTCCTTCCGTTACTCTTTCCTTGCCTTGCCGTGCATTGCCTAGCCTTGCATTGTCGTGCCTTATCCTTGCCTCACCTGACCGTGCCTTCCCCTGCGTTACCCTTTCCTTGCCTTGCCGGGCATTGCCTAGCCCTGCGTTGCCGTGCCTTAGCCTTGTTACCCCTTGCCTTGCCGTTCCTTCCGTTACCCTTGCCTTCCCTTGCTTTCCCTTGCCTTCCTTGCGTTCCGTTACTCTTTGCTTGCTTTCCGTGCATTGCCTAGCCTTGCGTTGTCATGCCTTAGCCTTGCATCGCCTGACCGTGCTTTCCCATGCGTTACCCTTTCCTTGCCTTTCCGTGCATTGCCTAGACGTGCGTTGTCGTGCCTTAGCCTTGTTTCCCCTTGCCGTGCCGTTCCTTCCGTTACACTTGCCTTTCCTTGCTTTTCCTTGCCTTGCTTACCTTCCGTTACTCTTTGCTTCCCTTCCCTGCATTGCCTAGCCTTGCGTTGTCGTGCCTTAGCCTTATCTCGCCTGACCGTGCCTTCCTTTGCTTTAAGCTTTCCTTGCATTGTCGTGCATTGCCTAGCCTTGCGTTGTCGTGCATTAGCCTTGCCTAGCCTCACCGTGCCTTGCCTTGCGTTACCCTTTCCTTGCCTTGCCGTGCATTGCCTAGCCGTGCGTTGTCGTGCCTTAGCCTTGTTTCCCCTTGCCGTGGCGTGCCTTTTGTTACACTTGCCTTTCCTGGCTTTGACTTGCCTTCCTTTCCTTCCGTTACTCTTTCCTTGCCTTGCCGTGCATTGCCTAGCCTTGCATTGTCGTGCCTTATCCTTGCCTCACCTGACCGTGCCTTCCCCTGCGTTACCCTATCCTTGCCTTGCCGTGCATTGCCTAGCCCTGCGTTGCCGTGCCTTAGCCTTGTTACCAATTGCCGTGCCGTTCCTTCCGTTACCCTTGCCTTCCCTTGCTTTCCCTTGCCTTCCTTGCGTTCCGTTACTCTTTGCTTGCTTTCCGTGCATTGCCTAGCCTTGCATTGTCGTGCCTTATCCTTGCCTCACCTGACCGTGCCTTCCCCTGCGTTACCCTTTCCTTGCCTTGCCGGGCATTGCCTAGCCCTGCGTTGCCGTGCCTTAGCCTTGTTACCCCTTGCCGTGCCGTTCCTTCCGTTACCCTTGCCTTCCCTTGCTTTCCCTTTCCTTCCTTGCATTCCGTTACTCCTTGCTTGCTTTCCGTGCATTGCCTAGCCTTGCGTTGGCTTTCCTTAGCCTTGCCTCGCCTGACCGTGCTTTCCCATGCGTTACCCTTTCCTTGCCTTGCCGTGCATTGCCTAGCGTGCGTTGTCGTGCCTTAGCCTTGTTTCCCCTTGCCGTGCCGTTCCTTCCGTTACACTTGCCTTTCTTTGCTTTCCCTTGCCTTCCTTACCTTCCGTTACTCTTTGCTTGCCTTCCGTGCATTGCCAAGCCTTGCTTTGTCGTGCCTTAGCCTTGCCTCCCCTGACCGTGCTTTCTCATGCATTACCCTTTCCTTGTCTTGCCGTGCATTGCCTAGCGTGCGTTGTCGTGCCTTAGACTTGTTTCCCCTTGCCGTGCCGTTCCTTCCGTTACCATTGCCTTTCCTTGCTTTCCCTTGCCTTCCTTACCTTCCGTTACTCATTGCTTGCCTTCCCTGCATTGCCTAGCCTTGCGTTGTCGTGCCTTAGCGTTATCTCGCCTGACCGTGCCTTCCTTTGCTTTAAGCTTTCCTTGCATTGTCGTGCATTGCCTAGCCTTGCGTTGTCGTGCATTAGCCTTGCCTAGCCTCACCGTGCCTTGCCTTGCGTTACCCTTTCCTTGCCTTGCCGTGCATTTCCTTCCCGTGTGTTGTCGTGCCTTAGCCTTGTTTCCCCTTGCCGTTGCGTGCCTTTTGTTACACTTGCCTTTCCTGGCTTTGCCTTGCCTTCCTTTCCTTCCGTTACTCTTTGCTTGCCTTGCCGTGCATTGCCTAGCCCTGCGTTGTCGTGCCTTAGCCTTGTTACCCCTTGCCGTGCCGTTCCTTCCGTTACCCTTGCCTTCCCTTGCTTTCCCTTGCCTTCCTTGCGTTCCGTTACTCTTTGCTTGCTTTCCGTGCATTGCCTAGCCTTGCGTTGTCATGCCTTAGCCTTGCCTCGCCTGACCGTGCTTTAACATGCGTTACCCTTTCCTTGCCTTGCCGTGCATTGCCTAGCGTGCGTTGTCGTGCCTTAGCCTTGTTTCCCCGTGCCGTGCCGTTCCTTCCGTTACACTTGCCTTTCCTTGCTTTCCCTTGCCTTCCTTACCTTCCGTTACTCTTTCCTTGCCTTCCGTGCATTGCCTAGCCTTGCGTTGTCGTGCCTTAGCCTTGCCTCGCCTGACCGTGCTTTCCCATGCGTTACCCTTTCCTTGCCTTGCCGTTCATTGCCTAGCGTTCGGTGTCGTGCCTGAGAATTGTTCCCCCTTGCCGTGCCGTTCCTTCCGTTACCCTTGCCTTTCCTTGCTTTTCCTTGCCTTGCTTACCTTCCGTTACTCTTTGCTTGCCTTCCCTGAATTGCCTAGCCTTGCGTTGTCGTGCCTTTGCCTTATCTCGCCTGACCTTGCCTTCCTTTGCTTTAAGCTTTCCTTGCATTGTCGTGCATTGCCTAGCCTTGCGTTTTCGTGCATTAGCCTTGTCTAGCCTCACCGTGCCTTGCCTTGCGTTACCCTTTGCTTGCCTTGCCGTGCATTGCCTAGCCGTGCGTTGTCGTGCCTTAGCCTTGTTTCCCCTTGCCGTGCAGTTCATTCCGTTACACTTGCCTTTCTTTGCTTTCCCTTGCCTTCCTTACCTTCCGTTACTCTTTGCTTGCCTTCCGTGCATTGCCTAGCCTTGCGTTGTCGTGCCTTAGCCTTGCCTCGCCTGAACGTGCTTTCCCATGCGTTACCCTTTACTTGCCTTGCCGTGCATTGCCCAGCCTGCGTTGCCGTGCCTTAGCCTTGTTTCCCCTTGCCGTGCAGTTCCTTCCGTTACCCTTGCCTTTCCTTGCTTTTCCTTGCCTTGCTTACCTTCCGTTACTCTTTGCTTCCCTTCCCTGCATTGCCTAGCCTTGCGTTGTCGTGCCTTAGCCTTATCTCGCCTGACCGTGCCTTCCTTTGCTTTAAGCTTTCCTTGCATTGTCGTGCATTGCCTAGCCTTGCGTTGTCGTGCATTAGCCTTGCCTAGCCTCACCGTGCCTTGCCTTGCGTTACCCTTTCCTTGCCTTGCCGTGCATTGTCTAGCGTGCGTTGTCGTGCCTTAGCCTTGTTACCACTTGCCGTGCCGTTCCTTCCGTTACCCTTGCCTTCCCTTGCTTTCCCTTGCCTTCCTTGCGTTCCGTTACTCTTTGTTTGCTTTCCGTGCATTGCCTAGCCTTGCGTTGTCATGCCTTAGGCTTGCCTCGCCTGACCGTGCTTTCCCATGCGTTACCCTTTCCTTGCCTTGCCGTGCATTGCCTAGCGTGCGTTGTCGTGCCTTAGCCTTGTTTCCCCTTGCCGTGCCGTTCCTTCCGTTACACTTGCCTTTCTTTGCTTTCCCTTGCCTTCCTTACCTTCCGTTACTCTTTGCTTGCCTTCCGTGCATTGCCTAGCCTTGCGTTGTCGTGCCTTAGCCTTATCTCGCCTGACCGTGCCTTCCTTTGCTTTAAGCTTTCCTTGCATTGTCGTGCATTGCCTAGCCTTGCGTTGTCGTGCATTAGCCTTGCCTAGCCTCACCGTGCCTTGCCTTGCGTTACCCTTTCCTTGCCTTGCCGTGCATTGCCTAGCCGTGCGTTGTCGTGCCTTAGCCTTGATTCTCCTTGCCGTGGCGTGACTTTTGTTACACTTGCCTTGCCTGGCTTTGCCTTGCCTTCCTTTCCTTCCCTTACTCTTTCCTTGCCTTGCCGTGCATTGCCTAGCCTTGCATTGTCGTGCCTTATCCTTGCCTCACCTGACCGTGCCTTCCCCTGCGTTACCCTTTCCTTGCCTTGCCGTGCATTGCCTAGCCCTGCGTTGTCGTGCCTTGGCCTTGTTACCCCTTGCCGTGCCGTTCCTTCCGTTACCCTTGCCTTCCCTTGCTTTCCCTTGCCTTCCTTGCGTTCCGTTACTCTTTGCTTGCTTTCCGTGCATTGCCTAGCCTTGCGTTGTCATGCCTTAGCCTTGCCTCGCCTGACCGTGCTTTCCCATGCGTTACCCTTTCCTTGCCTTGCCGTGCATTGCCTAGCGTGCGTTGTCGTGCCTTAACCTTGTTTCCCCTTGCCGTGCCGTTCCTTCCGTAACACTTGCCTTTCCTTGCTTTCCCTTGCCTTCCTTACCTTCCGTTACTCTTTGCTTGCCTTCCGTGCATTGCCTAGCGTTGCGTTGTCGTGCCTTAGCCTTGCCTCGCCTGACCGTGCTTTCAAATGCGTTACCCTTTCCTTGCCTTGCCCTTCATTGCCTAGCGTTCGGTGTCGTGCCTTAGACTTGTTTCCCCTTGCCGTGCCGTTCCTTCCGTTACCATTGCCTTTCCTTGCTTTCCTTTGCCTTCCTTACCTTCCGTTACTCTTTCCTTGACTTCCCTGCATTGCCTAGCCTTGCGTTGTCGTGCCTTAGCCTTATCTCGCCTGACCTTGCCTTCCTTTGCTTTAAGCTTTCCTTGCATTGTCGTGCATTGCCTAGCCTTGCGTTTCCGGGCATTAGCCTTGCCTAGCCTCACCGTGCCTTGCCTTGCGTTACCCTTTGCTTGCCTTGCCGTGCATTGCCTAGCCGTGCGTTGTCGTGCCTTAGCCTTCTTTCCCCTTGCCGTGCCGTTCCTTCCGTTACACTTGCCTTTCCTTGCTTTCCCTTGCCTTCCTTACATTCCGTTACTCTTTGCTTGCCTTCCGTGCCTTGCCTAGCATTGCGTTTCCGTGCATTAGCCTTGCCTAGCCTCACCGTGCCTTGCCTTGCGTTACCCTTTGCTTGCCTTGCCGTGCATTGCCTAGCCGTGCGTTGTCGTGCCTTAGCCTTGTTTCCCCTTGCCGTGCCGTTCCTTCCGTTACACTTGCCTTTCTTTTCTTTCCCTTGCCTTCCTTACCTTCCGTTACTCTTTGCTTGCCTTCCGTGCATTGCCTAGCCTTGCGTTGTCGTGCCTTAGCCTTATCTCGCCTGACCTTGCCTTCCTTTGCTTTAAGCTTTCCTTGCATTGTCGTGCATCGCCTAGCCTTGCGTTTTCGTGCATTAGCCTTGCCTAGCCTCAACGTGCCTTTCCTTGCGTTACCCTTTGCTTGCTTTGCCGTGCATTGCCTAGCCGTGCGTTGTCGTGCCTTAGCCTTGTTTCCCCTTGCCGTGCCGTTCCTTCCGTTACACTTGCCTTTCTTTGCTTTCCCTTGCCTTCCTTACCTTCCGTTACTCTTTGCTTGCTTTCCGTGCATTGCCTAGCCTTGCGTTGTCGTGCCTTAGCCTTGCCTCGCCTGAACGTGCTTTCCCATGCGTTACCCTTTCCTTGCCTTGCCGTGCATTGCCCAGCCTGCGTTGCCGTGCCTTAGCCTTGTTTCCCCTTGCCGTGCAGTTCCTTCCGTTACCCTTGCCTTTCCTTGCTTTTCCTTGCCTTGCTTACCTTCCGTTACTCTTTGCTTCCCTTCCCTGCATTGCCTAGCCTTGCGTTGTCGTGCCTTAGCCTTATCTCGCCTGACCGTGCCTTCCTTTGCTTTAAGCTTTCCTTGCATTGTCGTGCATTGCCTAGCCTTGCGTTGTCGTGCATTAGCCTTGCCTAGCCTCACCGTGCCTTGCCTTGCGTTACCCTTTCCTTGCCTTGCCGTGCATTGCCTAGCCGTGCGTTGTCGTGCCTTAGCCTTGTTTCCCCTTGCCGTGGCGTGCCTTTTGTTACACTTGCCTTTCATGGCTTTGACTTGCCTTCCTTTCCTTCCGTTACTCTTTCCTTGCCTTGCCGTGCATTGCCTAGCCTTGCATTGTCGTGCCTTATCCTTGCTTCACCTGACCGTGCCTTCCCCTGCGTTACCCTTTCCTTGCCTTACCGGGCATTGCCTAGCCCTGCGTTGCCGTGCCTTAGCCTTGTTACCCCTTGCCGTGCCGTTCCTTCCGGTACCCTTGCCTTCCCTTGCTTTCCCTTGCCTTCCTTGCGTTCCGTTACTCTTTGCTTGCTTTCCGTGCATTGCCTAGCCTTGCATTGTCGTGCCTTATCCTTGCCTCACCTGACCGTGCCTTCCCCTGCGTTACCCTTTCCTTGCCTTGCCGGGCATTGCCTAGCCCTGCGTTGCCGTACTTTAGCCTTGTTACCCCTTGCCGTGCCGTTCCTTCCGTTACCCTTGCCTTCCCTTGCTTTCCCTTTCCTTCCTTGCATTCCGTTACTCCTTGCTTGCTTTCCGTGCATTGCCTAGCCTTGCGTTGGCTTTCCTTAGCCTTCCCTCGCCTGACCGTGCTTTCCCATGCGTTACCCTTTCCTTGCCTTGCCGTGCATTGCCTAGCGTGCGTTGTCGTGCCTTAGCCTTGTTTCCCCTTGCCGTGCCGTTCCTTCCGTTACACTTGCCTTTCTTTGCTTTCCCTTGCCTTCCTTACCTTCCGTTACTCTTTGCTTGCCTTCCGTGCATTGCCAAGCCTTGCTTTGTCGTGCCTTAGCCTTGCCTCCCCTGACCGTGCTTTCCCATGCATTACCCTTTCCTTGTCTTGCCATGCATTGCCTAGCGTGCGTTGTCGTGCCTTAGACTTGTTTCCCCTTGCCGTGCCGTTCCTTCCGTTACCATTGCCTTTCCTTGCTTTCCCTTGCCTTCCTTACCTTCCGTTACTCTTTGCTTGCCTTCCCTGCATTGCCTAGCCTTGCGTTGTCGTGCCTTAGCCTTATCTCGCCTGACCGTGCCTTCCTTTGCTTTAAGCTTTCCTTGCATTGTCGTGCATTGCCTAGCCTTGCGTTGTCGTGCATTAGCCTTGCCTAGCCTCACCGTGCCTTGCCTTGCGTTACCCTTTCCTTGCCTTGCCGTGCATTTCCTTCCCGTGTGTTGTCGTGCCTTAGCCTTGTTTCCCCTTGCCGTTGCGTGCCTTTTGTTACACTTGCCTTGCCTGGCTTTGCCTTGCCTTCCTTTCCTTCCGTTACTCTTTGCTTGCCTTCCCGTGCATTGCCTAGCCCTGCGTTGTCGTGCCTTAGCCTTGTTTCCCCTTGCCGTGCCGTTCCTTCCGTTACACTTGCCTTTCTTTGCTTTCCCTTGCCTTCCTTACCTTCCGTTACTCTTTGCTTGCCTTCCGTGCATTGACTAGCCTTGCGTTGTCGTGCCTTAGCCTTGCCTCGCCTGAACGTGCTTTCCCATGCGTTACCCTTTCCTTGCCTTGCCGTGCATTGCCCAGCCTGCGTTGCCGTGCCTTAGCCTTGTTTCCCCTTGCCGTGCCGTTCCTTCCGTTACCCTTGCCTTTCCTTGCTTTTCCTTGCCTTGCTTACCTTCCGTTGCTCTTTGCTTCCCTTCCCTGCATTGCCTAGCCTTGCGTTGTCGTGCCTTAGCCTTATCTCGCCTGACCGTGCGTTCCTTTGCTTTAAGCTTTCCTTGCATTGTCTTGCATTGCCTAGCCTTGCGTTGTCGTGCATTAGCCTTGCCTAGCCTCACCGTGCCTTGCCTTGCGTTACCCTTTCCTTGCCTTGCCGTGCATTGCCTAGCCGTGCGTTGTCGTGCCTTAGCCTTGTTTCCCCTTGCCGTGGCGTGCCATTTGTTACACTTGCCTTTCCTGGCTTTGACTTGCCTTCCTTTCCTTCCGTTACTCTTTACTTGCCTTGCCGTGCATTGCCTAGCCTTGCATTGTCGTGCCTTATCCTTGCCTCACCTGACCGTGCCTTCCCCTGCGTTACCCTTTCCTTGCCTTGCCGGGCATTGCCTAGCCCTGCGTTGCCGTGCCTTAGCCTTGTTACCCCTTGCCTTGCCGTTCCTTCCGTTACCCTTGCCTTCCCTTGCTTTCCCTTGCCTTCCTTGCGTTCCGTTACTCTTTGCTTGCTTTCCGTGCATTGCCTAGCCTTGCGTTGTCATGCCTTAGCCTTGCATCGCCTGACCGTGCTTTCCCATGCGTTACCCTTTCCTTGCCTTGCCGTGCATTGCCTAGCCGTGCGTTGTCGTGCCTTAGCCTTGTTTCCCCTTGCCGTGCCGTTCCTTCCGTTACACTTGCCTTTCCTTCCTTTCCCTTGCCTTCCTTACCTTCCGTTACTCTTTGCTTGCCTTCCGTGCATTGCCTAGCCTTGCGTTGTCGTGCCTTAGCCTTATCTCGCCTGACCTTGCCTTCCTTTGCTTTAAGCTTTCCTTGCATTGTCGTGCATCGCCTAGCCTTGCGTTTTCGTGCATTAGCCTTGCCTAGCCTCACCGTGCCTTTCCTTGCGTTACCCTTTGCTTGCCTTGCCGTGCATTGCCTAGCCGTGCGTTGTCGTGCCTTAGCCTTGTTTCCCCTTGCCGTGCCGTTCCTTCCGTTACACTTGCCTTTCTTTGCTTTCCCTTGCCTTCCTTACCTTCCGTTACTCTTTGCTTGCTTTCCGTGCATTGCCTAGCCTTGCGTTGTCGTGCCTTAGCCTTGCCTCGCCTGAACGTGCTTTCCCATGCGTTACCCTTTCCTTGCCTTGCCGTGCATTGCCCAGCCTGCGTTGCCGTGCCTTAGCCTTGTTTCCCCTTGCCGTGCCGTTCCTTCCGTTACCCTTGCCTTCCCTTGCTTTCCCTTTCCTTCCTTGCATTCCGTTACTCCTTGCTTGCTTTCCGTGCATTGCCTAGCCTTGCGTTGGCTTTCCTTAGCCTTGCCTCGCCTGACCGTGCTTTCCCATGCGTTACCCTTTCCTTGCCTTGCCGTGCATTGCCTAGCGTGCGTTGTCGTGCCTTAGCCTTGTTTCCCCTTGCCGTGCCGTTCCTTCCGTTACACTTGCCTTTCTTTGCTTTCCCTTGCCTTCCTTACCTTCCGTTACTCTTTGCTTGCCTTCCGTGCATTGCCAAGCCTTGCTTTGTCGTGCCTTAGCCTTGCCTCCCCTGACCGTGCTTTCCCATGCATTACCCTTTCCTTGTCTTGCCATGCATTGCCTAGCGTGCGTTGTCGTGCCTTAGACTTGTTTCCCCTTGCCGTGCCGTTCCTTCCGTTACCATTGCCTTTCCTTGCTTTCCCTTGCCTTCCTTACCTTCCGTTACTCTTTGCTTGCCTTCCCTGCATTGCCTAGCCTTGCGTTGCCGTGCCTTAGCCTTATCTCGCCTGACCGTGCCTTCCTTTGCTTTAAGCTTTCCTTGCATTGTCGTGCATTGCCTAGCCTTGCGTTGTCGTGCATTAGCCTTGCCTAGCCTCACCGTGCCTTGCCTTGCGTTACCCTTTCCTTGCCTTGCCGTGCATTGCCTAGCGTGCGTTGTCGTGCCTTAGCCTTGTTACCACTTGCCGTGCCGTCCCTTCCGTTACCCTTGCCTTCCCTTGCTTTCCCTTGCCTTCCTTACCTTCCGTTACTCTTTGCTTGCCTTCCGTGCATTGCCTAGCCTTGCGTTGTCATGCCTTAGGCTTGCCTCGCCTGACCGTGCTTTCCCATGCGTTACCCTTTCCTTGCCTTGCCGTGCATTGCCTAGCGTGCGTTGTCGTGCCTTAGCCTTGTTTCCCCTTGCCGTGCCGTTCCTTCCGTTACACTTGCCTTTCTTTGCTTTCCCTTGCCTTCCTTACCTTCCGTTACTCTTTGCTTGCCTTCCGTGCATTGCCTAGCCTTGCGTTGTCGTGCCTTAGCCTTATCTCTCCTGACCGTGCCTTCCTTTGCTTTAAGCTTTACTTGCATTGTCGTGCATTGCCTAGCCTTGCGTTGTCGTGCATTAACCTTGCCTAGCCTCACCGTGCTTTGCCTTCCGTTACTCTTTCCTTGCCTTGACGTGCATTGCCTAGCCGTGCGTTGTCGTGCCTTAGCCTTGATTCTCCTTGCCGTGGCGTGACTTTTGTTACACTTGCCTTGCCTGGCTTTGCCTTGCCTTCCTTTCCTTCCCTTACTCTTTCCTTGCCTTGCCGTGCATTGCCTAGCCTTGCATTGTCGTGCCTTATCCTTGCCCCACCTGACCGTGCCTTCCCCTGCGTTACCCTTTCCTTGCCTTGCCGTGCATTACCTAGCCCTGCGTTGTCGTGCCTTAGCCTTGTTACCCCTTGCCGTGCCGTTCCTTCCGTTACCCTTGCCTTGCCTTGCTTTCCCTTGCCTTCCTTACCTTCCGTTACTCTTTGCTTGCCTTCCGTGCATTGCCTAGCCTTGCGTTGTCTAGCCTTGCGTTGCCTTAGCGTTGCCTCGCCTGACCGTGCTTTCCCATGCGTTACCCTTTCCTTGCCTTGCCGTGCATTGCCTAGCGTGCGTTGTCGTGCCTTAACCTTGTTTCCCCTTGCCGTGCCGTTCCTTCCGTAACACTTGCCTTTCCTTGCTTTCCCTTGCCTTCCTTACCTTCCGTTACTCTTTGCTTGCCTTCCGTGCATTGCCTAGCGTTGCGTTGTCGTGCCTTAGCCTTGCCTCGCCTGACCGTGCTTTCAAATGCGTTACCCTTTCCTTTGCCTTGCCCTTCATTGCCTAGCGTTCGGTGTCGTGCCTTAGACTTTTTCCCCTTTGCCGTGCCGTTCCTTCCGTTACCCTTGCCTTTCCTTGCTTTTCCTTGCCTTCCTTACCTTCCGTTACTCTTTGCTTGCCTTCCCTGAATTGCCTAGCCTTGCGTTGTCGTGCCTTTGCCTTATCTCGCCTGACCTTGCCTTCCTTTGCTTTAAGCTTTCCTTGCATTGTCGTGCATTGCCTAGCATTGCGTTTCCGTGCATTAGCCTTGCCTAGCCTCACCGTGCCTTGCCTTGCGTTACCCTTTCCTTGCCTTGCCGTGCATTGCCTAGCCGTGCGTTGTCGTGCCTTAGCCTTGTTTCCCCTTGCCGTGCCGTTCCTTCCGTTACACTTGCCTTTCTTTGCTTTCCCTTGCCTTCCTTACCTTCCGTTACTCTTTGCTTGCCTTCCGTGCATTGCCTAGCGTTGCGTTGTCGTGCCTTAGCCTTGCCTCGCCTGACCGTGCTTTCAAATGCGTTACCCTTTCCTTTGCCTTGCCCTTCATTGCCTAGCGTTCGGTGTCGTGCCTTAGACTTTTTCCCCTTTGCCGTGCCGTTCCTTCCGTTACCCTTGCCTTTCCTTGCTTTTCCTTGCCTTGCTTACCTTCCGTTACTCTTTCCTTCCCTTCCCTGCATTGCCTAGCCTTGCGTTGTCGTGCCTTAGCCTTATCTCGCCTTACCGTGCCTTCCTTTGCTTAAAGCTTTCCTTGCATTTTCGTGCATTGCCTCGCCTTGCGTTGTCGTGCATTAGCCTTGCCTAGCCTCACCGTGCCTTGCCTTGCGTTACCCTTTCCTTGCATTGCCGTGCATTGTCTAGCCGTGCGTTGTCGTGCCTTAGCCTTGATTCCCCTTGCCGTGGCGTGCCTTTTCTTACACTTGCCTTGCCTGGCTTTGCCTTGCCTTCCTTTCCTTCCGTTACTCTTTCCTTGCCTTGCCGTGCATTGCCTAGCCTTGCATTGTCGTGCCTTATCCTTGCCTCACCTGACCGTGCCTTCCCCTGCGTTACCCTATCCTTGCCTTGCCGTGCATTGCCTAGCCCTGCGTTGTCGTGCCTTAGCCTTGTTTCCCCTTGCCGTGCCGTTCCTTCCGTTACCCTTGCCTTCCCTTGCTTTCCCTTGCCTTCCTTGCGTTCCGTTACTCTTTGCTTGCTTTCCGTGCATTGCCTAGCCTTGCGTTGTCATGCCTTAGCCTTGCATCGCCTGACCGTGCTTTCCCATGCGTTACCCTTTCCTTGCCTTTCCGTGCATTGCCTAGCCGTGCGTTGTCGTGCCTTAGCTTTGTTTCCCCTTGCCGTGCCGTTCCTTCCGTTACACTTGCCTTTCCTTCCTTTCCCTTGCCTTCCTTACCTTCCGTTACTCTTTGCTTGCCTTCCGTGCATTGCCTAGCCTTGCGTTGTCGTGCCTTAGCGTTGCCTCGCCTGACCGTGCTTTCAAATTCGTTACCCTTTCCTTGCCTTGCCGTTCATTGCCTAGCGTTCGGTGTCGTGCCTTAGACTTGTTTCCCCTTGCCGTGCCGTTCCTTCCGTTACCCTGGACTTTCCTTCCTTTTCCTTGCCTTGCTTACCTTCCGTTACTCTTTGCTTGCCTTCCCTGAATTTCCTAGCCTTGCGTTGTCGTGCCTTAGCCTTATCTCGCCTGACCTTGCCTTCCTTTGCTTTAAGCTTTCCTTGCATTGTCGTGCATCGCCTAGCCTTGCGTTTTCGTGCATTAGCCTTGCCTAGCCTCAACGTGCCTTTCCTTGCGTTACCCTTTGCTTGCTTTGCCGTGCATTGCCTAGCCGTGCGTTGTCGTGCCTTAGCCTTGTTTCCCCTTGCCGTGCCGTTCCTTCCGTTACACTTGCCTTTCTTTGCTTTCCCTTGCCTTCCTTACCTTCCGTTACTCTTTGCTTGCCTTCCGTGCATTGCCTAGCCTTGCGTTGTCGTGCCTTAGCCTTGCCTCGCCTGAACGTGCTTTCCCATGCGTTACCCTTTCCTTGCCTTGCCGTGCATTGCCCAGCCTGCGTTGCCGTGCCTTAGCCTTGTTTCCCCTTGCCGTGCAGTTCCTTCCGTTACCCTTGCCTTTCCTTGCTTTTCCTTTCCTTGCTTACCTTCCGTTACTCTTTGCTTCCCTTCCCTGCATTGCCTAGCCTTGCGTTGTCGTACCTTAGCCTTATCTCGCCTGACCGTGCCTTCCTTTGCTTTAAGCTTTCCTTGCATTGTCGTGCATTGCCTAGCCTTGCGTTGTCGTGCATTAGCCTTGCCTAGCCTCACCGTGCCTTGCCTTGCGTTACCCTTTCCTTGCCTTGCCGTGCATTGCCTAGCCGTGCGTTGTCGTGCCTTAGCCTTGTTTCCCCTTGCCGTGGCGTGCCTTTTGTTACACTTGCCTTTCCTGGCTTTGACTTGCCTTCCTTTCCTTCCGTTACTCTTTCCTTGCCTTCCGTGCATTGCCTAGCCTTGCGTTGTCGTGCCTTATCCTTGCTTCGCCTGACCATGCCTTGCCTTGCGTTACCCTTTCCTTGCCTTGCCGGGCATTGCCTAGCCCTGCGTTGCCGTGCCTTAGCCTTGTTACCCCTTGCCGTGCCGTTCCTTCCGGTACCCTTGCCTTCCCTTGCTTTCCCTTGCCTTCCTTGCGTTCCGTTACTCTTTGCTTGCTTTCCGTGCATTGCCTAGCCTTGCATTGTCGTGCCTTATCCTTGCCTCACCTGACCGTGCCTTCCCCTGCGTTACCCTTTCCTTGCCTTGCCGGGCATTGCCTAGCCCTGCGTTGCCGTGCCTTAGCCTTGTTACCCCTTGCCGTGCCGTTCCTTCCGTTACCCTTGCCTTCCCTTGCTTTCCCTTTCCTTCCTTGCATTCCGTTACTCCTTGCTTGCTTTCCGTGCATTGCCTAGCCTTGCGTTGGCTTTCCTTAGCCTTGCCTCGCCTGACCGTGCTTTCCCATGCGTTACCCTTTCCTTGCCTTGCCGTGCATTGCCTAGCGTGCGTTGTCGTGCCTTAGCCTTGTTTCCCCTTGCCGTGCCGTTCCTTCCGTTACACTTGCCTTTCTTTGCTTTCCCTTGCCTTCCTTACCTTCCGTTACTCTTTGCTTGCCTTCCGTGCATTGCCAAGCCTTGCTTTGTCGTGCCTTAGCCTTGCCTCCCCTGACCGTGCTTTCCCATGCATTACCCTTTCCTTGTCTTGCCATGCATTGCCTAGCGTGCGTTGTCGTGCCTTAGACTTGTTTCCCCTTGCCGTGCCGTTCCTTCCGTTACCCTTGCCTTCCCTTGCTTTCCCTTGCCTTCCTTGCGTTCCGTTACTCTTTGCTTGCTTTCCGTGCATTGCCTAGCCTTGCGTTGTCATGCCTTAGCCTTGCCTCGCCTGACCGTGCTTTCCCATGCGTTACCCTTTCCTTGCCTTGCCGTGCATTGCCTAGCGTGCGTTGTCGTGCCTTAGCCTTGTTTCCCCTTGCCGTGCCGTTCCTTCCGTTACACTTGACTTCCCTTGCTTTCCCTTGCCTTCCTTACATTCCGTTACTCCTTGCTTGCCTTCCGTGCATTGCCTAGCCTTGCGTTGTCGTGCCTTAGCCTTGCCTCGCCTGACCGTGCTTTCCCATGCGTTACCCTTTCCTTGCCTTGCCGTTCTTTGCCTAGCGTTCGGTGTCGTGCCTTAGACTTGTTCCCCCTTGCCGTGCCGTTCCTTCCGTTACCCTTCCCTTTCCTTGCTTTTCCTTGCCTTCCTTACCTTCCGTTACTCTTTGCTTGCCTTCCCTGAATTGCCTAGCCTTGCGTTGTCGTGCCTTTGCCTTATCTCGCCTGACCTTGCCTTCCTTTGCTTTAAGCTTTCCTTGCATTGTCGTGCATTGCCTAGCATTGCGTTTCCGTGCATTAGCCTTGCCTAGCCTCACCGTGCCTTGCCTTGCGTTACCCTTTGCTTGCCTTGCCGTGCATTGCCTAGCCGTGCGTTGTCGTGCCTTAGCCTTGTTTCCCCTTGCCGTGCCGTTCCTTCCGTTACACTTGCCTTTCCTTGCTTTCCCTTGCCTTCCTTACCTTCCGTTACTCTTTGCTTGCCTTCCGTGCATTGCCTAGCCTTGCGTTGTCGTGCCTTAGCCTTGCCTCGCCTGAACGTGCTTTCCCATTCGTTACCCTTTCCTTGCCTTGCCGTGCATTGCCCAGCCTGCGTTGCCGTGCCTTAGCCTTGTTTCCCCTTGCCGTGCAGTTCCTTCCGTTACCCTTGCCTTTCCTTGCTTTTCCTTGCCTTGCTTACCTTCCGTTGCTCTTTGCTTCCCTTCCCTGCATTGCCTAGCCTTGCGTTGTCGTGCCTTAGACTTATCTCGCCTGACCGTGCCTTCCTTTGCTTTAAGCTTTCCTTGCATTGTCGTGCATTGCCTAGCCTTGCGTTGTCGTGCATTAGCCTTGCCTAGCCTCACCGTGCCTTGCCTTGCGTTACCCTTTCCTTGCCTTGCCGTGCATTTCCTTCCCGTGTGTTGTCGTGCCTTAGCCTTGTTTCCCCTTGCCGTTGCGTGCCTTTTGTTACACTTGCCTTGCCTGGCTTTGCCTTGCCTTCCTTTCCTTCCGTTACTCTTTGCTTGCCTTGCCGTGCATTGCCTAGCCCTGCGTTGTCGTGCCTTAGCCTTGTTACCCCTTGCCGTGCCGTTCCTTCCGTTACCCTTGCCTTCCCTTGCTTTCCCTTGCCTTCCTTGCGTTCCGTTACTCTTTGCTTGCTTTCCGTGCATTGCCTAGCCTTGCGTTGTCATGCCTTAGCCTTGGCTCGCCTGACCGTGCTTTCCCATGCGTTACCCTTTCCTTGCCTTGCCGTGCATTGCCTAGCGTGCGTTGTCGTGCCTTAGCCTTGTTCCCCTTGCCGTGCCGTTCCTTCCGTTACACTTGCCTTTCTTTGCTTTCCCTTGCCTTCCTTACCTTCCGTTACTCTTTGCTTGCCTTCCGTGCATTGCCAAGCCTTGCTTTGTCGTGCCTTAGCCTTGCCTCCCCTGACCGTGCTTTCCCATGCGTTACCCTTTCCTTGTCTTGCCGTGCATTGCCTAGCGTGCGTTGTCGTGCCTTAGACTTGTTTCCCCTTGCCGTGCCGTTCCTTCCGTTACCCTTGCCTTTCCTTGCTTTTCCTTGCCTTGCTTACCTTCCGTTACTCTTTGCTTGCCTTCCCTGCATTGCCTAGCCTTGCGTTGTCGTGCCTTAGCCTTATCTCGCCTGACCGTGCCTTCCTTTGCTTTAAGCTTTCCTTGCATTGTCGTGCATTGCCTAGCCTTGCGTTGTCGTGCATTAGCCTTGCCTAGCCTCACCGTGCCTTGCCTTGCGTTACCCTTTCCTTGCCTTGCCGTGCATTTCCTTCCCGTGTGTTGTCGTGCCTTAGCCTTGTTTCCCCTTGCCGTTGCGTGCCTTTTGTTACACTTGCCTTTCCTGGCTTTGCCTTGCCTTCCTTTCCTTCCGTTACTCTTTGCTTGCCTTGCCGTGCATTGCCTAGCCTTGCGTTGTCGTGCCTTAGCCTTGTTTCCCCTTGCCGTGCAGTTCATTCCGTTACACTTGCCTTTCTTTGCTTTCCCTTGCCTTCCTTACCTTCCGTTACTCTTTGCTTGCCTTCCGTGCATTGCCTAGCCTTGCGTTGTCGTGCCTTAGCCTTGCCTCGCCTGAACGTGCTTTCCCATTGCGTTACCCTTTCCTTGCCTTGCCGTGCATTGCCCAGCCTGCGTTGCCGTGCCTTAGCCTTGTTTCCCCTTGCCGTGCCGTTCCTTCCGTTACCCTTGCCTTTCCTTGCTTTTCCTTGCCTTCCTTACCTTCCGTTACTCTTTGCTTCCCTTCCCTGCATTGCCTAGCCTTGCGTTGTCGTGCCTTAGCCTTATTCGCCTGACCGTGCCTTCCTTTGTTAAGCTTTCCTTGCATTGTCGTGCATTGCCTAGCCTTGCGTTGTCGTGCATTAGCCTTGCCTAGCCTCACCGTGCCTTCCCTTGCGTTACCCTTTCCTTGCCTTGCCGTGCATTGCCTAGCGTGCGTTGTCGTGCCTTAGCCTTGTTACCCTTGCCGTGCCGTTCCTTCCGTTACCCTTGCCTTCCCTTGCTTTCCCTTGCCTTCCTTGCGTTCCGTTACTCTTTGCTTGCTTTCCGTGCATTGCCTAGCCTTGCGTTGTCATGCCTTAGCCTTGCCTCGCCTGACCGTGCTTTCCCATGCGTTACCCTTTCCTTGCCTTGCCGTGCATTGCCTAGCGTGCGTTGTCGTGCCTTAGCCTTGTTTCCCCTTGCCGTGCCGTTCCTTCCGTTACACTTGCCTTTCTTTGCTTTCCCTTGCCTTCCTTACCTTCCGTTACTCTTTGCTTGCCTTCCGTGCATTGCCTAGCCTTGCGTTGTCGTGCCTTAGCCTTATCTCGCCTGACCGTGCCTTCCTTTGCTTTAAGCTTTCCTTGCATTGTCGTGCATTGCCTAGCCTTGCGTTGTCGTGCATTAGCCTTGCCTAGCCTCACCGTGCCTTGCCTTGCGTTACCCTTTCTTTGCCTTGCCGTGCATTGCCTAGCCGTGCGTTGTCGTGCCTTAGCCTTGATTCTCCTTGCCGTGGCGTGACTTTTGTTACACTTGCCTTGCCTGGCTTTGCCTTGCCTTCCTTTCCTTCCCTTACTCTTTCCTTGCCTTGCCGTGCATTGCCTAGCCTTGCATTGTCGTGCCTTATCCTTGCCTCACCTGACCGTGCCTTCCCCTGCGTTACCCTTTCCTTGCCTTGCCGTGCATTGCCTAGCCCTGCGTTGTCGTGCCTTAGCCTTCTTACCCCTTGCCGTGCCGTTCCTTCCGTTACCCTTGACTTCCCTTGCTTTCCCTTGCCTTCCTTGCGTTCCGTTACTCTTTGCTTGCTTTCCGTGCATTGCCTAGCCTTGCGTTGTCGTGCCTTAGCCTTGCCTCGCCTGACCGTGCTTTCCCATGCGTTACCCTTTCCTTGCCTTGCCGTGCATTGCCTAGCGTGCGTTGTCGTGCCTTAACCTTGTTTCCCCTTGCCGTGCAGTTCCTTCCGTTACCCTTGCCTTTCCTTGCTTTTCCTTGCCTTGCTTACCTTCCGTTACTCTTTGCTTGCCTTCCCTGAATTGCCTAGCCTTGCGTTGTCGTGCCTTTGCCTTATCTCGCCTGACCTTGCCTTACTTTGCTTTAAGCTTTCCTTGCATTGTCGTGCATTGCCTAGCATTGCGTTTCGGTGCATTAGCCTTGCCTAGCCTCACCGTGCCTTGCCTTGCGTTACCCTTTGCTTGCCTTGCCGTGCATTGCCTAGCCGTGCGTTGTCGTGCCTTAGCCTTGTTTCCCCTTGCCGTGCCGTTCCTTCCGTTACACTTGCCTTTCTTTGCTTTCCCTTGCCTTCCTTACCTTCCGTTACTCTTTGCTTGCCTTCCGTGCATTGCCTAGCCTTGCGTTGTCGTGCCTTAGCCTTGCCTCGCCTGAACGTGCTTTCCCATGCGTTACCCTTTCCTTGCCTTGCCGTGCATTGCCCAGCCTGCGTTGCCGTGCCTTAGCCTTGTTTCCCCTTGCCGTGCAGTTCCTTCCGTTACCCTTGCCTTTCCTTGCTTTTCCTTGCCTTGCTTACCTTCCGTTACTCTTTGCTTGCCTTCCGTGCATTGCCTAGCCTTGCGTTGTCGTGCCTTAGCCTTGCCTCGCCTGACCGTGCTTTCCCATGCGTTACCCTTTCCTTGCCTTGCCGTTCTTTGCCTAGCGTTCGCTGTCGTGCCTTAGACTTGTTCCCCCTTGCCGTGCCGTTCCTTCCGTTACCCTGGCCTTTCCTTCCTTTTCCTTGCCTTCCTTACCTTCCGTTACACTTTGCTTGCCTTCCGTGCATTGCCTAGCCTTGCGTTGTCGTGCCTTAGCCTTATCTCGCCTGACCGTGCCTTCCTTTGCTTTAAGCTTTCCTTGCATTGTCGTGCATTGCCTAGCCTTGCGTTGTCGTGCATTAACCTTGCCTAGCCTCACCGTGCCTTGCCTTGCGTTACCCTTTCCTTGCCTTGCCGTGCATTTCCTAGCCGTGTGTTGTCGTGCCTTAGCCTTGTTACCCCTTGCCGTGCCGTTCCTTCCGTTACCCTTGCCTTCCCTTGCTTTCCCTTGCCTTCCTTGCGTTCCGTTACTCTTTGCTTGCTTTCCGTGCATTGCCTAGCCTTGCGTTGGCTTTCCTTAGCCTTGCCTCGCCTGACCGTGCTTTCCCATGCGTTACCCTTTCCTTGCCTTGCCGTGCATTGCCTAGCGTGCGTTGTCGTGCCTTAGCCTTGTTTCCCCTTGCCGTGCCGTTCCTTCCGTTACACTTGCCTTTCTTTGCTTTCCCTTGCCTTCCTTACCTTCCGTTACTCTTTGCTTGCCTTCCGTGCATTGCCAAGCCTTGCGTTGTCGTGCCTTAGCCTTGCCTCCCCTGACCGTGCTTTCCCATGCGTTACCCTTTCCTTGCCTTGCCGTGCATTGCCTAGCGTGCGTTGTCGTGCCTTAGACTTGTTTCCCCTTGCCGTGCCGTTCCTTCCGTTACCATTGCCTTTCCTTACTTTCCCTTGCCTTCCTTACCTTCCGTTACTCTTTGCTTGCCTTCCCTGCATTGCCTAGCCTTGCGTTGTCGTGCCTTAGCCTTATCTCGCTTGACCGTGCCTTCCTTTGCTTTAAGCTTTCCTTGCATTGTCGTGCATTGCCTAGCCTTGCGTTGTCGTGCATTAGCCTTGCCTAGCCTCACCGTGCCTTGCCTTGCGTTACCCTTTCCTTGCCTTGCCGTGCATTTCCTTCCCGTGTGTTGTCGTGCCTTAGCCTTGTTTCCCCTTGCCGTTGCGTGCCTTTTGTTACACTTGCCTTGCCTGGCTTTGCCTTGCCTTCCTTTCCTTCCGTTACTCTTTGCTTGCCTTGCCGTGCATTGCCTAGCCCTGCGTTGTCGTGCCTTAGCCTTGTTACCCCTTGCCGTGCCGTTCCTTCCGTTACCCTTGCCTTCCCTTGCTTTCCCTTGCCTTCCTTGCGTTCCGTTACTCTTTGCTTGCTTTCCGTGCATTGCCTAGCCTTGCGTTGTCATGCCTTAGCCTTGCCTCGCCTGACCGTGCTTTCCCATGCGTTACCCTTTCCTTGCCTTGCCGTGCATTGCCTAGCGTGCGTTGTCGTGCCTTAGCCTTGTTTCCCCGTGCCGTGCCGTTCCTTCCGTTACACTTGCCTTTCCTTGCTTTCCCTTGCCTTCCTTACCTTCCGTTACTCTTTCCTTGCCTTCCGTGCATTGCCTAGCCTTGCGTTGTCGTGCCTTAGCCTTGCCTCGCCTGACCGTGCTTTCCCATGCGTTACCCTTTCCTTGCCTTGCCGTTCATTGCCTAGCGTTCGGTGTCGTGCCTGAGAATTGTTCCCCCTTGCCGTGCCGTTCCTTCCGTTACCCTTGCCTTTCCTTGCTTTTCCTTGCCTTGCTTACCTTCCGTTACTCTTTGCTTGCCTTCCCTGAATTGCCTAGCCTTGCGTTGTCGTGCCTTTGCCTTATCTCGCCTGACCTTGCCTTCCTTTGCTTTAAGCTTTCCTTGCATTGTCGTGCATTGCCTCGCCTTGCGTTTTCGTGCATTAGCCTTGTCTAGCCTCACCGTGCCTTGCCTTGCGTTACCCTTTGCTTGCCTTGCCGTGCATTGCCTAGCCGTGCGTTGTCGTGCCTTAGCCTTGTTTCCCCTTGCCGTGCAGTTCATTCCGTTACACTTGCCTTTCTTTGCTTTCCTTGCCTTCCTTACCTTCCGTTACTCTTTGCTTGCCTTCCGTGCATTGCCTAGCCTTGCGTTGTCGTGCCTTAGCCTTGCCTCGCCTGAACGTGCTTTCCCATGCGTTACCCTTTACTTGCCTTGCCGTGCATTGCCCAGCCTGCGTTGCCGTGCCTTAGCCTTGTTTCCCCTTGCCGTGCAGTTCCTTCCGTTACCCTTGCCTTTCCTTGCTTTTCCTTGCCTTGCTTACCTTCCGTTACTCTTTGCTTCCCTTCCCTGCATTGCCTAGCCTTGCGTTGTCGTGCCTTAGCCTTATCTCGCCTGACCGTGCCTTCCTTTGCATTAAGCTTTCCTTGCATTGTCGTGCATTGCCTAGCCTTGCATTGTCGTGCATTAGCCTTGCCTAGCCTCACCGTGCCTTGCCTTGCGTTACCCTTTCCTTGCCTTGCCGTGCATTGTCTAGCGTGCGTTGTCGTGCCTTAGCCTTGTTACCACTTGCCGTGCCGTTCCTTCCGTTACCCTTGCCTTCCCTTGCTTTCCCTTGCCTTCCTTGCGTTCCGTTACTCTTTGTTTGCTTTCCGTGCATTGCCTAGCCTTGCGTTGTCATGCCTTAGGCTTGCCTCGCCTGACCGTGCTTTCCCATGCGTTACCCTTTCCTTGCCTTGCCGTACATTGCCTAGCGTGCGTTGTCGTGCCTTAGCCTTGTTTCCCCTTGCCGTGCCGTTCCTTCCGTTACACTTGCCTTTCTTTGCTTTCCCTTGCCTTCCTTACCTTCCGTTACTCTTTGCTTGCCTTCCGTGCATTGCCTAGCCTTGCGTTGTCGTGCCTTAGCCTTGATTCTCCTTGCCGTGGCGTGACTTTTGTCACACTTGCCTTGCCTGGCTTTGCCTTGCCTTCCTTTCCTTCCCTTACTCTTTCCTTGCCTTGCCGTGCATTGCCTAGCCTTGCATTGTCGTGCCTTATTCTTGCCTCACCTGACCGTGCCTTCCCCGGCGTTACCCTTTCCTTGCCTTGCCGGGCATTGCCTAGCCCTGCGTTGCCGTGCCTTAGCCTTGTTACCCCTTGCCTTGCCGTTCCTTCCGTTACCCTTGCCTTCCCTTGCTTTCCCTTGCCTTCCTTGCGTTCCGTTACTCTTTGCTTGCTTTCCGTGCATTGCCTAGCCTTGCGTTGTCATGCCTTAGCCTTGCATCGCCTGACCGTGCTTTCCCATGCGTTACCCTTTCCTTGCCTTTCCGTGCATTGCCTAGCCGTGCGTTGTCGTGCCTTAGCCTTGTTTCCCCTTGCCGTGCCGTTCCTTCCGTTACCCTTGCCTTCCCTTGCTTTCCCTTTCCTTCCTTGCATTCCGTTACTCCTTGCTTGCTTTCCGTGCATTGCCTAGCCTTGCGTTGGCTTTCCTTAGCCTTGCCTCGCCTGACCGTGCTTTCCCATGCGTTACCCTTTCCTTGCCTTGCCGTGCATTGCCTAGCGTGCGTTGTCGTGCCTTAGCCTTGTTTCCCCTTGCCGTGCCGTTCCTTCCGTTACACTTGCCTTTCTTTGCTTTCCCTTGCCTTCCTTGCCTTCCGTTACTCTTTGCTTGCCTTCCGTGCATTGCCTAGCCTTGCTTTGTCATGCCTTAGCCTTGCCTCGCCTGACCGTGCTTTCCCATGCTACCCTTTCCTTGTCTTGCCATGCATTGCCTAGCGTGCGTTGTCGTGCCTTAGACTTGTTTCCCCTTGCCGTGCCGTTCCTTCCGTTACCCTTGCCTTCCCTTGCTTTCCCTTGCCTTCCTTGCGTTCCGTTACTCTTTGCTTGCTTTCCGTGCATTGCCTAGCCTTGCGTTGTCATGCCTTAGCCTTGCCTCGCCTGACCGTGCTTTCCCATGCGTTACCCTTTCCTTGCCTTGCCGTGCATTGCCTAGCGTGCGTTGTCGTGCCTTAGCCTTGTTTCCCCTTGCCGTGCCGTTCCTTCCGTTACCCTTGACTTCCCTTGCTTTCCCTTGCCTTCCTTACATTCCGTTACTCTTTGCTTGCCTTCCGTGCATTGCCTAGCCTTGCGTTGTCGTGCCTTAGCCTTGCCTCGCCTGACCGTGCTTTCCCATGCGTTACCCTTTCCTTGCCTTGCCCTTCATTGCCTAGCGTTCGGTGTCGTGCCTTAGACTTGTTCCCCCTTGCCGTGCCGTTCCTTCCGTTACCCTTCCCTTTCCTTGCTTTTCCTTGCCTTCCTTACCTTCCGTTACTCTTTGCTTGCCTTCCCTGAATTGCCTAGCCTTGCGTTGTCGTGCCTTTGCCTTATCTCGCCTGACCTTGCCTTCCTTTGCTTTAAGCTTTCCTTGCATTGTCGTGCATTGCCTAGCATTGCGTTTCCGTGCATTAGCCTTGCCTAGCCTCACCGTGCCTTGCCTTGCGTTACCCTTTGCTTGCCTTGCCGTGCATTGCCTAGCCGTGCGTTGTCGTGCCTTAGCCTTGTTTCCCCTTGCCGTGCCGTTCCTTCCGTTACACTTGCCTTTCCTTGCTTTCCCTTACCTTCCTTACCTTCCGTTACTCTTTGCTTGCCTTCCGTGCATTGCCTAGCCTTGCGTTGTCGTGCCTTAGCCTTGCCTCGCCTGAACGTGCTTTCCCATTCGTTACCCTTTCCTTGCCTTGCCGTGCATTGCCCAGCCTGCGTTGCCGTGCCTTAGCCTTGTTTCCCCTTGCCGTGCAGTTCCTTCCGTTACCCTTGCCTTTCCTTGCTTTTCCTTGCCTTGCTTACCTTCCGTTACTCTTTGCTTGCCTTCCCTGAATTTCCTAGCCTTGCGTTGTCGTGCCTTAGACTTATCTCGCCTGACCTTGCCTTCCTTTGCTTTAAGCTTTCCTTGCATTGTCGTGCATTGCCTAGCCTTGCGTTGTCGTGCATTAGCCTTGCCTAGCCTCACCGTGCCTTGCCTTGCGTTACCCTTTCCTTGCCTTGCCGTGCATTTCCTTCCCGTGTGTTGTCGTGCCTTAGCCTTGTTTCCCCTTGCCGTTGCGTGCCTTTTGTTACACTTGCCTTGCCTGGCTTTGCCTTGCCTTCCTTTCCTTCCGTTACTCTTTGCTTGCCTTGCCGTGCATTGCCTAGCCCTGCGTTGTCGTGCCTTAGCCTTGTTACCCCTTGCCGTGCCGTTCCTTCCGTTACCCTTGCCTTCCCTTGCTTTCCCTTGCCTTCCTTGCGTTCCGTTACTCTTTGCTTGCTTTCCGTGCATTGCCTAGCCTTGCGTTGTCATGCCTTAGCCTTGGCTCGCCTGACCGTGCTTTCCCATGCGTTACCCTTTCCTTGCCTTGCCGTGCATTGCCTAGCGTGCGTTGCCGTGCCTTAACCTTGTTTCCCCTTGCCGTGCCGTTCCTTCCGTTACACTTGCCTTTCCTTGCTTTCCCTTGCCTTCCTTACCTTCCGTTACTCTTTGCTTGCCTTCCGTGCATTGCCTAGCGTTGCGTTGTCGTGCCTTAGCCTTGCCTCGCCTGACCGTGCTTTCAAATGCGTTACCCTTTCCTTGCCTTGCCGTTCATTGCCTAGCGTTCGGTGTCGTGCCTTAGACTTGTTTCCCCTTGCCGTGCCGTTCCTTCCGTTACCCTGGACTTTCCTTCCTTTTCCTTGCCTTGCTTACCTTCCGTTACTCTTTGCTTGCCTTCCCTGAATTTCCTAGCCTTGCGTTGTCGTGCCTTAGCCTTATCTCGCCTGACCTTGCCTTCCTTTGCTTTAAGCTTTCCTTGCATTGTCGTGCATCGCCTAGCCTTGCGTTTTCGTGCATTAGCCTTGCCTAGCCTCAACGTGCCTTTCCTTGCGTTACCCTTTCCTTGCCTTGCCGTGCATTGCCCAGCCTGCGTTGCCGTGCCTTAGCCTTGTTTCCCCTTGCCGTGCCGTTCCTTCCGTTACCCTTGCCTTTCCTTGCTTTTCCTTGCCTTGCTTACCTTCCGTTACTCTTTGCTTCCCTTCCCTGCATTGCCTAGCCTTGCGTTGTCGTGCCTTAGCCTTATCTCGCCTGACCGTGCCTTCCTTTGCTTTAAGCTTTCCTTGCATTGTCGTGCATTGCCTAGCCTTGCGTTGTCGTGCATTAGCCTTGCCTAGCCTCACCGTGCCTTGCCTTGCGTTACCCTTTCCTTGCCTTGCCGTGCATTGCCTAGCCGTGCGTTGTCGTGCCTTAGCCTTGTTTCCCCTTGCCGTGGCGTGCCTTTTGTTACACTTGCCTTTCCTGGCTTTGACTTGCCTTCCTTTCCTTCCGTTACTCTTTCCTTGCCTTGCCGTGCATTGCCTAGCCGTGCATTGTCGTGCCTTATCCTTGATTCACCTGACCGTGCCTTTCCCTTCGTTACCCTTTCCTTGCCTTGCCGGGCATTGCCTAGCCCTGCGTTGCCGTGCCTTAGCCTTGTTACCCCTTGCCGTGCCGTTCCTTCCGGTACCCTTGCCTTCCCTTGCTTTCCCTTGCCTTCCTTGCGTTCCGTTACGCTTTGCTTGCTTTCCGTGCATTGCCTAGCCTTGCATTGTCGTGCCTTATCCTTGCCTCACCTGACCGTGCCTTCCCCTGCGTTACCCTTTCCTTGCCTTGCCGTGCATTGCCTAGCCCTGCGTTGCCGTGCCGTTCCTTCCGTTACCCTTGCCTTCCCTTGCTTTCCCTTTCCTTCCTTGCATTCCGTTACTCCTTGCTTGCTTTCCGTGCATTGCCTAGCCTTCCGTTGGCTTTCCTTAGCCTTGCCTCGCCTGACCGTACTTTCCCATGCGTTACCCTTTCCTTGCCTTGCCGTGCATTGCCTAGCGTGCGTTGTCGTGCCTTAGCCTTGTTCCCCTTGCCGTGCCGTTCCTTCCGTTACACTTGCCTTTCTTTGCTTTCCCTTGCCTTCCTTACCTTCCGTTACTCTTTGCTTGCCTTCCGTGCATTGCCAAGCCTTGCTTTGTCGTGCCTTAGCCTTGCCTCCCCTGACCGTGCTTTCCCATGCATTACCCTTTCCTTGTCTTGCCATGCATTGCCTAGCGTGCGTTGTCGTGCCTTAGACTTGTTTCCCCTTGCCGTGCCGTTCCTTCCGTTACCATTGCCTTTCCTTGCTTTCCCTTGCCTTCCTTACCTTCCGTTACTCTTTGCTTGCCTTCCCTGCATTGCCCAGCCTTGCGTTGTCGTGCCTTAGCCTTATCTCGCCTGACCGTGCCTTCCTTTGCTTTAAGCTTTCCTTGCATTGTCGTGCATTGCCTAGCCTTGCGTTGTCGTGCATTAGCCTTGCCTAGCCTCACCGTGCCTTGCCTTGCGTTACCCTTTCCTTGCCTTGCCGTGCATTTCCTTCCCGTGTGTTGTCGTGCCTTAGCCTTGTTTCCCCTTGCCGTTGCGTGCCTTTTGTTACACTTGCCTTGCCTGGCTTTGCCTTGCCTTCCTTTCCTTCCGTTACTCTTTGCTTGCCTTGCCGTGCATTGCCTAGCCCTGCGTTGTCGTGCCTTAGCCTTGTTTCCCCTTGCCGTGCAGTTCATTCCGTTACACTTGCCTTTCTTTGCTTTCCCTTGCCTTCCTTACCTTCCGTTACTCTTTGCTTGCCTTCCGTGCATTGCCTAGCCTTGCGTTGTCGTGCCTTAGCCTTGCCTCGCCTGAACGTGCTTTCCCATGCGTTACCCTTTACTTGCCTTGCCGTGCATTGCCCAGCCTGCGTTGCCGTGCCTTAGCCTTGTTTCCCCTTGCCGTGCAGTTCCTTCCGTTACCCTTGCCTTTCCTTGCTTTTCCTTGCCTTGCTTACCTTCCGTTACTCTTTGCTTCCCTTCCCTGCATTGCCTAGCCTTGCGTTGTCGTGCCTTAGCCTTATCTCGCCTGACCGTGCCTTCCTTTGCTTTAAGCTTTCCTTGCATTGTCGTGCATTGCCTAGCCTTGCGTTGTCGTGCATTAGCCTTGCCTAGCCTCACCGTGCCTTGCCTTGCGTTACCCTTTCCTTGCCTTGCCGTGCATTGCCTAGCGTGCGTTGTCGTGCCTTAGCCTTGTTACCACTTACCGTGCCGTTCCTTCCGTTACCCTTGCCTTCCCTTGCTTTCCCTTGCCTTCCTTGCGTTCCGTTACTCTTTGTTTGCTTTCCGTGCATTGCCTAGCCTTGCGTTGTCATGCCTTAGGCTTGCCTCGCCTGACCGTGCTTTCCCATGCGTTACCCTTTCCTTGCCTTGCCGTGCATTGCCTAGCGTGCGTTGTCGTGCCTTAGCCTTGTTTCCCCTTGCCGTGCCGTTCCTTCCGTTACACTTGCCTTTCTTTGCTTTCCCTTGCCTTCCTTACCTTCCGTTACTCTTTGCTTGCCTTCCGTGCATTGCCTAGCCTTGCGTTGTCGTGCCTTAGCCTTATCTCGCCTGACCGTGCCTTCCTTTGCTTTAAGCTTTCCTTGCATTGTCGTGCATTGCCTAGCCTTGCGTTGTCGTGCATTAGCCTTGCCTAGCCTCACCGTGCCTTGCCTTGCGTTACCCTTTCTTTGCCTTGCCGTGCATTGCCTAGCCGTGCGTTGTCGTGCCTTAGCCTTGATTCTCCTTGCCGTGGCGTGACTTTTGTTACACTTGCCTTGCCTGGCTTTGCCTTGCCTTCCTTTCCTTCCGTTACTCTTTCCTTGCCTTGCCGTGCATTGCCTAGCCTTGCATTGTCGTGCCTTATCCTTGCCTCACCTGACCGTGCCTTCCCCTGCGTTACCCTTTCCTTGCCTTGCCGGGCATTGCCTAGCCCTGCGTTGCCGTGCCTTAGCCTTGTTACCCCTTGCCGTTTCCTTCCTTCCGTTACCCTTGCCTTCCCTTGCTTTCCCTTGCCTTCCTTGCGTTCCGTTACTCTTTGCTTGCTTTCCGTGCATTGCCTAGCCTTGCGTTGTCATGCCTTAGCCTTGCCTCGCCTGACCGTGCTTTCCCATGCGTTACCCTTTCCTTGCCTTGCCGTGCATTGCCTAGCGTGCGTTGTCGTGCCTTAACCTTGTTTCCCCTTGCCGTGCAGTTCCTTCCGTTACCCTTGCCTTTCCTTGCTTTTCCTTGCCTTGCTTACCTTCCGTTACTCTTTGCTTGCCTTCCCTGAATTGCCTAGCCTTGCGTTGTCGTGCCTTTGCCTTATCTCGCCTGACCTTGCCTTACTTTGCTTTAAGCTTTCCTTGCATTGTCGTGCATTGCCTAGCATTGCGTTTCGGTGCATTAGCCTTGCCTAGCCTCACCGTGCCTTGCCTTGCGTTACCCTTTGCTTGCCTTGCCGTGCATTGCCTAGCCGTGCGTTGTCGTGCCTTAGCCTTGTTTCCCCTTGCCGTGCCGTTCCTTCCGTTACACTTGCCTTTCTTTGCTTTCCCTTGCCTTCCTTACCTTCCGTTACTCTTTGCTTGCCTTCCGTGCATTGCCTAGCCTTGCGTTGTCGTGCCTTAGCCTTGCCTCGCCTGAACGTGCTTTCCCATGCGTTACCCTTTCCTTGCCTTGCCGTGCATTGCCCAGCCTGCGTTGCCGTGCCTTAGCCTTGTTTCCCCTTGCCGTGCAGTTCCTTCCGTTACCCTTGCCTTTCCTTGCTTTTCCTTGCCTTGCTTACCTTCCGTTACTCTTTGCTTGCCTTCCGTGCATTGCCTAGCCTTGCGTTGTCGTGCCTTAGCCTTGCCTCGCCTGACCGTGCTTTCCCATGCGTTACCCTTTCCTTGCCTTGCCGTTCTTTGCCTAGCGTTCGCTGTCGTGCCTTAGACTTGTTCCCCCTTGCCGTGCCGTTCCTTCCGTTACCCTGGCCTTTCCTTCCTTTTCCTTGCCTTCCTTACCTTCCGTTACACTTTGCTTGCCTTCCGTGCATTGCCTAGCCTTGCGTTGTCGTGCCTTAGCCTTATCTCGCCTGACCGTGCCTTCCTTTGCTTTAAGCTTTCCTTGCATTGTCGTGCATTGCCTAGCCTTGCGTTGTCGTGCATTAACCTTGCCTAGCCTCACCGTGCCTTGCCTTGCGTTACCCTTTCCTTGCCTTGCCGTGCATTTCCTAGCCGTGTGTTGTCGTGCCTTAGCCTTGTTACCCCTTGCCGTGCCGTTCCTTCCGTTACCCTTGCCTTCCCTTGCTTTCCCTTGCCTTCCTTGCGTTCCGTTACTCTTTGCTTGCTTTCCGTGCATTGCCTAGCCTTGCGTTGGCTTTCCTTAGCCTTGCCTCGCCTGACCGTGCTTTCCCATGCGTTACCCTTTCCTTGCCTTGCCGTGCATTGCCTAGCGTGCGTTGTCGTGCCTTAGCCTTGTTTCCCCTTGCCGTGCCGTTCCTTCCGTTACACTTGCCTTTCTTTGCTTTCCCTTGCCTTCCTTACCTTCCGTTACTCTTTGCTTGCCTTCCGTGCATTGCCAAGCCTTGCGTTGTCGTGCCTTAGCCTTGCCTCCCCTGACCGTGCTTTCCCATGCGTTACCCTTTCCTTGCCTTGCCGTGCATTGCCTAGCGTGCGTTGTCGTGCCTTAGACTTGTTTCCCCTTGCCGTGCCGTTCCTTCCGTTACCATTGCCTTTCCTTACTTTCCCTTGCCTTCCTTACCTTCCGTTACTCTTTGCTTGCCTTCCCTGCATTGCCTAGCCTTGCGTTGTCGTGCCTTAGCCTTATCTCGCTTGACCGTGCCTTCCTTTGCTTTAAGCTTTCCTTGCATTGTCGTGCATTGCCTAGCCTTGCGTTGTCGTGCATTAGCCTTGCCTAGCCTCACCGTGCCTTGCCTTGCGTTACCCTTTCCTTGCCTTGCCGTGCATTTCCTTCCCGTGTGTTGTCGTGCCTTAGCCTTGTTTCCCCTTGCCGTTGCGTGCCTTTTGTTACACTTGCCTTGCCTGGCTTTGCCTTGCCTTCCTTTCCTTCCGTTACTCTTTGCTTGCCTTGCCGTGCATTGCCTAGCCCTGCGTTGTCGTGCCTTAGCCTTGTTACCCCTTGCCGTGCCGTTCCTTCCGTTACCCTTGCCTTCCCTTGCTTTCCCTTGCCTTCCTTGCGTTCCGTTACTCTTTGCTTGCTTTCCGTGCATTGCCTAGCCTTGCGTTGTCATGCCTTAGCCTTGCCTCGCCTGACCGTGCTTTCCCATGCGTTACCCTTTCCTTGCCTTGCCGTGCATTGCCTAGCGTGCGTTGTCGTGCCTTAGCCTTGTTTCCCCGTGCCGTGCCGTTCCTTCCGTTACACTTGCCTTTCCTTGCTTTCCCTTGCCTTCCTTACCTTCCGTTACTCTTTCCTTGCCTTCCGTGCATTGCCTAGCCTTGCGTTGTCGTGCCTTAGCCTTGCCTCGCCTGACCGTGCTTTCCCATGCGTTACCCTTTCCTTGCCTTGCCGTTCATTGCCTAGCGTTCGGTGTCGTGCCTGAGAATTGTTCCCCCTTGCCGTGCCGTTCCTTCCGTTACCCTTGCCTTTCCTTGCTTTTCCTTGCCTTGCTTACCTTCCGTTACTCTTTGCTTGCCTTCCCTGAATTGCCTAGCCTTGCGTTGTCGTGCCTTTGCCTTATCTCGCCTGACCTTGCCTTCCTTTGCTTTAAGCTTTCCTTGCATTGTCGTGCATTGCCTCGCCTTGCGTTTTCGTGCATTAGCCTTGTCTAGCCTCACCGTGCCTTGCCTTGCGTTACCCTTTGCTTGCCTTGCCGTGCATTGCCTAGCCGTGCGTTGTCGTGCCTTAGCCTTGTTTCCCCTTGCCGTGCAGTTCATTCCGTTACACTTGCCTTTCTTTGCTTTCCTTGCCTTCCTTACCTTCCGTTACTCTTTGCTTGCCTTCCGTGCATTGCCTAGCCTTGCGTTGTCGTGCCTTAGCCTTGCCTCGCCTGAACGTGCTTTCCCATGCGTTACCCTTTACTTGCCTTGCCGTGCATTGCCCAGCCTGCGTTGCCGTGCCTTAGCCTTGTTTCCCCTTGCCGTGCAGTTCCTTCCGTTACCCTTGCCTTTCCTTGCTTTTCCTTGCCTTGCTTACCTTCCGTTACTCTTTGCTTCCCTTCCCTGCATTGCCTAGCCTTGCGTTGTCGTGCCTTAGCCTTATCTCGCCTGACCGTGCCTTCCTTTGCTTTAAGCTTTCCTTGCATTGTCGTGCATTGCCTAGCCTTGCATTGTCGTGCATTAGCCTTGCCTAGCCTCACCGTGCCTTGCCTTGCGTTACCCTTTCCTTGCCTTGCCGTGCATTGCCTAGCGTGCGTTGTCGTGCCTTAGCCTTGTTACCACTTGCCGTGCCGTTCCTTCCGTTACCCTTGCCTTCCCTTGCTTTCCCTTGCCTTCCTTGCGTTCCGTTACTCTTTGTTTGCTTTCCGTGCATTGCCTAGCCTTGCGTTGTCATGCCTTAGGCTTGCCTCGCCTGACCGTGCTTTCCCATGCGTTACCCTTTCCTTGCCTTGCCGTACATTGCCTAGCGTGCGTTGTCGTGCCTTAGCCTTGTTTCCCCTTGCCGTGCCGTTCCTTCCGTTACACTTGCCTTTCTTTGCTTTCCCTTGCCTTCCTTACCTTCCGTTACTCTTTGCTTGCCTTCCGTGCATTGCCTAGCCTTGCGTTGTCGTGCCTTAGCCTTGATTCTCCTTGCCGTGGCGTGACTTTTGTCACACTTGCCTTGCCTGGCTTTGCCTTGCCTTCCTTTCCTTCCCTTACTCTTTCCTTGCCTTGCCGTGCATTGCCTAGCCTTGCATTGTCGTGCCTTATTCTTGCCTCACCTGACCGTGCCTTCCCCGGCGTTACCCTTTCCTTGCCTTGCCGGGCATTGCCTAGCCCTGCGTTGCCGTGCCTTAGCCTTGTTACCCCTTGCCTTGCCGTTCCTTCCGTTACCCTTGCCTTCCCTTGCTTTCCCTTGCCTTCCTTGCGTTCCGTTACTCTTTGCTTGCTTTCCGTGCATTGCCTAGCCTTGCGTTGTCATGCCTTAGCCTTGCATCGCCTGACCGTGCTTTCCCATGCGTTACCCTTTCCTTGCCTTTCCGTGCATTGCCTAGCCGTGCGTTGTCGTGCCTTAGCCTTGTTTCCCCTTGCCGTGCCGTTCCTTCCGTTACACTTGCCTTTCCTTCCTTTCCCTTGCCTTCCTTACCTTCCGTTACTCTTTGCTTGCCTTCCGTGCATTGCCTAGCCTTGCGTTGTCGTGCCTTAGCGTTGCCTCGCCTGACCGTGCTTTCAAATGCGTTACCCTTTCCTTGCCTTGCCGTGCATTGCCTAGCGTGCGTTGTCGTGCCTTAGCCTTGTTTCCCCGTGCCGTGCCGTTCCTTCCGTTACACTTGCCTTTCCTTGCTTTCCCTTGCCTTCCTTACCTTCCGTTACTCTTTCCTTGCCTTCCGTGCATTGCCTAGCCTTGCGTTGTCGTGCCTTAGCCTTGCCTCGCCTGACCGTGCTTTCCCATGCGTTACCCTTTCCTTGCCTTGCCGTTCATTGCCTAGCGTTCGGTGTCGTGCCTGAGACTTGTTCCCCCTTGCCGTGCCGTTCCTTCCGTTACCCTTGCCTTTCCTTGCTTTTCCTTGCCTTGCTTACCTTCCGTTACTCTTTGCTTGCCTTCCCTGAATTGCCTAGCCTTGCGTTGTCGTGCCTTTGCCTTATCTCGCCTGACCTTGCCTTCCTTTGCTTTAAGCTTTCCTTGCATTGTCGTGCATTGCCTAGCCTTGCGTTTTCGTGCATTAGCCTTGTCTAGCCTCACCGTGCCTTGCCTTGCGTTACCCTTTGCTTGCCTTGCCGTGCATTGCCTAGCCGTGCGTTGTCGTGCCTTAGCCTTGTTTCCCCTTGCCGTGCAGTTCATTCCGTTACACTTGCCTTTCTTTGCTTTCCTTGCCTTCCTTACCTTCCGTTACTCTTTGCTTGCCTTCCGTGCATTGCCTAGCCTTGCGTTGTCGTGCCTTAGCCTTGCCTCGCCTGAACGTGCTTTCCCATGCGTTACCCTTTACTTGCCTTGCCGTGCATTGCCCAGCCTGCGTTGCCGTGCCTTAGCCTTGTTTCCCCTTGCCGTGCAGTTCCTTCCGTTACCCTTGCCTTTCCTTGCTTTTCCTTGCCTTGCTTACCTTCCGTTACTCTTTGCTTCCCTTCCCTGCATTGCCTAGCCTTGCGTTGTCGTGCCTTAGCCTTATCTCGCCTGACCGTGCCTTCCTTTGCTTTAAGCTTTCCTTGCATTGTCGTGCATTGCCTAGCCTTGCATTGTCGTGCATTAGCCTTGCCTAGCCTCACCGTGCCTTGCCTTGCGTTACCCTTTCCTTGCCTTGCCGTGCATTGCCTAGCGTGCGTTGTCGTGCCTTAGCCTTGTTACCACTTGCCGTGCCGTTCCTTCCGTTACCCTTGCCTTCCCTTGCTTTCCCTTGCCTTCCTTGCGTTCCGTTACTCTTTGTTTGCTTTCCGTGCATTGCCTAGCCTTGCGTTGTCATGCCTTAGGCTTGCCTCGCCTGACCGTGCTTTCCCATGCGTTACCCTTTCCTTGCCTTGCCGTGCATTGCCTAGCGTGCGTTGTCGTGCCTTAGCCTTGTTTCCCCTTGCCGTGCCGTTCCTTCCGTTACACTTGCCTTTCTTTGCTTTCCCTTGCCTTCCTTACCTTCCGTTACTCTTTGCTTGCCTTCCGTGCATTGCCTAGCCTTGCGTTGTCGTACCTTAGCCTTGATTCTCCTTGCCGTGGCGTGACTTTTGTTACACTTGCCTTGCCTGGCTTTGCCTTGCCTTCCTTTCCTTCCCTTACTCTTTCCTTGCCTTGCCGTGCATTGCCTAGCCTTGCATTGTCGTGCCTTATTCTTGCCTCACCTGACCGTGCCTTCCCCGGCGTTACCCTTTCCTTGCCTTGCCGGGCATTGCCTAGCCCTGCGTTGCCGTGCCTTAGCCTTGTTACCCCTTGCCTTGCCGTTCCTTCCGTTACCCTTGCCTTCCCTTGCTTTCCCTTGCCTTCCTTGCGTTCCGTTACTCTTTGCTTGCTTTCCGTGCATTGCCTAGCCTTGCGTTGGCTTTCCTTAGCCTTGCCTCGCCTGACCGTGCTTTCCCATGCGTTACCCTTTCCTTGCCTTGCCGTGCATTGCCTAGCGTGCGTTGTCGTGCCTTAGCCTTGTTTCCCCTTGCCGTGCCGTTCCTTCCGTTACACTTGCCTTTCTTTGCTTTCCCTTGCCTTCCTTACCTTCCGTTACTCTTTGCTTGCCTTCCGTGCATTGCCAAGCCTTGCGTTGTCGTGCCTTAGCCTTGCCTCCCCTGACCGTGCTTTCCCATGCGTTACCCTTTCCTTGCCTTGCCGTGCATTGCCTAGCGTGCGTTGTCGTGCCTTAGACTTGTTTCCCCTTGCCGTGCCGTTCCTTCCGTTACCATTGCCTTTCCTTACTTTCCCTTGCCTTCCTTACCTTCCGTTACTCTTTGCTTCCCTTCCCTGCATTGCCTAGCCTTGCGTTGTCGTGCCTTAGCCTTATCTCGCCTGACCGTGCCTTCCTTTGCTTTAAGCTTTCCTTGCATTGTCGTGCACTGCCTAGCCTTGCGTTGTCGTGCATTAGCCTTGCCTAGCCTCACCGTGCCTTGCCTTGCGTTACCCTTTCCTTGCCTTGCCGTGCATTGCCTAGCGTGCGTTGTCGTGCCTTAGCCTTGTTACCCCTTGCCGTGCCGTTCCTTCCGTTACCCTTGCCTTCCCTTGCTTTCCCTTGCCTTCCTTGCGTTCCGTTACTCTTTGCTTGCTTTCCGTGCATTGCCTAGCCTTGCGTTGTCATCCCTTAGGCTTGCCTCGCCTGACGGTGCTTTCCCATGCGTTACCCTTTCCTTGCCTTGCCGTGCATTGCCTAGCGTGCGTTGTCGTGCCTTAGCCTTGTTTCCCCTTGCCGTGCCGTTCCTTCCGTTACACTTGCCTTTCTTTGCTTTCCCTTGCCTTCCTTACCTTCCGTTACTCTTTGCTTGCCTTCCCTGCATTGCCTAGCCTTGCGTTGTCGTGCCTTAGCCTTACCTCGCCTGACCGTGCCTTCCTTTGCTTTAAGCTTTCCTTGCATTGTCGTGCATTGCCTAGCCTTGCGTTGTCGTGCATTAGCCTTGCCTAGCCTCACCGTGCCTTGCCTTGCGTTACCCTTTCCTTGCCTTGCCGTGCATTTCCTAGCCGTGTGTTGTCGTGCCTTAGCCTTGTTTCCCCTTGCCGTTGCGTGCCTTTTGTTACACTTGCCTTGCCTGGCTTTGCCTTGCCTTCCTTTCCTTCCGTTACTCTTTGCTTGCCTTGCCGTGCATTGCCTAGCCCAGCGTTGTCGTGCCGTAGCCTTGTTACCCCTTGCCGTGCCGCTCCTTCCGTTACACTTGCCTTTCTTTGCTTTCCCTTGCCTTCCTTACCTTCCGTTACTCTTTGCTTGCCTTCCGTGCATTGCCTAGCCTTGCGTTGTCGTGCCTTAGCCTTGCCTCGCCTGAACGTGCTTTCCCATGCGTTACCCTTTACTTGCCTTGCCGTGCATTGCCCAGCCTGCGTTGCCGTGCCTTAGCCTTGATTCCCCTTGCCGTGCAGTTCCTTCCGTTACCCTTGCCTTTCCTTGCTTTTCCTTGCCTTGCTTACCTTCCGTTACTCTTTGCTTCCCTTCCCTGCATTGCCTAGCCTTGCGTTGTCGTGCCTTAGCCTTATCTCGCCTGACCGTGCCTTCCTTTGCTTTAAGCTTTCCTTGCATTGTCGTGCACTGCCTAGCCTTGCGTTGTCGTGCATTAGCCTTGCCTAGCCTCACCGTGCCTTGCCTTGCGTTACCCTTTCCTTGCCTTGCCGTGCATTGCCTAGCGTGCGTTGTCGTGCCTTAGCCTTGTTACCCATTGCCGTGCCGTTCCTTCCGTTACCCTTGCCTTCCCTTGCTTTCCCTTGCCTTCCTTGCGTTCCGTTACTCTTTGCTTGCTTTCCGTGCATTGCCTAGCCTTGCGTTGTCATCCCTTAGGCTTGCCTCGCCTGACGGTGCTTTCCCATGCGTTACCCTTTCCTTGCCTTGCAGTGCATTGCCTAGCGTGCGTTGTCGTGCCTTAGCCTTGTTTCCCCTTGCCGTGCCGTTCCTTCCGTTACACTTGCCTTTCTTTGCTTTCCCTTGCCTTCCTTACCTTCCGTTACTCTTTGCTTGCCTTCCGTGCATTTCCTAGCCTTGCGTTGTCGTGCCTTAGCCTTATCTCGCCTGACCGTGCCTTCCTTTGCTTAAAGCTTTCCTTGCATTGTCGTGCATTGCCTAGCCTTGCGTTGTCGTGCATTAGCCTTGCCTAGCCTCACCGTGCCTTGCCTTGCGTTACCCTTTCCTTGCCTTGCCGTGCATTGCCTAGCGTGCGTTGTCGTGCCTTAGCCTTGTTTCCCCTTGCCGTGCCGTTCCTTCCGTTACACTTGCCTTTCCTTGCTTTCCCTTGCCTTCCTTACCTTCCGTTACTCTTTGCTTGCCTTCCGTGCATTGCCTATCCTTGCGTTGTCGTGCCTTAGCCTTGCCTCGCCTGACCGTGCTTTCCCATGCGTTACCCTTTCCTTGCCTTGCCGTTCATTGCCTAGCGTTCGGTGTCGTGCCTTAGACTTGTTCCCCCTTGCCGTGCCGTTCCTTCCGTTACCCTTGCCTTTCCTTGCTTTTCCTTGCCTTCCTTACCTTCCGTTACTCTTTGCTTGCCTTCCCTGAATTGCCTATCCTTGCGTTGTCGTGCCTTTGCCTTATCTCGCCTGACCTTGCCTTCCTTTGCTTTAAGCTTTCCTCGCATTGTCGTGCATTGCCTCGCCTTGCGTTGTCGTGCATTAGCCTTGCCTAGCATCACCGTGCCTTGCCTTGCGTTACCCTTTCCTTGCCTTGCCGTGCATTACCTAGCCGTGCGTTGTCGTGCCTTAGCCTTGTTTCCCCTTGCCGTGGCGTGCCTTTTGTTACACTTGCCTTTCCTGGCTTTGACTTGCCTTCCTTTCCTTCCGTTACTCTTTCCTTGCCTTGCCGTGCATTGCCTAGCCTTGCATTGTCGTGCCTTATCCTTGCCTCACCTGACCGTGCCTTCCCCTGCGTTACCCTTTCCTTGCCTTGCCGGGCATTGCCTAGCCCTGCGTTGCCGTGCCTTAGCCTTGTTACCCCTTGCCGTGCCGTTCCTTCCGTTACCCTTGCCTTCCCTTGCTTTCCCTTGCCTTCCTTGCGTTCCGTTACTCTTTGCTTCCTTTCCGTGCATTGCCTAGCCTTGCGTTGTCATGCCTTAGGCTTGACTCGCCTGACCGTGCTTTCCCATGCGTTACCCTTTCCTTGCCTTGCCGGGCATTGCCTAGCGTGCGTTGTCCTGCCTTAGCCTTGTTTCCCCTTGCCGTGCCGTTCCTTCCGTTACACTTGCCTTTCTTTGCTTTCCCTTGCCTTCCTTACCTTCCGTTACTCTTTGCTTGCCTTCCCTGCATTGCGTAGCCTTGCGTTGTCGTGCCTTAGCCTTATCTCGCCTGACCGTGCCTTCCTTTGCTTTAAGCTTTCCTTGCATTGTCGTGCGTTGCCTAGCCTTGCGTTGTCGTGCATTAGCCTTGCCTAGCCTCACCGTGCCTTGCCTTGCGTTACCCTTTCCTTGCCTTGCCGTGCATTGCCTAGCCGTGCGTTGTCGTGCCTTAGCCTTGTTTCCCCTTGCCGTGCCGTTCCTTCCGTTACACTTGCCTTTCCTTCCTTTCCCTTGCCTTCCTTACCTTCCGTTACTCTTTGCTTGCCTTCCGTGCATTGCCTAGCCTTGCGTTGTCGTGCCTTAGCGTTGCCTCGCCTGACCGTGCTTTCAAATGCGTTACCCTTTCCTTGCCTTGCCGTTCATTGCCTAGCGTTCGTTGTCGTGCCTTAGCCTTGTTTCCCCTTGCCGTGCCGTTCCTTCCGTTACACTTGCCTTTCCTTGCTTTCCCTTGCCTTCCTTACCTTCCGTTACTCTTTGCTTGCCTTCCGTGCATTGCCTAGCCTTGCGTTGTCGTGCCTTAGACTTATCTCGCCTGACCGTGCCTTCCTTTGCTTTAAGCTTTCCTTGCCTTGCCGTGCATTGCCTAGCCGTGCGTTGTCGTGCATTAACCTTGCCTAGCCTCACCGTGCCTTGCCTTGCGTTACCCTTTCCTTGCCTTGCCGTGCATTTCCTAGCCGTGTGTTGTCGTGCCTTAGCCTTGTTACCCCTTGCCGTGCCGTTCCTTCCGTTACCCTTGCCTTCCCTTGCTTTCCCTTTCCTTCCTTGCATTCCGTTACTCCTTGCTTGCTTTCCGTGCATTGCCTAGCCTTGCGTTGGCTTTCCTTAGCCTTGCCTCGCCTGACCGTGCTTTCCCATGCGTTACCCTTTCCTTGCCTTGCCGTGCATTGCCTAGCGTGCGTTGTCGTGCCTTAGCCTTGTTTCCCCTTGCCGTGCCGTTCCTTCCGTTACACTTGCCTTTCTTTGCTTTCCCTTGCCTTCCTTAACTTCCGTTACTCTTTGCTTGCCTTCCGTGCATTGCCTAGCCTTGCGTTGTCGTGCCTTAGCCTTGCCTCGCCTGAACGTGCTTTCCCATGCGTTACCCTTTCCTTGCCTTGCCGTGCATTGCCCAGCCTGCGTTGCCGTGCCTTAGCCTTGTTTCCCCTTGCCGTGCAGTTCCTTCCGTTACCCTTGCCTTTCCTTGCTTTTCCTTGCCTTGCTTACCTTCCGTTACTCTTTGCTTCCCTTCCCTGCATTGCCTAGCCTTGCGTTGTCGTGCCTTAGCCTTATCTCGCCTGACCGTGCCTTCCTTTGCTTTAAGCTTTCCTTGCATTGTCGTGCATTGCCTAGCCTTGCGTTGTCGTGCATTAGCCTTGCCTAGCCTCACCGTGCCTTGCCTTGCGTTACCCTTTCCTTGCCTTGCCGTGCATTGCCTAGCGTGCGTTGTCGTGCCTTAGCCTTGTTACCCCTTGCCGTGCCGTTCCTTCCGTTACCCTTGCCTTCCCTTGCTTTCCCTTGCCTTCCTTGCGTTCCGTTAATCTTTGCTTGCTTTCCGTGCATTGCCTAGCCTTGCGTTGTCAGCCCTTAGGCTTGCCTCGCCTGACGGTGCTTTCCCATGCGTTACCCTTGCCTTGCCTTGCCGTGCATTGCCTAGCGTGCGTTGTCGTGCCTTAGCCTTGTTTCCCCTTGCCGTGCCGTTCCTTCCGTTACACTTGCCTTTCTTTTCTTTCCCTTGCCTTCCTTACCTTCCGTTACTCTTTGCTTGCCTTCCGTGCATTTCCTAGCCTTGCGTTGTCGTGCCTTAACCTTATCTCGCCTGACCGTGCCTTCCTTTGCTTTAAGCTTTCCTTGCATTGTCGTGCATTGCCTAGCCTTGCGTTGTCGTGCATTAGCCTTGCCTAGCCTCACCGTGCCTTGCCTTGCGTTACCCTTTCCTTGCCTTGCCGTGCATTGCCTAGCCGTGCGTTGTCGTGCCTTAGCCTTGATTCCCCTTGCCGTGGCGTGCCTTTTGTTACACTTGCCTTGCCTGGCTTTGCCTTGCCTTCCTTTCCTTCCGTTACTCTTTCCTTGCCTTGCCGTGCATTGCCTAGCCTTGCATTGTCGTGCCTAATCCTTGCCTCACCTGACCGTGCCTTCCCCTGCGTTACCCTTTCCTTGCCTTGCCGTGCATTGCCTAGCCCTGCGTTGTCGTGCCTTAGCCTTCTTACCGCTTGCCGTGCCGTTCCTTCCGTTACCCTTGCCTTCCCTTGCTTTCCCTTGCCTTCCTTGCGTTCCGTTACTCTTTGCTTGCTTTCCGTGCATTGCCTAGCCTTGCGTTGTCATGCCTTAGCCTTGCCTCGCCTGACCGTGCTTTCCCATGCGTTACCCTTTCCTTGCCTTGCCGTGCATTGCCTAGCGTGCGTTGTCGTGCCTTAGCCTTGTTTCCCCTTGCCGTGCCGTTCCTTCCGTTACCCTTGCCTTTCCTTGCTTTCCCTTGCCTTCCTTACCTTCCGTTACTCTTTGCTTGCCTTCCGTCCATTGCCTAGCCTTGCGTTGTCGTGCCTTAGCCTTGCCTCGCCTGACCGTGCTTTCCCATGCGTTACCCTTTCCTTGCCTTGCCGTTCATTGCCTAGCGTTCGGTGTCGTGCCTTAGACTTGTTCCTCCTTGCCGTGCCGTTCCTTCCGTTACCCTTGCCTTTCCTTGCTTTTCCTTGCCTTCCTTACCTTCCATTACTCTTTGCTTGCCTTCCGTGCATTGCCTCGCCTGACCGTGCCTTCCTTTGCTTTAAGCTTTCCTTGCATTGTCGTGCATTGCCTAGCCTTGCGTTTTCGTGCATTAGCCTTGTCTAGCCTCACCGTGCCTTGCCTTGCGTTACCCTTTGCTTGCCTTGCCGTGCATTGCCTAGACGTGCGTTGTCGTGCCTTAGCCTTGTTTCCCCTTGCCGTGCAGTTCCTTCCGTTACACTTGCCTTTCTTTGCTTTCCCTTGCCTTCCTTACCTTCCGTTACTCTTTGCTTGCCTTCCGTGCATTGCCTAGCCTTGCGTTGTCGTGCCTTAGCCTTGCCTCGCCTGAACGTGCTTTCCCATGCGTTACCCTTTCCTTGCCTTGCCGTGCATTGCCCAGCCTGCGTTGCCGTGCCTTAGCCTTGTTTCCCCTTGCCGTGCAGTTCCTTCCGTTACCCTTGCCTTTCCTTGCTTTTCCTTGCCTTGCTTACCTTCCGTTACTCTTTGCTTCCCTTCCCTGCATTGCCTAGCCTTGCGTTGTCGTGCCTTAGCCTTATCTCGCCTTACCGTGCCTTCCTTTGCTTAAAGCTTTCCTTGCATTTTCGTGCATTGCCTCGCCTTGCGTTTTCGTGCATTAGCCTTGCCTAGCCTCACCGTGCCTTGCCTTGCGTTACCCTTTCCTTGCATTGCCGTGCATTGTCTAGCCGTGCGTTGTCGTGCCTTAGCCTTGATTCCCCTTGCCGTGGCGTGCCTTTTGTTACACTTGCCTTGCCTGGCTTTGCCTTGCCTTCCTTTCCTTCCGTTACTCTTTCCTTGCCTTGCCGTGCATTGCCTAGCCTTGCATTGTCGTGCCTTATCCTTGCCTCACCTGACCGTGCCTTCCCCTGCGTTACCCTATCCTTGCCTTGCCGTGCATTGCCTAGCCCTGCGTTGTCGTGCCTTAGCCTTCTTACCCCTTGCCGTGCCGTTCCTTCCGTTACCCTTGCCTTCCCTTGCTTTCCCTTGCCTTCCTTGCGTTCCGTTACTCTTTGCTTGCTTTCCGTGCATTGCCTAGCCTTGCGTTGTCATGCCTTAGCCTTGCCTCGCCTGACCGTGCTTTCCCATGCGTTACCCTTTCCTTGCCTTGCCGTGCATTGCCTAGCGTGCGTTGTCGTGCCTTAGCCTTGTTTCCCCTTGCCGTGCCGTTCCTTCCGTTACACTTGCCTTTCCTTGCTTTCCCTTGCCTTCCTTACATTCCGTTACTCTTTGCTTGCCTTCCGTGCATTGCCTAGCCTTGCGTTGTCGTGCCTTAGCCTTGCCTCGCCTGACCGTGCTTTCCCATGCGTTACCCTTTCCTTGCCTTGCCGTTCTTTGCCTAGCGTTCGCTGTCGTGCCTTAGACTTGTTCCCCCTTGCCGTGCCGTTCCTTCCGTTACCCTGGCCTTTCCTTCCTTTTCCTTGCCTTCCTTACCTTCCGTTACTCTTTGCTTGCCTTCCGTGCATTGCCTAGCCTTGCGTTGTCGTGCCTTAGCCTTATCTCGCCTGACCGTGCCTTCCTTTGCTTTAAGCTTTCCTTGCATTGTCGTGCATTGCCTAGCCTTGCGTTGTCGTGCATTAACCTTGCCTAGCCTCACCGTGCCTTGCCTTGCGTTACCCTTTCCTTGCCTTGCCGTGCATTTCCTAGCCGTGTGTTGTCGTGCCTTAGCCTTGTTACCCCTTGCCGTGCCGTTCCTTCCGTTACCCTTGCCTTCCCTTGCTTTCCCTTGCCTTCCTTGCGTTCCTTTACTGTTTGCTTGCTTTCCGTGCATTGCCTAGCCTTGCGTTGGCTTTCCTTAGCCTTGCCTCGCCTGACCGTGCTTTCCCATGCGTTACCCTTTCCTTGCCTTGCCGTGCATTGCCTAGCGTGCGTTGTCGTGCCTTAGCCTTGTTTCCCCTTGCCGTGCCGTTCCTTCCGTTACACTTGCCTTTCTTTGCTTTCCCTTGCCTTCCTTACCTTCCGTTACTCTTTGCTTGCCTTCCGTGCATTGCCAAGCCTTGCGTTGTCGTGCCTTAGCCTTGCCTCCCCTGACCGTGCTTTCCCATGCGTTACCCTTTCCTTGCCTTGCCGTGCATTGCCTAGCGTGCGTTGTCGTGCCTTAGACTTGTTTCCCCTTGCCGTGCCGTTCCTTCCGTTACCATTGCCTTTCCTTACTTTCCCTTGCCTTCCTTACCTTCCGTTACTCTTTGCTTGCCTTCCCTGCATTGCCTAGCCTTGCGTTGTCGTGCCTTAGCCTTATCTCGCTTGACCGTGCCTTCCTTTGCTTTAAGCTTTCCTTGCATTGTCGTGCATTGCCTAGCCTTGCGTTGTCGTGCATTAGCCTTGCCTAGCCTCACCGTGCCTTGCCTTGCGTTACCCTTTCCTTGCCTTGCCGTGCATTTCCTTCCCGTGTGTTGTCGTGCCTTAGCCTTGTTTCCCCTTGCCGTTGCGTGCCTTTTGTTACACTTGCCTTGCCTGGCTTTGCCTTGCCTACCTTTCCTTCCGTTACTCTTTGCTTGCCTTGCCGTGCATTGCCTAGCCCTGCGTTGTCGTGCCTTAGCCTTGTTACCCCTTGCCGTGCCGTTCCTTCCGTTACCCTTGCCTTCCCTTGCTTTCCCTTGCCTTCCTTGCGTTCCGTTACTCTTTGCTTGCTTTCCGTGCATTGCCTAGCCTTGCGTTGTCATGCCTTAGCCTTGCCTCGCCTGACCGTGCTTTCCCATGCGTTACCCTTTCCTTGCCTTGCCGTGCATTGCCTAGCGTGCGTTGTCGTGCCTTAGCCTTGTTTCCCCGTGCCGTGCCGTTCCTTCCGTTACACTTGCCTTTCCTTGCTTTCCCTTGCCTTCCTTACCTTCCGTTACTCTTTCCTTGCCTTCCGTGCATTGCCTAGCCTTGCGTTGTCGTGCCTTAGCCTTGCCTCGCCTGACCGTGCTTTCCCATGCGTTACCCTTTCCTTGCCTTGCCGTTCATTGCATAGCGTTCGGTGTCGTGCCTGAGAATTGTTCCCCCTTGCCGTGCCGTTCCTTCCGTTACCCTTGCCTTTCCTTGCTTTTCCTTGCCTTGCTTACCTTCCGTTACTCTTTGCTTGCCTTCCCTGAATTGCCTAGCCTTGCGTTGTCGTGCCTTTGCCTTATCTCGCCTGACCTTGCCTTCCTTTGCTTTAAGCTTTCCTTGCATTGTCGTGCATTGCCTAGCCTTGCGTTTTCGTGCAATAGCCTTGTCTAGCCTCACCGTGCCTTGCCTTGCGTTACCCTTTGCTTGCCTTGCCGTGCATTGCCTAGCCGTGCGTTGTCGTGCCTTAGCCTTGTTTCCCCTTGCCGTGCAGTTCATTCCGTTACACTTGCCTTTCTTTGCTTTCCTTGCCTTCCTTACCTTCCGTTACTCTTTGCTTGCCTTCCGTGCATTGCCTAGCCTTGCGTTGTCGTGCCTTAGCCTTGCCTCGCCTGAACGTGCTTTCCCATGCGTTACCCTTTACTTGCCTTGCCGTGCATTGCCCAGCCTGCGTTGCCGTGCCTTAGCCTTGTTTCCCCTTGCCGTGCAGTTCCTTCCGTTACCCTTGCCTTTCCTTGCTTTTCCTTGCCTTGCTTACCTTCCGTTACTCTTTGCTTCCCTTCCCTGCATTGCCTAGCCTTGCGTTGTCGTGCCTTAGCCTTATCTCGCCTGACCGTGCCTTCCTTTGCTTTAAGCTTTCCTTGCATTGTCGTGCATTGCCTAGCCTTGCATTGTCGTGCATTAGCCTTGCCTAGCCTCACCGTGCCTTGCCTTGCGTTACCCTTTCCTTGCCTTGCCGTGCATTGCCTAGCGTGCGTTGTCGTGCCTTAGCCTTGTTACCACTTGCCGTGCCGTTCCTTCCGTTACCCTTGCCTTCCCTTGCTTTCCCTTGCCTTCCTTGCGTTCCGTTACTCTTTGTTTGCTTTCCGTGCATTGCCTAGCCTTGCGTTGTCATGCCTTAGGCTTGCCTCGCCTGACCGTGCTTTCCCATGCGTTACCCTTTCCTTGCCTTGCCGTGCATTGCCTAGCGTGCGTTGTCGTGCCTTAGCCTTGTTTCCCCTTGCCGTGCCGTTCCTTCCGTTACACTTGCCTTTCTTTGCTTTCCCTTGCCTTCCTTACCTTCCGTTACTCTTTGCTTGCCTTCCGTGCATTGCCTAGCCTTGCGTTGTCGTACCTTAGCCTTGATTCTCCTTGCCGTGGCGTGACTTTTGTTACACTTGCCTTGCCTGGCTTTGCCTTGCCTTCCTTTCCTTCCCTTACTCTTTCCTTGCCTTGCCGTGCATTGCCTAGCCTTGCATTGTCGTGCCTTATCCTTGCCTCACCTGACCGTGCCTTCCCCGGCGTTACCCTTTCCTTGCCTTGCCGGGCATTGCCTAGCCCTGCGTTGCCGTGCCTTAGCCTTGTTACCCCTTGCCTTGCCGTTCCTTCCGTTACCCTTGCCTTCCCTTGCTTTCCCTTGCCTTCCTTGCGTTCCGTTACTCTTTGCTTGCTTTCCGTGCATTGCCTAGCCTTGCGTTGGCTTTCCTTAGCCTTGCCTCGCCTGACCGTGCTTTCCCATGCGTTACCCTTTCCTTGCCTTGCCGTGCATTGCCTAGCGTGCGTTGTCGTGCCTTAGCCTTGTTTCCCCTTGCCGTGCCGTTCCTTCCGTTACACTTGCCTTTCTTTGCTTTCCCTTGCCTTCCTTACCTTCCGTTACTCTTTGCTTGCCTTCCGTGCATTGCCAAGCCTTGCGTTGTCGTGCCTTAGCCTTGCCTCCCCTGACCGTGCTTTCCCATGCGTTACCCTTTCCTTGCCTTGCCGTGCATTGCCTAGCGTGCGTTGTCGTGCCTTAGACTTGTTTCCCCTTGCCGTGCCGTTCCTTCCGTTACCATTGCCTTTCCTTACTTTCCCTTGCCTTCCTTACCTTCCGTTACTCTTTGCTTCCCTTCCCTGCATTGCCTAGCCTTGCGTTGTCGTGCCTTAGCCTTATCTCGCCTGACCGTGCCTTCCTTTGCTTTAAGCTTTCCTTGCATTGTCGTGCACTGCCTAGCCTTGCGTTGTCGTGCATTAGCCTTGCCTAGCCTCACCGTGCCTTGCCTTGCGTTACCCTTTCCTTGCCTTGCCGTGCATTGCCTAGCGTGCGTTGTCGTGCCTTAGCCTTGTTACCCCTTGCCGTGCCGTTCCTTCCGTTACCCTTGCCTTCCCTTGCTTTCCCTTCCCTTCCTTGCGTTCCGTTACTCTTTGCTTGCTTTCCGTGCATTGCCTAGCCTTGCGTTGTCATCCCTTAGGCTTGCCTCGCCTGACGGTGCTTTCCCATGCGTTACCCTTTCCTTGCCTTGCCGTGCATTGCCTAGCGTGCGTTGTCGTGCCTTAGCCTTGTTTCCCCTTGCCGTGCCGTTCCTTCCGTTACACTTGCCTTTCTTTGCTTTCCCTTGCCTTCCTTACCTTCCGTTACTCTTTGCTTGCCTTCCCTGCATTGCCTAGCCTTGCGTTGTCGTGCCTTAGCCTTACCTCGCCTGACCGTGCCTTCCTTTGCTTTAAGCTTTCCTTGCATTGTCGTGCATTGCCTAGCCTTGCGTTGTCGTGCATTAGCCTTGCCTAGCCTCACCGTGCCTTGCCTTGCGTTACCCTTTCCTTGCCTTGCCGTGCATTTCCTAGCCGTGTGTTGTCGTGCCTTAGCCTTGTTTCCCCTTGCCGTTGCGTGCCTTTTGTTACACTTGCCTTGCCTGGCTTTGCCTTGCCTTCCTTTCCTTCCGTTACTCTTTGCTTGCCTTGCCGTGCATTGCCTAGCCCAGCGTTGTCGTGCCGTAGCCTTGTTACCCCTTTCCGTGCCGCTCCTTCCGTTACACTTGCCTTTCTTTGCTTTCCCTTGCCTTCCTTACCTTCCGTTACTCTTTGCTTGCCTTCCGTGCATTGCCTAGCCTTGCGTTGTCGTGCCTTAGCCTTGCCTCGCCTGAACGTGCTTTCCCATGCGTTACCCTTTACTTGCCTTGCCGTGCATTGCCCAGCCTGCGTTGCCGTGCCTTAGCCTTGATTCCCCTTGCCGTGCAGTTCCTTCCGTTACCCTTGCCTTTCCTTGCTTTTCCTTGCCTTGCTTACCTTCCGTTACTCTTTGCTTCCCTTCCCTGCATTGCCTAGCCTTGCGTTGTCGTGCCTTAGCCTTATCTCGCCTGACCGTGCCTTCCTTTGCTTTAAGCTTTCCTTGCATTGTCGTGCACTGCCTAGCCTTGCGTTGTCGTGCATTAGCCTTGCCTAGCCTCACCGTGCCTTGCCTTGCGTTACCCTTTCCTTGCCTTGCCGTGCATTGCCTAGCGTGCGTTGTCGTGCCTTAGCCTTGTTACCCATTGCCGTGCCGTTCCTTCCGTTACCCTTGCCTTCCCTTGCTTTCCCTTGCCTTCCTTGCGTTCCGTTACTCTTTGCTTGCTTTCCGTGCATTGCCTAGCCTTGCGTTGTCATCCCTTAGGCTTGCCTCGCCTGACGGTGCTTTCCCATGCGTTACCCTTTCCTTGCCTTGCAGTGCATTGCCTAGCGTGCGTTGTCGTGCCTTAGCCTTGTTTCCCCTTGCCGTGCCGTTCCTTCCGTTACACTTGCCTTTCTTTGCTTTCCCTTGCCTTCCTTACCTTCCGTTACTCTTTGCTTGCCTTCCGTGCATTTCCTAGCCTTGCGTTGTCGTGCCTTAGCCTTATCTCGCCTGACCGTGCCTTCCTTTGCTTAAAGCTTTCCTTGCATTGTCGTGCATTGCCTAGCCTTGCGTTGTCGTGCATTAGCCTTGCCTAGCCTCACCGTGCCTTGCCTTGCGTTACCCTTTCCTTGCCTTGCCGTGCATTGCCTAGCGTGCGTTGTCGTGCCTTAGCCTTGTTTCCCCTTGCCGTGCCGTTCCTTCCGTTACACTTGCCTTTCCTTGCTTTCCCTTGCCTTCCTTACCTTCCGTTACTCTTTGCTTGCCTTCCGTGCATTGCCTATCCTTGCGTTGTCGTGCCTTAGCCTTGCCTCGCCTGACCGTGCTTTCCCATGCGTTACCCTTTCCTTGCCTTGCCGTTCATTGCCTAGCGTTCGGTGTCGTGCCTTAGACTTGTTCCCCCTTGCCGTGCCGTTCCTTCCGTTACCCTTGCCTTTCCTTGCTTTTCCTTGCCTTCCTTACCTTCCGTTACTCTTTGCTTGCCTTCCCTGAATTGCCTATCCTTGCGTTGTCGTGCCTTTGCCTTATCTCGCCTGACCTTGCCTTCCTTTACTTTAAGCTTTCCTCGCATTGTCGTGCATTGCCTCGCCTTGCGTTGTCGTGCATTAGCCTTGCCTAGCATCACCGTGCCTTGCCTTGCGTTACCCTTTCCTTGCCTTGCCGTGCATTGCCTAGCCGTGCGTTGTCGTGCCTTAGCCTTGTTTCCCCTTGCCGTGGCGTGCCTTTTGTTACACTTGCCTTTCCTGGCTTTGACTTGCCTTCCTTTCCTTCCGTTACTCTTTCCTTGCCTTGCCGTGCATTGCCTAGCCTTGCATTGTCGTGCCTTATCCTTGCCTCACCTGACCGTGCCTTCCCCTGCGTTACCCTTTCCTTGCCTTGCCGGGCATTGCCTAGCCCTGCGTTGCCGTGCCTTAGCCTTGTTACCCCTTGCCGTGCCGTTCCTTCCGTTACCCTTGCCTTCCCTTGCTTTCCCTTGCCTTCCTTGCGTTCCGTTACTCTTTGCTTGCTTTCCGTGCATTGCCTAGCCTTGCGTTGTCATGCCTTAGGCTTGACTCGCCTGACCGTGCTTTCCCATGCGTTACCCTTTCCTTGCCTTGCCGGGCATTGCCTAGCGTGCGTTGTCCTGCCTTAGCCTTGTTTCCCCTTGCCGTGCCGTTCCTTCCGTTACACTTGCCTTTCTTTGCTTTCCCTTGCCTTCCTTACCTTCCGTTACTCTTTGCTTGCCTTCCCTGCATTGCGTAGCCTTGCGTTGTCGTGCCTTAGCCTTATCTCGCCTGACCGTGCCTTCCTTTGCTTTAAGCTTTCCTTGCATTGTCGTGCATTGCCTAGCCTTGCGTTGTCGTGCATTAGCCTTGCCTAGCCTCACCGTGCCTTGCCTTGCGTTACCCTTTCCTTGCCTTGCCGTGCATTGCCTAGCCGTGCGTTGTCGTGCCTTAGCCTTGTTTCCCCTTGCCGTGCCGTTCCTTCCGTTACACTTGCCTTTCCTTCCTTTCCCTTGCCTTCCTTACCTTCCGTTACTCTTTGCTTGCCTTCCGTGCATTGCCTAGCCTTGCGTTGTCGTGCCTTAGCGTTGCCTCGCCTGACCGTGCTTTCAAATGCGTTACCCTTTCCTTGCCTTGCCGTGCATTGCCTAGCGTTCGTTGTCGTGCCTTAGCCTTGTTTACCCTTGCCGTGCCGTTCCTTCCGTTACCATTGCCTTTCCTTGCTTTCCCTTGCCTTCCTTACCTTCCGTTAGTCTTTGCTTGCCTTCCGTGCATTGCCTAGCCTTGCGTTGTCGTGCCTTAGACTTATCTCGCCTGACCGTGCCTTCCTTTGCTTTAAGCTTTCCTTGCCTTGCCGTGCATTGCCTAGCCTTGCGTTGTCGTGCATTAACCTTGCCTAGCCTCACCGTGCCTTGCCTTGCGTTACCCTTTCCTTGCCTTGCCGTGCATTTCCTAGCCGTGTGTTGTCGTGCCTTAGCCTTGTTACCCCTTGCCGTGCCGTTCCTTCCGTTACCCTTGCCTTCCCTTGCTTTCCCTTTCCTTCCTTGCATTCCGTTACTCCTTGCTTGCTTTCCGTGCATTGCCTAGCCTTACGTTGGCTTTCCTTAGCCTTGCCTCGCCTGACCGTGCTTTCCCATGCGTTACCCTTTCCTTGCCTTGCCGTGCATTGCCTAGCGTGCGTTGTCGTGCCTTAGCCTTGTTTCCCCTTGCCGTGCCGTTCCTTCCGTTACACTTGCCTTTCTTTGCTTTCCCTTGCCTTCCTTATCTTCCGTTACTCTTTGCTTGCCTTCCGTGCATTGCCTAGCCTTGCGTTGTCGTGCCTTAGCCTTGCCTCGCCTGAACGTGCTTTCCCATGCGTTACCCTTTCCTTGCCTTGCCGTGCATTGCCCAGCCTGCGTTGCCGTGCCTTAGCCTTGTTTCCCCTTGCCGTGCAGTTCCTTCCGTTACCCTTGCCTTTCCTTGCTTTTCCTTGCCTTGCTTACCTTCCGTTACTCTTTGCTTCCCTTCCCTGCATTGCCTAGCCTTGCGTTGTCGTGCCTTAGCCTTATCTCGCCTGACCGTGCCTTCCTTTGCTTTAAGCTTTCCTTGCATTGTCGTGCATTGCCTAGCCTTGCGTTGTCGTGCATTAGCCTTGCCTAGCCTCACCGTGCCTTGCCTTGCGTTACCCTTTCCTTGCCTTGCCGTGCATTGCCTAGCGTGCGTTGTCGTGCCTTAGCCTTGTTACCCCTTGCCGTGCCGTTCCTTCCGTTACCCTTGCCTTCCCTTGCTTTCCCTTGCCTTCCTTGCGTTCCGTTAATCTTTGCTTGCTTTCCGTGCATTGCCTAGCCTTGCGTTGTCAGCCCTTAGGCTTGCCTCGCCTGACGGTGCTTTCCCATGCGTTACCCTTTCCTTGCCTTGCCGTGCATTGCCTAGCGTGCGTTGTCGTGCCTTAGCCTTGTTTCCCCTTGCCGTGCCGTTCCTTCCGTTACACTTGCCTTTCTTTTCTTTCCCTTGCCTTCCTTACCTTCCGTTACTCTTTGCTTGCCTTCCGTGCATTTCCTAGCCTTGCGTTGTCGTGCCTTAACCTTATCTCGCCTGACCGTGCCTTCCTTTGCTTTAAGCTTTCCTTGCATTGTCGTGCATTGCCTAGCCTTGCGTTGTCGTGCATTAGCCTTGCCTAGCCTCACCGTGCCTTGCCTTGCGTTACCCTTTCCTTGCCTTGCCGTGCATTGCCTAGCCGTGCGTTGTCGTGCCTTAGCCTTGATTCCCCTTGCCGTGGCGTGCCTTTTGTTACACTTGCCTTGCCTGGCTTTGCCTTGCCTTCCTTTCCTTCCGTTACTCTTTCCTTGCCTTGCCGTGCATTGCCTAGCCTTGCATTGTCGTGCCTAATCCTTGCCTCACCTGACCGTGCCTTCCCCTGCGTTACCCTTTCCTTGCCTTGCCGTGCATTGCCTAGCCCTGCGTTGTCGTGCCTTAGCCTTCTTACCGCTTGCCGTGCCGTTCCTTCCGTTACCCTTGCCTTCCCTTGCTTTCCCTTGCCTTCCTTGCGTTCCGTTACTCTTTGCTTGCTTTCCGTGCATTGCCTAGCCTTGCGTTGTCATGCCTTAGCCTTGCCTCGCCTGACCGTGCTTTCCCATGCGTTACCCTTTCCTTGCCTTGCCGTGCATTGCCTAGCGTGCGTTGTCGTGCCTTAGCCTTGTTTCCCCTTGCCATGCCGTTCCTTCCGTTACCCTTGCCTTTCCTTGCTTTCCCTTGCCTTCCTTACCTTCCGTTACTCTTTGCTTGCCTTCCGTGCATTGCCTAGCCTTGCGTTGTCGTGCCTTAGCCTTGCCTCGCCTGACCGTGCTTTCCCATGCGTTACCCTTTCCTTGCCTTGCCGTTCATTGCCTAGCGTTCGGTGTCGTGCCTTAGACTTGTTCCTCCTTGCCGTGCCGTTCCTTCCGTTACCCTTGCCTTTCCTTGCTTTTCCTTGCCTTCCTTACCTTCCATTACTCTTTGCTTGCCTTCCCTGAATTGCCTAGCCTTGCGTTGTCGTGCCTTTGCCTTATCTCGCCTGACCTTGCCTTCCTTTGCTTTAAGCTTAACTTGCATTGTCGTGCATCGCCTAGCCTTGCGTTTTCGTGCATTAGCCTTGTCTAGCCTCACCGTGCCTTGCCTTGCGTTACCCTTTGCTTGCCTTGCCGTGCATTGCCTAGACGTGCGTTGTCGTGCCTTAGCCTTGTTTCCCCTTGCCGTGCAGTTCCTTCCGTTACACTTGCCTTTCTTTGCTTTCCCTTGCCTTCCTTACCTTCCGTTACTCTTTGCTTGCCTTCCGTGCATTGCCTAGCCTTGCGTTGTCGTGCCTTAGCCTTGCCTCGCCTGAACGTGCTTTCCCATGCGTTACCCTTTCCTTGCCTTGCCGTGCATTGCCCAGCCTGCGTTGCCGTGCCTTAGCCTTGTTTCCCCTTGCCGTGCAGTTCCTTCCGTTACCCTTGCCTTTCCTTGCTTTTCCTTGCCTTGCTTACCTTCCGTTACTCTTTGCTTCCCTTCCCTGCATTGCCTAGCCTTGCGTTGTCGTGCCTTAGCCTTATCTCGCCTTACCGTGCCTTCCTTTGCTTAAAGCTTTCCTTGCATTTTCGTGCATTGCCTCGCCTTGCGTTGTCGTGCATTAGCCTTGCCTAGCCTCACCGTGCCTTGCCTTGCGTTACCCTTTCCTTGCATTGCCGTGCATTGTCTAGCCGTGCGTTGTCGTGCCTTAGCCTTGATTCCCCTTGCCGTGGCGTGCCTTTTGTTACACTTGCCTTGCCTGGCTTTGCCTTGCCTTCCTTTCCTTCCGTTACTCTTTCCTTGCCTTGCCGTGCATTGCCTAGCCTTGCATTGTCGTGCCTTATCCTTGCCTCACCTGACCGTGCCTTCCCCTGCGTTACCCTATCCTTGCCTTGCCGTGCATTGCCTAGCCCTGCGTTGTCGTGCCTTAGCCTTCTTACCCCTTGCCGTGCCGTTCCTTCCGTTACCCTTGCCTTCCCTTGCTTTCCCTTGCCTTCCTTGCGTTCCGTTACTCTTTGCTTGCTTTCCGTGCATTGCCTAGCCTTGCGTTGTCATGCCTTAGCCTTGCCTCGCCTGACCGTGCTTTCCCATGCGTTACCCTTTCCTTGCCTTGCCGTGCATTGCCTAGCGTGCGTTGTCGTGCCTTAGCCTTGATTCCCCTTGCCGTGCCGTTCCTTCCGTTACACTTGCCTTTCCTTGCTTTCCCTTGCCTTCCTTACATTCCGTTACTCTTTGCTTGCCTTCCGTGCATTGCCTAGCCTTGCGTTGTCGTGCCTTAGCCTTGCCTCGCCTGACCGTGCTTTCCCATGCGTTACCCTTTCCTTGCCTTGCCGTTCTTTGCCTAGCGTTCGCTGTCGTGCCTTAGACTTGTTCCCCCTTGCCGTGCCGTTCCTTCCGTTACCCTGGCCTTTCCTTCCTTTTCCTTGCCTTCCTTACCTTCCGTTACTCTTTGCTTGCCTTCCCTGCATTGCCTAGCCTTGCGTTGTCGTGCCTTAGCCTTATCTCGCCTGACCGTGCCTTCCTTTGCTTTAAGCTTTCCTTGCATTGTCGTGCATTGCCTAGCCTTGCGTTGTCGTGCATTAGCCTTGCCTAGCCTCACCGTGCCTTGCCTTGCGTTACCCTTTCCTTGCCTTGCCGTGCATTTCCTAGCCGTGTGTTGTCGTGCCTTAGCCTTGTTACCCCTTGCCGTGCCGTTCCTTCCGTTACCCTTGCCTTCCCTTGCTTTCCCTTGCCTTCCTTGCGTTCCGTTACTGTTTGCTTGCTTTCCGTGCATTGCCTAGCCTTGCGTTGGCTTTCCTTAGCCTTGTCTCGCCTGACCGTGCTTTCCCATGCGTTACCCTTTCCTTGCCTTGCCGTGCATTGCCTAGCGTGCGTTGTCGTGCCTTAGCCTTGTTTCCCCTTGCCGTGCCGTTCCTTCCGTTACACTTGCCTTTCTTTGCTTTCCCTTGCCTTCCTTACCTTCCGTTACTCTTTGCTTGCCTTCCGTGCATTGCCAAGCCTTGCGTTGTCGTGCCTTAGCCTTGCCTCCCCTGACCGTGCTTTCCCATGCGTTACCCTTTCCTTGCCTTGCCGTGCATTGCCTAGCGTGCGTTGTCGTGCCTTAGACTTGTTTCCCCTTGCCGTGCCGTTCCTTCCGTTACCATTGCCTTTCCTTACTTTCCCTTGCCTTCCTTACCTTCCGTTACTCTTTGCTTGCCTTCCCTGCATTGCCTAGCCTTGCGTTGTCGTGCCTTAGCCTTATCTCGCCTGACCGTGCCTTCCTTTGCTTTAAGCTTTCCTTGCATTGTCGTGCATTGCCTAGCCTTGCGTTGTCGTGCATTAGCCTTGCCTAGCCCCACCGTGCCTTGCCTTGCGTTACCCTTTCCTTGCCTTGCCGTGCATTTCCTTCCCGTGTGTTGTCGTGCCTTAGCCTTGTTTCCCCTTGCCGTTGCGTGCCTTTTGTTACACTTGCCTTGCCTGGCTTTGCCTTGCCTACCTTTCCTTCCGTTACTCTTTGCTTGCCTTGCCGTGCATTGCCTAGCCCTGCGTTGTCGTGCCTTAGCCTTGTTACCCCTTGCCGTGCCGTTCCTTCCGTTACCCTTGCCTTCCCTTGCTTTCCCTTGCCTTCCTTGCGTTCCGTTACTCTTTGCTTGCTTTCCGTGCATTGCCTAGCCTTGCGTTGTCATGCCTTAGCCTTGCCTCGCCTGACCGTGCTTTCCCATGCGTTACCCTTTCCTTGCCTTGCCGTGCATTGCCTAGCGTGCGTTGTCGTGCCTTAGCCTTGTTTCCCCGTGCCGTGCCGTTCCTTCCGTTACACTTGCCTTTCCTTGCTTTCCCTTGCCTTCCTTACCTTCCGTTACTCTTTGCTTGCCTTCCGTGCATTGCCTAGCCTTGCGTTGTCGTGCCTTAGCCTTGCCTCGCCTGACCGTGCTTTCCCATGCGTTACCCTTTCCTTGCCTTGCCGTTCATTGCCTAGCGTTCGGTGTCGTGCCTTAGACTTGTTCCCCCTTGCCGTGCCGTTCCTTCCGTTACCCTTGCCTTTCCTTGCTTTTCCTTGCCTTGCTTACCTTCCGTTACTCTTTGCTTGCCTTCCCTGAATTGCCTAGCCTTGCGTTGTCGTGCCTTTGCCTTATCTCGCCTGACCTTGCCTTCCTTTGCTTTAAGCTTTCCTTGCATTGTCGTGCATTGCCTAGCCTTGCGTTTTCGTGCATTAGCCTTGCCTAGCCTCACCGTGCCTTGCCTTGCGTTACCCTTTGCTTGCCTTGCCGTGCATTGCCTAGCCGTGCGTTGTCGTGCCTTAGCCTTGTTTCCCCTTGCCGTGCCGTTCCTTCCGTTACACTTGCCTTTCTTTGCTTTCCCTTGCCTTCCTTACCTTCCGTTACTCTTTGCTTGCCTTCCGTGCATTGCCTAGCCTTGCGTTGTCGTGCCTTAGCCTTGCCTCGCCTGAACGTGCTTTCCCATGCGTTACCCTTTACTTGCCTTGCCGTGCATTGCCCAGCCTGCGTTGCCGTGCCTTAGCCTTGTTTCCCCTTGCCGTGCAGTTCCTTCCGTTACCCTTGCCTTTCCTTGCTTTTCCTTGCCTTGCTTACCTTCCGTTACTCTTTGCTTCCCTTCCCTGCATTGCCTAGCCTTGCGTTGTCGTGCCTTAGCCTTATCTCGCCTGACCGTGCCTTCCTTTGCTTTAAGCTTTCCTTGCATTGTCGTGCATTGCCTAGCCTTGCATTGTCGTGCATTAGCCTTGCCTAGCCTCACCGTGCCTTGCCTTGCGTTACCCTTTCCTTGCCTTGCCGTGCATTGCCTAGCGTGCGTTGTCGTGCCTTAGCCTTGTTACCCCTTGCCGTGCCGTTCCTTCCGTTACCCTTGCCTTCCCTTGCTTTCCCTTGCCTTCCTTGCGTTCCGTTACTCTTTGCTTGCTTTCCGTGCATTGCCTAGCCTTGCGTTGTCATGCCTTAGGCTTGCCTCGCCTGACCGTGCTTTCCCATGCGTTACCCTTTCCTTGCCTTGCCGTACATTGCCTAGCGTGCGTTGTCGTGCCTTAGCCTTGTTTCCCCTTGCCGTGCCGTTCCTTCCGTTACACTTGCCTTTCTTTGCTTTCCCTTGCCTTCCTTACCTTCCGTTACTCTTTGCTTGCCTTCCGTGCATTGCCTAGCCTTGCGTTGTCGTGCCTTAGCCTTGATTACCTTGCCGTGGCGTGACTTTTGTTACACTTGCCTTGCCTGGCTTTGCCTTGCCTTCCTTTCCTTCCCTTACTCTTTCCTTGCCTTGCAATGCATTGCCTAGCCTTGCATTGTCGTGCCTTATTCTTGCCTCACCTGACCGTGCCTTCCCCGGCGTTACCCTTTCCTTGCCTTGCCGGGCATTGCCTAGCCCTGCGTTGCCGTGCCTTAGCCTTGTTACCCCTTGCCTTGCCGTTCCTTCCGTTACCCTTGCCTTCCCTTGCTTTCCCTTGCCTTCCTTGCGTTCCGTTACTCTTTGCTTGCTTTCCGTGCATTGCCTAGCCTTGCGTTGTCATGCCTTAGCCTTGCATCGCCTGACCGTGCTTTCCCATGCGTTACCCTTTCCTTGCCTTTCCGTGCATTGCCTAGCCGTGCGTTGTCGTGCCTTAGCCTTGTTTCCCCTTGCCGTGCCGTTCCTTCCGTTACACTTGCCTTTCCTTCCTTTCCCTTGCCTTCCTTACCTTCCGTTACTCTTTGCTTGCCTTCCGTGCATTGCCTAGCCTTGCGTTGTCGTGCCTTAGCGTTGCCTCGCCTGACCGTGCTTTCAAATGCGTTACCCTTTCCTTGCCTTGCCGTGCATTGCCTAGCGTGCGTTGTCGTGCCTTAGCCTTGTTTCCCCTTGCCGTGCCGTTCCTTCCGTTACACTTGCCTTTCCTTGCTTTCCCTTGCCTTCCTTACCTTCCGTTACTCTTTCCTTGCCTTCCGTGCATTGCCTAGCCTTGCGTTGTCGTGCCTTAGCCTTGCCTCGCCTGACCGTGCTTTCCCATGCGTTACCCTTTCCTTGCCTTGCCGTTCATTGCCTAGCGTTCGGTGTCGTGCCTGAGACTTGTTCCCCCTTGCCGTGCCGTTCCTTCCGTTACCCTTGCCTTTCCTTGCTTTTCCTTGCCTTGCTTACCTTCCGTTACTCTTTGCTTGCCTTCCCTGAATTGCCTAGCCTTGCGTTGTCGTGCCTTTGCCTTATCTCGCCTGACCTTGCCTTCCTTTGCTTTAAGCTTTCCTTGCATTGTCGTGCATTGCCTAGCCTTGCGTTTTCGTGCATTAGCCTTGTCTAGCCTCACCGTGCCTTGCCTTGCGTTACCCTTTGCTTGCCTTGCCGTGCATTGCCTAGCCGTGCGTTGTCGTGCCTTAGCCTTGTTTCCCCTTGCCGTGCAGTTCATTCCGTTACACTTGCCTTTCTTTGCTTTCCTTGCCTTCCTTACCTTCCGTTACTCTTTGCTTGCCTTCCGTGCATTGCCTAGCCTTGCGTTGTCGTGCCTTAGCCTTGCCTCGCCTGAACGTGCTTTCCCATGCGTTACCCTTTACTTGCCTTGCCGTGCATTGCCCAGCCTGCGTTGCCGTGCCTTAGCCTTGTTTCCCCTTGCCGTGCAGTTCCTTCCGTTACCCTTGCCTTTCCTTGCTTTTCCTTGCCTTGCTTACCTTCCGTTACTCTTTGCTTCCCTTCCCTGCATTGCCTAGCCTTGCGTTGTCGTGCCTTAGCCTTATCTCGCCTGACCGTGCCTTCCTTTGCTTTAAGCTTTCCTTGCATTGTCGTGCATTGCCTAGCCTTGCATTGTCGTGCATTAGCCTTGCCTAGCCTCACCGTGCCTTGCCTTGCGTTACCCTTTCCTTGCCTTGCCGTGCATTGCCTAGCGTGCGTTGTCGTGCCTTAGCCTTGTTACCACTTGCCGTGCCGTTCCTTCCGTTACCCTTGCCTTCCCTTGCTTTCCCTTGCCTTCCTTGCGTTCCGTTACTCTTTGTTTGCTTTCCGTGCATTGCCTAGCCTTGCGTTGTCATGCCTTAGGCTTGCCTCGCCTGACCGTGCTTTCCCATGCGTTACCCTTTCCTTGCCTTGCCGTGCATTGCCTAGCGTGCGTTGTCGTGCCTTAGCCTTGTTTCCCCTTGCCGTGCCGTTCCTTCCGTTACACTTGCCTTTCTTTGCTTTCCCTTGCCTTCCTTACCTTCCGTTACTCTTTGCTTGCCTTCCGTGCATTGCCTAGCCTTGCGTTGTCGTACCTTAGCCTTGATTCTCCTTGCCGTGGCGTGACTTTTGTTACACTTGCCTTGCCTGGCTTTGCCTTGCCTTCCTTTCCTTCCCTTACTCTTTCCTTGCCTTGCCGTGCATTGCCTAGCCTTGCATTGTCGTGCCTTATTCTTGCCTCACCTGACCGTGCCTTCCCCGGCGTTACCCTTTCCTTGCCTTGCCGGGCATTGCCTAGCCCTGCGTTGCCGTGCCTTAGCCTTGTTACCCCTTGCCTTGCCGTTCCTTCCGTTACCCTTGCCTTCCCTTGCTTTCCCTTGCCTTCCTTGCGTTCCGTTACTCTTTGCTTGCTTTCCGTGCATTGCCTAGCCTTGCGTTGGCTTTCCTTAGCCTTGCCTCGCCTGACCGTGCTTTCCCATGCGTTACCCTTTCCTTGCCTTGCCGTGCATTGCCTAGCGTGCGTTGTCGTGCCATAGCCTTGTTTCCCCTTGCCGTGCCGTTCCTTCCGTTACACTTGCCTTTCTTTGCTTTCCCTTGCCTTCCTTACCTTCCGTTACTCTTTGCTTGCCTTCCGTGCATTGCCAAGCCTTGCGTTGTCGTGCCTTAGCCTTGCCTCCCCTGACCGTGCTTTCCCATGCGTTACCCTTTCCTTGCCTTGCCGTGCATTGCCTAGCGTGCGTTGTCGTGCCTTAGACTTGTTTCCCCTTGCCGTGCCGTTCCTTCCGTTACCATTGCCTTTCCTTACTTTCCCTTGCCTTCCTTACCTTCCGTTACTCTTTGCTTGCCTTCCCTGCATTGCCTAGCCTTGCGTTGTCGTGCCTTAGCCTTATCTCGCTTGACCGTGCCTTCCTTTGCTTTAAGCTTTCCTTGCATTGTCGTGCATTGCCTAGCCTTGCGTTGTCGTGCATTAGCCTTGCCTAGCCTCACCGTGCCTTGCCTTGCGTTACCCTTTCCTTGCCTTGCCGTGCATTTCCTAGCCGTGTGTTGTCGTGCCTTAGCCTTGTTTCCCCTTGCCGTTGCGTGCCTTTTGTTACACTTGCCTTTCCTGGCTTTGACTTGCCTTCCTTTCCTTCCGTTACTCTTTCCTTGCCTTGCCGTGCATTGCCTAGCCTTGCATTGTCGTGCCTTATCCTTGCCTCACCTGACCGTGCCTTCCCCGGCGTTACCCTTTCCTTGCCTTGCCGGGCATTGCCTAGCCCTGCGTTGCCGTGCCTTGTTACCCCTTGCCTTGCCGTTCCTTCCGTTACCCTTGCCTTCCCTTGCTTTCCCTTGCCTTCCTTGCGTTCCGTTACTCTTTGCTTGCTTTCCGTGCATTGCCTAGCCTTGCGTTGTCATGCCTTAGCCTTGCCTCGCCTGACCTTGCTTTCCCATGCGTTACCCTTTCCTTGCCTTGCCGTGCATTGCCTAGCGTGCGTTGTCGTGCCTTAGCCTTGTTTCCCCTTGCCGTGCCGTTCCTTCCGTTACACTTGCCTTTCCTTGCTTTCCCTTGCCTTCCTTACCTTCCGTTACTCTTTCCTTGCCTTCCGTGCATTGCCTAGCCTTGCGTTGTCGTGCCTTAGCCTTGCCTCGCCTGACCGTGCTTTCCCATGCGTTACCGTTTCCTTGCATTGCCGTTCATTGCCTAGCGTTCGGTGTCGTGCCTGAGACTTGTTCCCCCTTGCCGTGCCGTTCCTTCCGTTACCCTTGCCTTTCCTTGCTTTTCCTTGCCTTGCTTACCTTCCGTTACTCTTTGCTTGCGTTCCCTGAATTGCCTAGCCTTGCGTTGTCGTGCCTTTGCCTTATCTCGCCTGACCTTGCCTTCCTTTGCTTTAAGCTTTCCTTGCATTGTCGTGCATTGCCTAGACTTGCGTTTTCGTGCATTAGCCTGGTCTAGCCTCACCGTGCCTTGCCTTGCGTTACCCTTTGCTTGCCTTGCCGTGCATTGCCTAGCCGTGCGTTGTCGTGCCTTAGCCTTGTTTCCCCTTGCCGTGCAGTTCCTTCCGTTACACTTGCCTTTCTTTGCTTTCCCTTGCCTTCCTTACCTTCCGTTACTCTTTGCTTGCCTTCCGTGCATTGCCTAGCCTTGCGTTGTCGTGCCTTAGCCTTGCCTCGCCTGAACGTGCTTTCCCATGCGTTACCCTTTACTTGCCTTGCCGTGCATTGCCCAGCCTGCGTTGCCGTGCCTTAGCCTTGTTTCCCCTTGCCGTGCAGTTCCTTCCGTTACCCTTGCCTTTCCTTGCTTTTCCTTGCCTTGCTTACCTTCCGTTACTCTTTGCTTCCCTTCCCTGCATTGCCTAGCCTTGCGTTGTCGTGCCTTAGCCTTATCTCGCCTGACCGTGCCTTCCTTTGCTTTAAGCTTTCCTTGCATTGTCGTGCACTGCCTAGCCTTGCGTTGTCGTGCATTAGCCTTGCCTAGCCTCACCGTGCCTTGCCTTGCGTTACCCTTTCCTTGCCTTGCCGTGCATTGCCTAGCGTGCGTTGTCGTGCCTTAGCCTTGTTACCCCTTGCCGTGCCGTTCCTTCCGTTACCCTTGCCTTCCCTTGCTTTCCCTTGCCTTCCTTGCGTTCCGTTACTCTTTGCTTGCTTTCCGTGCATTGCCTAGCCTTGCGTTGTCATCCCTTAGGCTTGCCTCGCCTGACGGTGCTTTCCCATGCGTTACCCTTTCCTTGCCTTGCCGTGCATTGCCTAGCGTGCGTTGTCGTGCCTTAGCCTTGTTTCCCCTTGCCGTGCCGTTCCTTCCGTTACACTTGCCTTTCTTTGCTTTCCCTTGCCTTCCTTACCTTCCGTTACTCTTTGCTTGCCTTCCCTGCATTGCCTAGCCTTGCGTTGTCGTGCCTTAGCCTTATCTCGCCTGACCGTGCCTTCCTTTGCTTTAAGCTTTCCTTGCATTGTCGTGCATTGCCTAGCCTTGCGTTGTCGTGCATTAGCCTTGCCTTGCCTGACCGTGCCTTGCCTTGCGTTACCCTTTCCTTGCCTTGCCGTGCATTGCCTAGCCGTGCTTTGCCTTGCCTTCCTTTCCTTCCGTTACTCTTTGCTTGCCTTGCCGTGCATTGCCTAGCCCAGCGTTGTCGTGCCGTAGCCTTGTTACCCCTTGCCGTGCCGCTCCTTCCGTTACACTTGCCTTTCTTTGCTTTCCCTTGCCTTCCTTACCTTCCGTTACTCTTTGCTTGCCTTCCGTGCATTGCCTAGCCTTGCGTTGTCGTGCCTTAGCCTTGCCTCGCCTGAACGTGCTTTCCCATGCGTTACCCTTTACTTGCCTTGCCGTGCATTGCCCAGCCTGCGTTGCCGTGCCTTAGCCTTGTTTCCCCTTGCCGTGCAGTTCCTTCCGTTACCCTTGCCTTTCCTTGCTTTTCCTTGCCTTGCTTACCTTCCGTTACTCTTTGCTTCCCTTCCCTGCATTGCCTAGCCTTGCGTTGTCGTGCCTTAGCCTTATCTCGCCTGACCGTGCCTTCCTTTGCTTTAAGCTTTCCTTGCATTGTCGTGCTTTGCCTAGCCTTGCGTTGTCGTGCATTAGCCTTGCCTAGCCTCACCGTGCCTTGCCTTGCGTTACCCTTTCCTTGCCTTGCCGTGCATTGCCTAGCGTGCGTTGTCGTGCCTTAGCCTTGTTACCCATTGCCGTGCCGTTCCTTCCGTTACCCTTGCCTTCCCTTGCTTTCCCTTGCCTTCCTTGCGTTCCGTTACTCTTTGCTTGCTTTCCGTGCATTGCCTAGCCTTGCGTTGTCATCCCTTAGGCTTGCCTCGCCTGACGGTGCTTTCCCATGCGTTACCCTTTCCTTGCCTTGCAGTGCATTGCCTAGCGTGCGTTGTCGTGCCTTAGCCTTGTTTCCCCTTGCCGTGCCGTTCCTTCCGTTACACTTGCCTTTCTTTGCTTTCCCTTGCCTTCCTTACCTTCCGTTACTCTTTGCTTGCCTTCCGTGCATTTCCTAGCCTTGCGTTGTCGTGCCTTAGCCTTATCTCGCCTGACCGTGCCTTCCTTTGCTTAAAGCTTTCCTTGCATTGTCGTGCATTGCCTAGCCTTGCGTTGTCGTGCATTAGCCTTGCCTAGCCTCACCGTGCCTTGCCTTGCGTTACCCTTTCCTTGCCTTGCCGTGCATTGCCTAGCGTGCGTTGTCGTGCCTTAGCCTTGTTTCCCCTTGCCGTGCCGTTCCTTCCGTTACACTTGCCTTTCCTTGCTTTCCCTTGCCTTCCTTACCTTCCGTTACTCTTTGCTTGCCTTCCGTGCATTGCCTATCCTTGCGTTGTCGTGCCTTAGCCTTGCCTCGCCTGACCGTGCTTTCCCATGCGTTACCCTTTCCTTGCCTTGCCATTCATTGCCTAGCGTTCGGTGTCGTGCCTTAGACTTGTTCCCCCTTGCCGTGCCGTTCCTTCCGTTACCCTTGCCTTTCCTTGCTTTTCCTTGCCTTCCTTACCTTCCGTTACTCTTTGCTTGCCTTCCCTGAATTGCCTATCCTTGCGTTGTCGTGCCTTTGCCTTATCTCGCCTGACCTTGCCTTCCTTTGCTTTAAGCTTTCCTCGCATTGTCGTGCATTGCCTCGCCTTGCGTTGTCGTGCATTAGCCTTGCCTAGCATCACCGTGCCTTGCCTTGCGTTACCCTTTCCTTGCCTTGCCGTGCATTACTAGCCGTGCGTTGTCGTGCCTTAGCCTTGTTTCCCCTTGCCGTGGCGTGCCTTTTGTTACACTTGCCTTTCCTGGCTTTGACTTGCCTTCCTTTCCTTCCGTTACTCTTTCCTTGCCTTGCCGTGCATTGCCTAGCCTTGCATTGTCGTGCCTTATCCTTGCCTCACCTGACCGTGCCTTCCCCTGCGTTACCCTTTCCTTGCCTTGCCGTGCATTGCCTAGCCCTGCGTTGCCGTGCCTTAGCCTTGTTACCCCTTGCCGTGCCGTTCCTTCCGTTACCCTTGCCTTCCCTTGCTTTCCCTTGCCTTCCTTGCGTTCCGTTACTCTTTGCTTGCTTTCCGTGCATTGCCTAGCCTTGCGTTGTCATGCCTTAGGCTTGCCTCGCCTGACCGTGCTTTCCCATGCGTTACCCTTTCCTTGCCTTGCCGTGCATTGCCTAGCGTGCGTTGTCCTGCCTTAGCCTTGTTTCCCCTTGCCGTGCCGTTCCTTCCGTTACACTTGCCTTTCTTTGCTTTCCCTTGCCTTCCTTACCTTCCGTTACTCTTTGCTTGCCTTCCCTGCATTGCGTAGCCTTGCGTTGTCGTGCCTTAGCCTTATCTCGCCTGACCGTGCCTTCCTTTGCTTTAAGCTTTCCTTGCATTGTCGTGCATTGCCTAGCCTTGCGTTGTCGTGCATTAGCCTTGCCTAGCCTCACCGTGCCTTGCCTTGCGTTACCCTTTCCTTGCCTTGCCGTGCATTGCCTAGCCGTGTGTTGTCGTGCCTTAGCCTTGTTACCCCTTGCCGTGCCGTTCCTTCCGTTACCCTTGCCTTCCCTTGCTTTCCCTTTCCTTCCTTGCATTCCGTTACTCCTTGCTTGCTTTCCGTGCATTGCCTAGCCTTGCGTTGGCTTTCCTTAGCCTTGCCTCGCCTGACCGTGCTTTCCCATGCGTTACCCTTTCCTTGCCTTGCCGTGCATTGCCTAGCGTGCGTTGTCGTGCCTTAGCCTTGTTTCCCCTTGCCGTGCCGTTCCTTCCGTTACACTTGCCTTTCTTGCTTTCCCTTGCCTTCCTTACCTTCCGTTACTCTTTGCTTGCCTTCCGTGCATTGCCTAGCCTTGCGTTGTCGTGCCTTAGCCTTGCCTCGCCTGAACGTGCTTTCCCATGCGTTACCCTTTCCTTGCCTTGCCGTGCATTGCCCAGCCTGCGTTGCCGTGCCTTAGCCTTGTTTCCCCTTGCCGTGCAGTTCCTTCCGTTACCCTTGCCTTTCCTTGCTTTTCCTTGCCTTGCTTACCTTCCGTTACTCTTTGCTTCCCTTCCCTGCATTGCCTAGCCTTGCGTTGTCGTGCCTTAGCCTTATCTCGCCTGACCGTGCCTTCCTTTGCTTTAAGCTTTCCTTGCATTGTCGTGCATTGCCTAGCCTTGCGTTGTCGTGCATTAGCCTTGCCTAGCCTCACCGTGCCTTGCCTTGCGTTACCCTTTCCTTGCCTTGCCGTGCATTGCCTAGCGTGCGTTGTCGTGCCTTAGCCTTGTTACCCCTTGCCGTGCCGTTCCTTCCGTTACCCTTGCCTTCCCTTGCTTTCCCTTGCCTTCCTTGCGTTCCGTTAATCTTTGCTTGCTTTCCGTGCATTGCCTAGCCTTGCGTTGTCATCCCTTAGGCTTGCCTCGCCTGACGGTGCTTTCCCATGCGTTACCCTTTCCTTGCCTTGCAGTGCATTGCCTAGCGTGCGTTGTCGTGCCTTAGCCTTGTTTCCCCTTGCCGTGCCGTTCCTTCCGTTACACTTGCCTTTCTTTGCTTTCCCTTGCCTTCCTTACCTTCCGTTACTCTTTGCTTGCCTTCCGTGCATTTCCTAGCCTTGCGTTGTCGTGCCTTAGCCTTATCTCGCCTGACCGTGCCTTCCTTTGCTTTAAGCTTTCCTTGCATTGTCGTGCATTGCCTAGCCTTGCGTTGTCGTGCATTAGCCTTGCCTAGCCTCACCGTGCCTTGCCTTGCGTTACCCTTTCCTTGCCTTGCCGTGCATTGCCTAGCGTGCGTTGTCGTGCCTTAGCCTTGTTTCCCCTTGCCGTGCCGTTCCTTCCGTTACACTTGCCTTTCCTTGCTTTCCCTTGCCTTCCTTACCTTCCGTTACTCTTTGCTTGCCTTCCGTGCATTGCCTATCCTTGCGTTGTCGTGCCTTAGCCTTGCCTCGCCTGACCGTGCTTTCCCATGCGTTACCCTTTCCTTGCCTTGCCGTTCATTGCCTAGCGTTCGGTGTCGTGCCTTAGACTTGTTTCCCCTTGCCGTGCCGTTCCTTCCGTTACCCTTGCCTTTCCTTGCTTTTCCTTGCCTTCCTTACCTTCCGTTACTCTTTGCTTGCCTTCCCTGAATTGCCTATCCTTGCGTTGTCGTGCCTTTGCCTTATCTCGCCTGACCGTGCCTTCCTTTGCTTTAAGCTTTCCTTGCATTGTCGTGCATTGCCTAGCCTTGCGTTGTCGTGCATTAGCCTTGCCTAGCCTCACCGTGCCTTGCCTTGCGTTACCCTTTCCTTGCCTTGCCGTGCATTGCCTAGCCGTGCGTTGTCGTGCCTTAGCCTTGTTTCCCCTAGCCGTGGCGTGCCTTTTGTTACACTTGCCTTTCCTGGCTTTGACATGCCTTCCTTTCCTTCCGTTACTCTTTCCTTGCCTTGCCGTGCATTGCCTAGCCTTGCATTGTCGTGCCTTATCCTTGCCTCACCTGACCGTGCCTTCCCCTGCGTTACCCTTTCCTTGCCTTGCCGGGCATTGCCTAGCCCTGCGTTGCCGTGCCTTAGCCTTGTTACCCCTTGCCGTGCCGTTCCTTCCGTTACCCTTGCCTTCCCTTGCTTTCCCTTGCCTTCCTTGCGTTCCGTTACTCTTTGCTTCCTTTCCGTGCATTGCCTAGACTTGCGTTTTCATGCCTTAGGCTTGACTCGCCTGACCGTGCTTTCCCATGCGTTACCCTTTCCTTGCCTTGCCGTGCATTGCCTAGCGTGCGTTGTCCTGCCTTAGCCTTGTTTCCCCTTGCCGTGCCGTTCCTTCCGTTACACTTGCCTTTCCTTGCTTTCCCTTGCCTTCCTTACCTTCCGTTACTCTTTGCTTGCCTTCCGTGCATTGCCTAGCCTTGCGTTGTCGTGCCTTAGCGTTGCCTCGCCTGACCGTGCTTTCAAATGCGTTACCCTTTCCTTGCCTTGCCGTGCATTGCCTAGCGTGCGTTGTCGTGCCTTAGCCTTGTTTCCCCTTGCCGTGCCGTTCCTTCCGTTACACTTGCCTTTCTTTGCTTTCCCTTGCCTTCCTTATCTTCCGTTACTCTTTGCTTGCCTTCCGTGCATTGCCTAGCCTTGCGTTGTCGTGCCTTAGCCTTGCCTCGCCTGAACGTGCTTTCCCATGCGTTACCCTTTCCTTGCCTTGCCGTGCATTGCCCAGCCTGCGTTGCCGTGCCTTAGCCTTGTTTCCCCTTGCCGTGCAGTTCCTTCCGTTACCCTTGCCTTTCCTTGCTTTTCCTTGCCTTGCTTACCTTCCGTTACTCTTTGCTTCCCTTCCCTGCATTGCCTATCCTTGCGTTGTCGTGCCTTAGCCTTATCTCGCCTGACCGTGCCTTCCTTTGCTTTAAGCTTTCCTTGCATTGTCGTGCATTGCCTAGCCTTGCGTTGTCGTGCATTAGCCTTGCCTAGCCTCACCGTGCCTTGCCTTGCGTTACCCTTTCCTTGCCTTGCCGTGCATTGCCTAGCCGTGCGTTGTCGTGCCTTAGCCTTGTTTCCCCTTGCCGTGGCGTGCCTTTTGTTACACTTGCCTTTCCTGGCTTTCCCTTGCCTTCCTTACCTTCCGTTACTCTTTGCTTCCCTTCCCTGCATTGCCTAGCCTTGCGTTGTCGTGCCTTAGGCTTGCCTCGCCTGACGGTGCTTTCCCATGCGTTACCCTTTCCTTGCCTTGCCGTGCATTGCCTAGCGTGCGTTGTCGTGCCTTAGCCTTGTTTCCCCTTGCCGTGCCGTTCCTTCCGTTCCACTTGCCTTTCTTTTCTTTCCCTTGCCTTCCTTACCTTCCGTTACTCTTTGCTTGCCTTCCGTGCATTTCCTAGCCTTGCGTTGTCGTGCCTTAACCTTATCTCGCCTGACCGTGCTTTCCCATGCGTTACCCTTTCCTTGCCTTGCCGTTCATTGCCTAGCGTTCGGTGTCGTGCCTTAGACTTGTTCCTCCTTGCCGTGCCGTTCCTTCCGTTACCCTTGCCTTTCCTTGCTTTTCCTTGCCTTCCTTACCTTCCATTACTCTTTGCTTGCCTTCCCTGAATTGCCTAGCCTTGCGTTGTCGTGCCTTTGCCTTATCTCGCCTGACCTTGCCTTCCTTTGCTTTAAGCTTTCCTTGCATTGTCGTGCATTGCCTAGCCTTGCGTTTTCGTGCATTAGCCTTGTCTAGCCTCACCGTGCCTTGCCTTGCGTTACCCTTTGCTTGCCTTGCCGTGCATTGCCTAGACGTGCGTTGTCGTGCCTTAGCCTTGTTTCCCCTTGCCGTGCCGTTCCTTCCGTTACACTTGCCTTTCCTTCCTTTCCCTTGCCTTCCTTACCTTCCGTTACTCTTTGCTTGCCTTCCGTGCATTGCCTAGCCTTGCGTTGTCGTGCCTTAGCGTTGCCTCGCCTGACCGTGCTTTCCCATGCGTTACCCTTTCCTTGCCTTGCCGTGCATTGCCTAGCGTTCGTTGTCGTGCCTTAGCCTTGTTTACCCTTGCCGTGCCGTTCCTTCCGTTACCATTGCCTTTCCTTGCTTTCCCTTGCCTTCCTTACCTTCCGTTAGTCTTTGCTTGCCTTCCGTGCATTGCCTAGCCTTGCGTTGTCGTGCCTTAGACTTATCTCGCCTGACCGTGCCTTCCTTTGCTTTAAGCTTTCCTTGCCTTGCCGTGCATTGCCTAGCCTTGCGTTGTCGTGCATTAACCTTGCCTAGCCTCACCGTGCCTTGCCTTGCGTTACCCTTTCCTTGCCTTGCCGTGCATTTCCTAGCCGTGTGTTGTCGTGCCTTAGCCTTGTTACCCCTTGCCGTGCCGTTCCTTCCGTTACCCTTGCCTTCCCTTGCTTTCCCTTTCCTTCCTTGCATTCCGTTACTCCTTGCTTGCTTTCCGTGCATTGCCTAGCCTTGCGTTGGCTTTCCTTAGCCTTGCCTCGCCTGACCGTGCTTTCCCATGCGTTACCCTTTCCTTGCCTTGCCGTGCATTGCCTAGCGTGCGTTGTCGTGCCTTAGCCTTGTTTCCCCTTGCCGTGCCGTTCCTTCCGTTACACTTGCCTTTCTTTGCTTTCCCTTGCCTTCCTTATTTTCCGTTACTCTTTGCTTGCCTTCCGTGCATTGCCTAGCCTTGCGTTGTCGTGCCTTAGCCTTGCCTCGCCTGACCGTGCTTTCCCATGCGTTACCCTTTCCTTGCCTTGCCGTGCATTGCCCAGCCTGCGTTGCCGTGCCTTAGCCTTGTTTCCCCTTGCCGTGCAGTTCCTTCCGTTACCCTTGCCTTTCCTTGCTTTTCCTTGCCTTGCTTACCTTCCGTTACTCTTTGCTTCCCTTCCCTGCATTGCCTAGCCTTGCGTTGTCGTGCCTTAGCCTTATCTCGCCTGACCGTGCCTTCCTTTGCTTTAAGCTTTCCTTGCATTGTCGTGCATTGCCTAGCCTTGCGTTGTCGTGCATTAGCCTTGCCTAGCCTCACCGTGCCTTGCCTTGCGTTACCCTTTCCTTGCCTTGCCGTGCATTGCCTAGCGTGCGTTGTCGTGCCTTAGCCTTGTTACCCCTTGCCGTGCCGTTCCTTCCGTTACCCTTGCCTTCCCTTGCTTTCCCTTGCCTTCCTTGCGTTCCGTTAATCTTTGCTTGCTTTCCGTGCATTGCCTAGCCTTGCGTTGTCAGCCCTTAGGCTTGCCTCGCCTGACGGTGCTTTCCCATGCGTTACCCTTTCCTTGCCTTGCCGTGCATTGCCTAGCGTGCGTTGTCGTGCCTTAGCCTTGTTTCCCCTTGCCGTGCCGTTCCTTCCGTTACACTTGCCTTTCTTTTCTTTCCCTTGCCTTCCTTACCTTCCGTTACTCTTTGCTTGCCTTCCGTGCATTTCCTAGCCTTGCGTTGTCGTGCCTTAACCTTATCTCGCCTGACCGTGCCTTCCTTTGCTTTAAGCTTTCCTTGCATTGTCGTGCATTGCCTAGCCTTGCGTTGTCGTGCATTAGCCTTGCCTAGCCTCACCGTGCCTTGCCTTGCGTTACCCTTTCCTTGCCTTGCCGTGCATTGCCTAGCCGTGCGTTGTCGTGCCTTAGCCTTGATTCCCCTTGCCGTGGCGTGCCTTTTGTTACACTTGCCTTGCCTGGCTTTGCCTTGCCTTCCTTTCCTTCCGTTACTCTTTCCTTGCCTTGCCGTGCATTGCCTAGCCTTGCATTGTCGTGCCTTATCCTTGCCTCACCTGACCGTGCCTTCCCCTGCGTTACCCTTTCCTTGCCTTGCCGTGCATTGCCTAGCCCTGCGTTGTCGTGCCTTAGCCTTCTTACCGCTTGCCGTGCCGTTCCTTCCGTTACCCTTGCCTTCCCTTGCTTTCCCTTGCCTTCCTTGCGTTCCGTTACTCTTTGCTTGCTTTCCGTGCATTGCCTAGCCTTGCGTTGTCATGCCTTAGCCTTGCCTCGCCTGACCGTGCTTTCCCATGCGTTACCCTTTCCTTGCCTTGCCGTGCATTGCCTAGCGTGCGTTGTCGTGCCTTAGCCTTGTTTCCCCTTGCCATGCCGTTCCTTCCGTTACCCTTGCCTTCCCTTGCTTTCCCTTGCCTTCCTTACCTTCCGTTACCCTTTCCTTGCCTTGCCGTGCATTTCCTAGCCTTGCGTTGTCGTGCCTTAGCGTTGCCTCGCCTGACCGTGCTTTCAAATGCGTTACCCTTTCCTTGCCTTGCCGTTCATTGCCTAGCGTTCGGTGTCGTGCCTTAGACTTGTTTCCCCTTGCCGTGCCGTTCCTTCCGTTACCCTGGCCTTTCCTTCCTTTTCCTTGCCTTGCTTACCTTCCGTTACTCTTTGCTTGCCTTCCCTGAATTTCCTAGCCTTGCGTTGTCGTGCCTTAGCCTTATCTCGCCTGACCTTGCCTTCCTTTGCTTTAAGCTTTCCTTGCATTGTCGTGCATCGCCTAGCCTTGCGTTTTCGTGCATTAGCCTTGCCTAGCCTCACCGTGCCTTTCCTTGCGTTACCCTTTGCTTGCTTTGCCGTGCATTGCCTAGCCGTGCGTTGTCGTGCCTTAGCCTTGTTTCCCCTTGCCGTGCGGTTCCTTCCGTTACACTTGCCTTTCTTTGCTTTCCCTTTCCTTCCTTACCTTCCGTTTCTCTTTGCTTGCCTTTCGTGCATTGCCTAGCCTTGGGTTGTCGTGCCTTAGCCTTGCCTCGTCTGACCGTGCTTTCCCATGCGTTACCCTTTCCTTGCCTTGCCGTGCATTGCCTAGCGTGCGTTGTCGTGCCTTAGCCTTGTTTCCCCTTGCCGTGCCGTTCCTTCCGTTACCATTGCCTTTCCTTGCTTTCCCTTGCCTTCCTTACCTTCCGTTACTCTTTGCTTGCCTTCCGTGCATTGCCTAGCCTTGCGTTGTCGTGCCTTAGCCTTATCTCGCCTGACCGTGCCTTCCTTTGCTTTAAGCTTTCCTTGCATTGTCGTGCATTGCCTAGCCTTGCGTTGTCGTGCATTAACCTTGCCTAGCCTCACCGTGCCTTGCCTTGCGTTACCCTTTCCTTGCCTTGCCGTGCATTTCCTAGCCGTGTGTTGTCGTGCCTTAGCCTTGTTACCCCTTGCCGTGCCGTTCCTTCCGTTACCCTTGCCTTCCCTTGCTTTCCCTTGCCTTCCTTGCGTTCCGTTACTCTTTCCTTGCTTTCCGTGCATTGCCTAGCCTTGCGTTGGCTTTCCTTAGCCTTGCCTCGCCTGACCGTGCTTTCCCATGCGTTACCCTTTCCTTGCCTTGCCGTGCATTGCCTAGCGTGCGTTGTCGTGCCTTAGCCTTGTTTCCCCTTGCCGTGCCGTTCCTTCCGTTACACTTGCCTTTCTTTGCTTTCCCTTGCCTTCCTTACCTTCCGTTACTCTTTGCTTGCCTTCCGTGCATTGCCAAGCCTTGCGTTGTCGTGCCTTAGCCTTGCCTCCCCTGACCGTGCTTTCCCATGCGTTACCCTTTCCTTGCCTTGCCGTGCATTGCCTAGCGTGCGTTGTCGTGCCTTAGACTTGTTTCCCCTTGCCGTGCCGTTCCTTCCGTTACCATTGCCTTTCCTTACTTTCCCTTGCCTTCCTTACCTTCCGTTACTCTTTGCTTGCCTTCCCTGCATTGCCTAGCCTTGCGTTGTCGTGCCTTAGCCTTATCTCGCTTGACCGTGCCTTCCTTTGCTTTAAGCTTTCCTTGCATTGTCGTGCATTGCCTAGCCTTGCGTTGTCGTGCATTAGCCTTGCCTAGCCTCACCGTGCCTTGCCTTGCGTTACCCTTTCCTTGCCTTGCCGTGCATTGCCTAGCCGTGCGTTGCCGTGCCTTAGCCTTGTTTCCCCTTGCCGTGCAGTTCCTTCCGTTACCCTTGACTTTCCTTGCTTTTCCTTGCCTTGCTTACCTTCCGTTGCTCTTTGCTTCCCTTCCCTGCATTGCCTAGCCTTGCGTTGTCGTGCCTTAGCCTTATCTCGCCTGACCGTGCCTTCCTTTGCTTTAAGCTTTCCTTGCATTGTCGTGCATTGCCTAGCCTTGCGTTGTCGTGCATTAGCCTTGCCTAGCCTCACCGTGCCTTGCCTTGCGTTACCCTTTCCTTGCCTTGCCGTGCATTGCCTAGCCGTGCGTTGTCGTGCCTTAGCCTTGTTTCCCCTTGCCGTGGCGTGCCATTTGTTACACTTGCCTTTCCTGGCTTTGACTTGCCTTCCTTTCCTTCCGTTACTCTTTCCTTGCCTTGCCGTGCATTGCCTAGCCTTGCATTGTCGTGCCTTATCCTTGCCTCACCTGACCGTGCCTTCCCCGGCGTTACCCTTTCCTTGCCTTGCCGGGCATTGCCTAGCCCTGCGTTGTCGTGCCTTAGCCTTGTTACCCCTTGCCTTGCCGTTCCTTCCGTTACCCTTGCCTTCCCTTGCTTTCCCTTGCCTTCCTTGCGTTCCGTTACTCTTTGCTTGCTTTCCGTGCATTGCCTAGCCTTGGGTTGTCGTGCCTTAGCCTTGCCTCGTCTGACCGTGCTTTCCCATGCGTTACCCTTTCCTTGCCTTGCCGTGCATTGCCTAGCGTGCGTTGTCGTGCCTTAGCCTTGTTTCCCCTTGCCGTGCCGTTCCTTCCGTTACCATTGCCTTTCCTTGCTTTCCCTTGCCTTCCTTACCTTCCGTTACTCTTTGCTTGCCTTCCGTGCATTGCCTAGCCTTGCGTTGTCGTGCCTTAGCCTTATCTCGCCTGACCGTGCCTTCCTTTGCTTTAAGCTTTCCTTGCATTGTCGTGCATTGCCTAGCCTTGCGTTGTCGTGCATTAACCTTGCCTAGCCTCACCGTGCCTTGCCTTGCGTTACCCTTTCCTTGCCTTGCCGTGCATTTCCTAGCCGTGTGTTGTCGTGCCTTAGCCTTGTTACCCCTTGCCGTGCCGTTCCTTCCGTTACCCTTGCCTTCCCTTGCTTTCCCTTGCCTTCCTTGCGTTCCGTTACTCTTTGCTTGCTTTCCGTGCATTGCCTAGCCTTGCGTTGGCTTTCCTTAGCCTTGCCTCGCCTGACCGTGCTTTCCCATGCGTTACCCTTTCCTTGCCTTGCCGTGCATTGCCTAGCGTGCGTTGTCGTGCCTTAGCCTTGTTTCCCCTTGCCGTGCCGTTCCTTCCGTTACACTTGCCTTTCTTTGCTTTCCCTTGCCTTCCTTACCTTCCGTTACTCTTTGCTTGCCTTCCGTGCATTGCCAAGCCTTGCGTTGTCGTACCTTAGCCTTGCCTCCCCTGACCGTGCTTTCCCATGCGTTACCGTTTCCTTGCCTTGCCGTTCATTGCCTAGCGTTCGGTGTCGTGCCTGAGACTTGTTCCCCCTTGCCGTGCCGTTCCTTCCGTTACCCTTGCCTTTCCTTGCTTTTCCTTGCCTTGCTTACCTTCCGTTACTCTTTGCTTGCCTTCCCTGAATTGCCTAGCCTTGCGTTGTCGTGCCTTTGCCTTATCTCGCCTGACCTTGCCTTCCTTTGCTTTAAGCTTTCCTTGCATTGTCGTGCATTGCCTAGCCTTGCGTTTTCGTGCATTAGCCTTGTCTAGCCTCACCGTGCCTTGCCTTGCGTTACCCTTTGCTTGCCTTGCCGTGCATTGCCTAGCCGTGCGTTGTCGTGCCTTAGCCTTGTTCCCCCATGCCGTGCAGTTCCTTCCGTTACACTTGCCTTTCTTTGCTTTCCCTTGCCTTCCTTACCTTCCGTTACTCTTTGCTTGCCTTCCGTGCATTGCCTAGCCTTGCGTTGTCGTGCCTTAGCCTTGCCTCGCCTGAACGTGCTTTCCCATGCGTTACCCTTTACTTGCCTTGCCGTGCATTGCCCAGCCTGCGTTGCCGTGCCTTAGCCTTGTTTCCCCTTGCCGTGCAGTTCCTTCCGTTCCCCTTGCCTTTCCTTGCTTTTCCTTGCCTTGCTTACCTTCCGTTACTCTTTGCTTCCCTTCCCTGCATTGCCTAGCCTTGCGTTGTCGTGCCTTAGCCTTATCTCGCCTGACCGTGCCTTCCTTTGCTTTAAGCTTTCCTTGCATTGTCGTGCACTCCCTAGCCTTGCGTTGTCGTGCATTAGCCTTGCCTAGCCTCACCGTGCCTTGCCTTGCGTTACCCTTTCCTTGCCTTGCCGTGCATTGCCTAGCGTGCGTTGTCGTGCCTTAGCCTTGTTACCCCTTGCCGTGCCGTTCCTTCCGTTACCCTTGCCTTCCCTTGCTTTCCCTTGCCTTCCTTGCGTTCCGTTACTCTTTGCTTGCTTTCCGTGCATTGCCTAGCCTTGCGTTGTCATCCCTTAGGCTTGCCTCGCCTGACGGTGCTTTCCCATGCGTTACCCTTTCCTTGCCTTGCCGTGCATTGCCTAGCGTGCGTTGTCGTGCCTTAGCCTTGTTTCCCCTTGCCGTGCCGTTCCTTCCGTTACACTTGCCTTTCTTTGCTTTCCCTTGCCTTCCTTACATTCCGTTACTCTTTGCTTGCCTTCCCTGCATTGCCTAGCCTTGCGTTGTCGTGCCTTAGCCTTATCTCGCCTGACCGTGCCTTCCTTTGCTTTAAGCTTTCCTTGCATTGTCGTGCATTGCCTAGCCTTGCGTTGTCGTGCATTAGCCTTGCCTAGCCTCACCGTGCCTTGCCTTGCGTTACCCTTTCCTTGCCTTGCCGTGCATTTCCTAGCCGTGTGTTGTCGTGCCTTAGCCTTGTTTCCCCTTGCCGTTGCGTGCCTTTTGTTACACTTGCCTTGCCTGGTTTTGCCTTGCCTTCCTTTCCTTCCGTTACTCTTTGCTTCCCTTGCCGTGCATTGCCTAGCCCTGCGTTGTCGTGCCGTAGCCTTGTTACCCCTTGCCGTGCTGTTCCTTCCGTTACACTTGCCTTTCTTTGCTTTCCCTTGCCTTCCTTACCTTCCGTTACTCTTTGCTTGCCTTCCGTGCATTGCCTAGCCTTGCGTTGTCGTGCCTTAGCCTTGCCTCGCCTGAACGTGCTTTCCCATGCGTTACCCTTTACTTGCCTTGCCGTGCATTGCCCAGCCTGCGTTGCCGTGCCTTAGCCTTGTTTCCCCTTGCCGTGCAGTTCCTTCCGTTACCCTTGCCTTTCCTTGCTTTTCCTTGCCTTGCTTACCTTCCGTTACTCTTTGCTTCCCTTCCCTGCATTGCCTAGCCTTGCGTTGTCGTGCCTTAGCCTTATCTCGCCTGACCGTGCCTTCCTTTGCTTTAAGCTTTCCTTGCATTGTCGTGCATTGCCTAGCCTTGCGTTGTCGTGCATTAGCCTTGCCTAGCCTCACCGTGCCTTGCCTTGCGTTACCCTTTCCTTGCCTTGCCGTGCATTGCCTAGCGTGCGTTGTCGTGCCTTAGCCTTGTTACCCCTTGCCGTGCCGTTCCTTCCGTTACCCTTGCCTTCCCTTGCTTTCCCTTGCCTTCCTTGCGTTCCGTTACTCTTTGCTTGCTTTCCGTGCATTGCCTAGCCTTGCGTTGTCATCCCTTAGGCTTGCCTCGCCTGACGGTGCTTTCCCATGCGTTACCCTTTCCTTGCCTTGCCGTGCATTGCCTAGCGTGCGTTGTCGTGCCTTAGCCTTGTTTCCCCTTGCCGTGCCGTTCCTTCCGTTACACTTGCCTTTCTTTGCTTTCCCTTGCCTTCCTTACCTTCCGTTACTCTTTGCTTGCCTTCCTTGCATTTCCTAGCCTTGCGTTGTCGTGCCTTAGCCTTATCTCGCCTGACCGTGCCTTCCTTTGCTTAAAGCTTTCCTTGCATTGTCGTGCATTGCCTAGCCTTGCGTTGTCGTGCATTAGCCTTGCCTAGCCTCCCCGTGACTTGCCTTGCGTTACCCTTTCCTTGCCTTGCCGTGCATTGCCTAGCCGTGCGTTGTCGTGCCTTAGCCTTGTTTCCCCTTGCCGTGGCGTGCCTTTTGTTACACTTGCCTTGCCTGGCTTTGCCTTGCCTTCCTTTCCTTCCGTTACTCTTTCCTTGCCTTGCCGTGCATTGCCTAGCCTTGCATTGTCGTGCCTTATCCTTGCCTCACCTGACAGTGCCTTCCCCTGCGTTACCCTTTCCTTGCCTTGCCGTGCATTGCCTAGCCCTGCGTTGTCGTGCCTTAGCCTTCTTACCCCTTGCCGTGCCGTTCCTTCCGTTACCCTTGCCTTTCCTTGCTTTCCCTTGCCTTCCTTGCGTTCCGTTACTCTTTGCTTGCTTTCCGTGCATTGCCTAGCCTTGCGTTGTCATGCCTTAGGCTTGCCTCGCCTGACCGTGCTTTCCCATGCGTTACCCTTTCCTTGCCTTGCCGTGCATTGCCTAGCGTGCGTTGTCGTGCCTTAGCCTTGTTTCCCCTTTGCCGTGCCGTTCCTTCCGTTACACTTGCCTTTCCTTGCTTTCCCTTGCCTTCCTTACCTTCCGTTACTCTTTGCTTGCCTTCCGTGCATTGCCTATCCTTGCGTTGTCGTGCTTTAGCCTTGCCTCGCCTGACCGTGCTTTCCCATGCGTTACCCTTTCCTTGCCTTGCCGTTCATTGCCTAGCGTTCGGTGTCGTGCCTTAGACTTGTTCCCCCTTGCCGTGCCGTTCCTTCCGTTACCCTTGCCTTTCCTTGCTTTTCCTTGCCTTCCTTACCTTCCGTTACTCTTTGCTTGCCTTCCCTGAATTGCCTATCCTTGCGTTGTCGTGCCTTTGCCTTATCTCGCCTGACCTTGCCTTCCTTTGCTTTAAGCTTTCCTCGCATTGTCGTGCATTGCCTAGCCTTGCGTTGTCGTGCATTAGCCTTGCCTAGCCTCACCGTGCCTTGCCTTGCGTTACCCTTTCCTTGCCTTGCCGTGCATTACCTAGCCGTGCGTTGTCGTGCCTTAGCCTTGTTTCCCCTTGCCGTGGCGTGCCTTTTGTTACACTTGCCTTTCCTGGCTTTGACTTGCCTTCCTTTCCTTCCGTTACTCTTTCCTTGCCTTGCCGTGCATTGCCTAGCCTTGCATTGTCGTGCCTTATCCTTGCCTCACCTGACCGTGCCTTCCCCTGCGTTACCCTTTCCTTGCCTTGCCGGGCATTGCCTAGCCCTGCGTTGCCGTGCCTTAGCCTTGTTACCCCTTGCCGTGCCGTTCCTTCCGTTACCCTTGCCTTCCCTTGCTTTCCCTTGCCTTCCTTGCGTTCCGTTACTCTTTGCTTGCTTTCCGTGCATTGCCTAGCCTTGCGTTGTCATGCCTTAGGCTTGCCTCGCCTGACCGTGCTTTCCCATGCGTTACCCTTTCCTTGCCTTGCCGTGCATTGCCTAGCGTGCGTTGTCGTGCCTTAGCCTTGTTTCCCCTTGCCGTGCCGTTCCTTCCGTTACACTTGCCTTTCTTTGCCTTCCCTTGCCTTCCTTAACTTCCGTTACTCTTTGCTGGCCTTCCCTGCATTGCGTAGCCTTGCGTTGTCGTGCCTTAGCCTTATCTCGCCTGACCGTGCCTTCCTTTGCTTTAAGCTTTCCTTGCATTGTCGTGCATTGCCTAGCCTTGCGTTGTCGTGCATTAGCCTTGCCTAGCCTCACCGTGCCTTGCCTTGCGTTACCCTTTCCTTGCCTTGCCGTGCATTGCCTAGCCGTGCGTTGTCGTGCCTTAGCCTTGTTTCCCCTTGCCGTGCCGTTCCTTCCGTTACACTTGCCTTTCCTTCCTTTCCCTTGCCTTCCTTACCTTCCGTTACTCTTTGCTTGCCTTCCGTGCATTGCCTAGCCTTGCGTTGTCGTGCCTTAGCGTTGCCTCGCCTGACCGTGCTTTCAAATGCGTTACCCTTTCCTTGCCTTGCCGTGCATTGCCTAGCGTGCGTTGTCGTGCCTTAGCCTTGTTTCCCCTTGCCGTGCCGTTCCTTCCGTTACCATTGCCTTTCCTTGCTTTCCCTTGCCTTCCTTACCTTCCGTTAGTCTTTGCTTGCCTTCCGTGCATTGCCTAGTTTTGCGTTGTCGTGCCTTAGACTTATCTCGCCTGACCGTGCCTTCCTTTGCTTTAAGCTTTCCTTGCATTGTCGTGCATTGCCTAGCCTTGCGTTGTCGTGCATTAACCTTGCCTAGCCTCACCGTGCCTTGCCTTGCGTTACCCTTTCCTTGCCTTGCCGTGCATTTCCTAGCCGTGTGTTGTCGTGCCTTAGCCTTGTTACCCCTTGCCGTGCCGTTCCTTCCGTTACCCTTGCCTTCCCTTGCTTTCCCTTTCCTTCCTTGCATTCCGTTACTCCTTGCTTGCTTTCCGTGCATTGCCTAGCCTTGCGTTGGCTTTCCTTAGCCTTGCCTCGCCTGACCGTGCTTTCCCATGCGTTACCCTTTCCTTGCCTTGCCGTGCATTGCCTAGCGTGCGTTGTCGTGCCTTAGCCTTGTTTCCCCTTGCCGTGCCGTTCCTTCCGTTACACTTGCCTTTCTTTGCTTTCCCTTGCCTTCCTTATCTTCCGTTACTCTTTGCTTGCCTTCCGTGCATTGCCTAGCCTTGCGTTGTCGTGCCTTAGCCTTGCCTCGCCTGACCGTGCTTTCCCATGCGTTACCCTTTCCTTGCCTTGCCGTGCATTGCCCAGCCTGCGTTGCCGTGCCTTAGCCTTGTTTCCCCTTGCCGTGCAGTTCCTTCCGTTACCCTTGCCTTTCCTTGCTTTTCCTTGCCTTGCTTACCTTCCGTTACTCTTTGCTTCCCTTCCCTGCATTGCCTAGCCTTGCGTTGTCGTGCCTTAGCCTTATCTCGCCTGACCGTGCCTTCCTTTGCTTTAAGCTTTCCTTGCATTGTCGTGCATTGCCTAGCCTTGCGTTGTCGTGCATTAGCCTTGCCTAGCCTCACCGTGCCTTGCCTTGCGTTACCCTTTCCTTGCCTTGCCGTGCATTGCCTAGCGTGCGTTGTCGTGCCTTATCCTTGTTACCCCTTGCCGTGCCGTTCCTTCCGTTACCCTTGCCTTCCCTTGCTTTCCCTTGCCTTCCTTGCGTTCCGTTAATCTTTGCTTGCTTTCCGTGCATTGCCTAGCCTTGCGTTTTCAGCCCTTAGGCTTGCCTCGCCTGACGGTGCTTTCCCATGCGTTACCCTTTCCTTGCCTTGCCGTGCATTGCCTAGCGTGCGTTGTCGTGCCTTAGCCTTGTTTCCCCTTGCCGTGCCGTTCCTTCCGTTACACTTGCCTTTCTTTGCTTTCCCTTGCCTTCCTTACCTTCCGTTACTCTTTGCTTGCCTTCCGTGCATTTCCTAGCCTTGCGTTGTCGTGCCTTAGCCTTATCTCGCCTGACCGTGCCTTCCTTTGCTTTAAGCTTTCCTTGCATTGTCGTGCATTGCCTAGCCTTGCGTTGTCGTGCATTAGCCTTGCCTAGCCTCACCGTGCCTTGCCTTGCGTTACCCTTTCCTTGCCTTGCCGTGCATTGCCTAGCCGTGCGTTGTCGTGCCTTAGCCTTGATTCCCCTTGCCGTGGCGTGCCTTTTGTTACACTTGCCTTGCCTGGCTTTGCCTTGCCTACCTTTCCTTCCGTTACTCTTTCCTTGCCTTGCCGTGCATTGCCCAGCCTTGCATTGTCGTGCCTTATCCTTGCCTCACTTGACCGTGCCTTCCCCTGCGTTACCCTTTCCTTGCCTTGCCGTGCATTGCCTAGCCCTGCGTTGTCGTGCCTTAGCCTTCTTACCACTTGCCGTGCCGTTCCTTCCGTTACCCTTGCCTTCCCTTGCTTTCCCTTGCCTTCCTTGCGTTCCGTTACTCTTTGCTTGCTTTCCGTGCATTGCCTAGCCTTGCGTTGTCATGCCTTAGCCTTGCCTCGCCTGACCGTGCTTTCCCATGCTTTACCCTTTCCTTGCCTTGCCGTGCATTGCCTAGCGTGCGTTGTCGTGCCTTAGCCTTGTTTCCCCTTGCCATGCCGTTCCTTCCGTTACCCTTGCCTTTCCTTGCTTTCCCTTTCCTTCCTTACCTTCCGTTACTCTTTGCTTGCCTTCCGTGCATTGCCTAGCCTTGCGTTGTCGTGCCTTAGCCTTGCCTCGCCTGACCGTGCTTTCCCATGCGTTACCCTTTCCTTGCCTTGCCGTTCATTGCCTAGCGTTCGGTGTCGTGCCTTAGACTTGTTCCCCCTTGCCGTGCCGTTCCTTCCGTTACCCTTGCCTTTCCTTGCTTTTCCTTGCCTTCCTTACCTTCCATTACTCTTTGCTTGCCTTCCCTGAATTGCCTAGCCTTGCGTTGTCGTGCCTTTGCCTTATCTCGCCTGACCTTGCCTTCCTTTGCTTTAAGCTTTCCTTGCATTGTCGTGCATTGCCTAGCATTGCGTTTCCGTGCATTTGCCTTGCCTAGCCTCACCGTGCCTTGCCTTGCCTTACCCTTTGCTTGCCTTGCCGTGCATTGCCTAGCCGTGCGTTGTCGTGCCTTAGCCTTGTTTCCCCTTGCCGTGCCGTTCCTTCCGTTACACTTGCCTTTCCTTCCTTTCCCTTGCCTTCCTTACCTTCCGTTACTCTTTGCTTGCCTTCCGTGCATTGCCTAGCCTTGCGTTGTCGTGCCTTAGCGTTGCCTCGCCTGACCGTGCTTTCAAATGCGTTACCCTTTCCTTGCCTTGCCGTGCATTGCCTAGCGTGCGTTGTCGTGCCTTAGCCTTGTTTCCCCTTGCCGTGCCGTTCCTTCCGTTACCATTGCCTTTCCTTGCTTTCCCTTGCCTTCCTTACCTTCCGTTAGTCTTTGCTTGCCTTCCGTGCATTGCCTAGTTTTGCGTTGTCGTGCCTTAGACTTATCTCGCCTGACCGTGCCTTCCTTTGCTTTAAGCTTTCCTTGCATTGTCGTGCATTGCCTAGCCTTGCGTTGTCGTGCATTAACCTTGCCTAGCCTCACCGTGCCTTGCCTTGCGTTACCCTTTCCTTGCCTTGCCGTGCATTTCCTAGCCGTGTGTTGTCGTGCCTTAGCCTTGTTACCCCTTGCCGTGCCGTTCCTTCCGTTACCCTTGCCTTCCCTTGCTTTCCCTTTCCTTCCTTGCATTCCGTTACTCCTTGCTTGCTTTCCGTGCATTGCCTAGCCTTGCGTTGGCTTTCCTTAGCCTTGCCTCGCCTGACCGTGCTTTCCCATGCGTTACCCTTTCCTTGCCTTGCCGTGCATTGCCTAGCGTGCGTTGTCGTGCCTTAGCCTTGTTTCCCCTTGCCGTGCCGTTCCTTCCGTTACACTTGCCTTTCTTTGCTTTCCCTTGCCTTCCTTACCTTCCGTTACTCTTTGCTTGCCTTCCGTGCATTGCCTAGCCTTGCGTTGTCGTGCCTTAGCCTTGCCTCGCCTGAACGTGCTTTCCCATGCGTTACCCTTTCCTTGCCTTGCCGTGCATTGCCCAGCCTGCGTTGCCGTGCCTTAGCCTTGTTTCCCCTTGCCGTGCAGTTCCTTCCGTTACCCTTGCCTTTCCTTGCTTTTCCTTGCCTTGCTTACCTTCCGTTACTCTTTGCTTCCCTTCCCTGCATTGCCTAGCCTTGCGTTGTCGTGCCTTAGCCTTATCTCGCCTGACCGTGCCTTCCTTTGCTTTAAGCTTTCCTTGCATTGTCGTGCATTGCCTAGCCTTGCGTTGTCGTGCATTAGCCTTGCCTAGCCTCACCGTGCCTTGCCTTGCGTTACCCTTTCCTTGCCTTGCCGTGCATTGCCTAGCGTGCGTTGTCGTGCCTTAGCCTTGTTACCCCTTGCCGTGCCGTTCCTTCCGTTACCCTTGCCTTCCCTTGCTTTCCCTTGCCTTCCTTGCGTTCCGTTAATCTTTGCTTGCTTTCCGTGCATTGCCTAGCCTTGCGTTGTCAGCCCTTAGGCTTGCCTCGCCTGACGGTGCTTTCCCATGCGTTACCCTTTCCTTGCCTTGCCGTGCATTGCCTAGCGTGCGTTGTCGTGCCTTAGCCTTGTTTCCCCTTGCCGTGCCGTTCCTTCCGTTACACTTGCCTTTCTTTGCTTTCCCTTGCCTTCCTTACCTTCCGTTACTCTTTGCTTGCCTTCCCTGCATTGCCTAGCCTTGCGTTGTCGTGCCTTAGCCTTATCTCGCCTGACCGTGCCTTCCTTTGCTTTAAGCTTTCCTTGCATTGTCGTGCATTGCCTAGCCTTGCGTTGTCGTGCATTAGCCTTGCCTAGCCTCACCGTGCCTTGCCTTGCGTTACCCTTTCCTTGCCTTGCCGTGCATTGCCTAGCCGTGCGTTGTCGTGCCTTAGCCTTGATTCCCCTTGCCGTGGCGTGCCTTTTGTTACACTTGCCTTGCCTGGCTTTGCCTTGCCTTCCTTTCCTTCCGTTACTCTTTCCTTGCCTTGCCGTGCATTGCCCAGCCTTGCATTGTCGTGCCTTATCCTTGCCTCACCTGACCGTGCCTTCCCCTGCGTTACCCTTTCCTTGCCTTGCCGTGCATTGCCTAGCCCTGCGTTGTCGTGCCTTAGCCTTCTTACCCCTTGCCGTGCCGTTCCTTCCGTTACCCTTGCCTTCCCTTGCTTTCCCTTGCCTTCCTTGCGTTCCGTTACTCTTTGCTTGCTTTCCGTGCATTGCCTAGCCTTGCGTTGTCATGCCTTAGCCTTGCCTCGCCTGACCGTGCTTTCCCATGCGTTACCCTTTCCTTGCCTTGCCGTGCATTGCCTAGCGTGCGTTGTCGTGCCTTAACCTTTTTTCCCCTTGCCGTGCCGTTCCTTCCGTAACACTTGCCTTTCCTTGCTTTCCCTTGCCTTCCTTACCTTCCGTTACTCTTTGCTTGCCTTCCGTGCATTGCCTAGCGTTGCGTTGTCGTGCCTTAGCCTTGCCTCGCCTGACCGTGCTTTCAAATGCGTTACCCTTTCCTTTGCCTTGCCCTTCATTGCCTAGCGTTCGGTGTCGTGCCTTAGACTTGTTCCCCCTTGCCGTGCCGTTCCTTCCGTTACCCTTGCCTTTCCTTGCTTTTCCTTGCCTTCCTTACCTTCCGTTACTCTTTGCTTGCCTTCCCTGAATTGCCTAGCCTTGCGTTGTCGTGCCTTTGCCTTATCTCGCCTGACCTTGCCTTCCTTTGCTTTAAGCTTTCCTTGCATTGTCGTGCATTGCCTAGCATTGCGTTTCCGTGCATTAGCCTTGCCTAGCCTCACCGTGCCTTGCCTTGCGTTACCCTTTGCTTGCCTTGCCGTGCATTGCCTAGCCGTGCGTTGTCGTGCCTTAGCCTTGTTTCCCCTTGCCGTGCCGTTCCTTCCGTTACACTTGCCTTTCTTTGCTTTCCCTTGCCTTCCTTACCTTCCGTTACTCTTTGCTTGGCTTCCGTGCATTGCCTAGCCTTGCGTTGTTGTGCCTTAGCCTTGCCTCGCCTGAACGTGCTTTCACATGCGTTACCCTTTCCTTGCCTTGCCGTGCATTGCCCAGCCTGCGTTGCCGTGCCTTAGCCTTGTTTCCCCTTGCCGTGCAGTTCCTTCCGTTACCCTTGCCTTTCCTTGCTTTTCCTTGCCTTCCTTACCTTCCGTTACTCTTTGCTTCCCTTCCCTGCATTGCCTAGCCTTGCGTTGTCGTGCCTTAGCCTTATCTCGCCTTACCGTGCCTTCCTTTGCTTAAAGCTTTCCTTGCATTTTCGTGCATTGCCTCGCCTTGCGTTGTCGTGCATTAGCCTTGCCTAGCCTCACCGTGCCTTGCCTTGCGTTACCCTTTCCTTGCCTTGCCGTGCATTGTCTAGCCGTGCGTTGTCGTGCCTTAGCCTTGATTCCCCTTGCCGTGGCGTGCCTTTTGTTACACTTGCCTTGCCTGGCTTTGCCTTGCCTTCCTTTCCTTCCGTTACTCTTTCCTTGCCTTGCCGTGCATTGCCTAGCCTTGCATTGTCGTGCCTTATCCTTGCCTCACCTGACCGTGCCTTCCCCTGCGTTACCCTATCCTTGCCTTGCCGTGCATTGCCTAGCCCTGCGTTGTCGTGCCTTAGCCTTCTTACACCTTGCCGTGCCGTTCCTTCCGTTACCCTTGCCTTCCCTTGCTTTCCCTTGCCTTCCTTGCGTTCCGTTACTCTTTGCTTGCTTTCCGTGCATTGCCTAGCCTTGCGTTGTCATGCCTTAGCCTTGCCTCGCCTGACCGTGCTTTCCCATGCGTTACCCTTTCCTTGCCTTGCCGTGCATTGCCTAGCGTGCGTTGTCGTGCCTTAGCCTTGTTTCCCCTTGCCGTGCCGTTCCTTCCGTTACACTTGCCTTTCCTTGCTTTCCCTTGCCTTCCTTACATTCCGTTACTCTTTGCTTGCCTTCCGTGCATTGCCTAGCCTTGCGTTGTCGTGCCTTAGCCTTGCCTCGCCTGACCGTGCTTTCCCATGCGTTACCCTTTCCTTGCCTTGCCGTTCTTTGCCTAGCGTTCGGTGTCGTGCCTTAGACTTGTTTCCCCTTGCCGTGCCGTTCCTTCCGTTACCCTGGCCTTTCCTTCCTTTTCCTTGCCTTGCTTACCTTCCGTTACTCTTTGCTTGCCTTCCCTGAATTTCCTAGCCTTGCGTTGTCGTGCCTTAGCCTTATCTCGCCTGACCTTGCCTTCCTTTGCTTTAAGCTTTCCTTGCATTGTCGTGCGTCGCCTAGCCTTGCGTTTTCGTGCATTAGCCTTGCCTAGCCTCACCGTGCCTTTCCTTGCGTTACCCTTTGCTTGCTTTGCCGTGCATTGCCTAGCCGTGCGTTGTCGTGCCTTAGCCTTGTTTCCCCTTGCCGTGCGGTTCCTTCCGTTACACTTGCCTTTCTTTGCTTTCCCTTTCCTTCCTTACCTTCCGTTTCTCTTTGCTTGCCTTTCGTGCATTGCCTAGCCTTGGGTTGTCGTGCCTTAGCCTTGCCTCGTCTGACCGTGCTTTCCCATGCGTTACCCTTTCCTTGCCTTGCCGTGCATTGCCTAGCGTGCGTTGTCGTGCCTTAGCCTTGTTTCCCCTTGCCGTGCCGTTCCTTCCGTTACCATTGCCTTTCCTTGCTTTCCCTTGCCTTCCTTACCTTCCGTTACTCTTTGCTTGCCTTCCGTGCATTGCCTAGCCTTGCGTTGTCGTGCCTTAGCCTTATCTCGCCTGACCGTGCCTTCCTTTGCTTTAAGCTTTCCTTGCATTGTCGTGCATTGCCTAGCCTTGCGTTGTCGTGCATTAACCTTGCCTAGCCTCACCGTGCCTTGCCTTGCGTTACCCTTTCCTTGCCTTGCCGTGCATTTCCTAGCCGTGTGCTGTCGTGCCTTAGCCTTGTTACCCCTTGCCGTGCCGTTCCTTCCGTTACCCTTGCCTTCCCTTGCTTTCCCTTGCCTTCCTTGCGTTCCGTTACTCTTTCCTTGCTTTCCGTGCATTGCCTAGCCTTGCGTTGGCTTTCCTTAGCCTTGCCTCGCCTGACCGTGCTTTCCCATGCGTTACCCTTTCCTTGCCTTGCCGTGCATTGCCTAGCGTGCGTTGTCGTGCCTTAGCCTTGTTTCCCCTTGCCGTGCCGTTCCTTCCGTTACACTTGCCTTTCTTTGCTTTCCAATGCCTTCCTTACCTTCCGTTACTCTTTGCTTGCCTTCCGTGCATTGCCAAGCCTTGCGTTGTCGTGCCTTAGCCTTGCCTCCCCTGACCGTGCTTTCCCATGCGTTACCCTTTCCTTGCCTTGCCGTGCATTGCCTAGCGTGCGTTGTCGTGCCTTAGACTTGTTTCCCCTTGCCGTGCCGTTCCTTCCGTTACCATTGCCTTTCCTTGCTTTCCCTTGCCTTCCTTACCTTCCGTTACTCTTTGCTTGCCTTCCCTGCATTGCCTAGCCTTGCGTTGTCGTGCCTTAGCCTTATCTCGCTTGACCGTGCCTTCCTTTGCTTTAAGCTTTCCTTGCATTGTCGTGCATTGCCTAGCCTTGCGTTGTCGTGCATTAGCCTTGCCTAGCCTCACCGTGCCTTGCCTTGCGTTACCCTTTCCTTGCCTTGCCGTGCATTGCCTAGCCGTGCGTTGCCGTGCCTTAGCCTTGTTTCCCCTTGCCGTGCAGTTCCTTCCGTTACCCTTGCCTTTCCTTGCTTTTCCTTGCCTTGCTTACCTTCCGTTGCTCTTTGCTTCCCTTCCCTGCATTGCCTAGCCTTGCGTTGTCGTGCCTTAGCCTTATCTCGCCTGACCGTGCCTTCCTTTGCTTTAAGCTTTCCTTGCATTGTCGTGCATTGCCTAGCCTTGCGTTGTCGTGCATTAGCCTTGCCTAGTCTCACCGTGCCTTGCCTTGCGTTACCCTTTCCTTGCCTTGCCGTGCATTGCCTAGCCGTGCGTTGTCGTGCCTTAGCCTTGTTTCCCCTTGCCGTGGCGTGCCATTTGTTACACTTGCCTTTCCTGGCTTTGACTTGCCTTCCTTTCCTTCCGTTACTCTTTCCTTGCCTTGCCGTGCATTGCCTAGCCTTGCATTGTCGTGCCTTATCCTTGCCTCACCTGACCGTGCCTTCCCCGGCGTTACCCTTTCCTTGCCTTGCCGGGCATTGCCTAGCCCTGCGTTGCCGTGCCTTAGCCTTGTTACCCCTTGCCTTGCCGTTCCTTCCGTTACCCTTGCCTTCCCTTGCTTTCCCTTGCCTTCCTTGCGTTCCGTTACTCTTTGCTTGCTTTCCGTGCATTGCCTAGCCTTGCGTTGTCATGCCTTAGCCTTGCATCGCCTGACCGTGCTTTCCCATGCGTTACCCTTTCCTTGCCTTTCCGTGCATTGCCTAGCCGTGCGTTGTCGTGCCTTAGCCTTGTTTCCCCTTGCCGTGCCGTTCCTTCCGTTACACTTGCCTTTCCTTCCTTTCCCTTGCCTTCCTTACCTTCCGTTACTCTTTGCTTGCCTTCCGTGCATTGCCTAGCCTTGCGTTGTCGTGCCTTAGCGTTGCCTCGCCTGACCGTGCTTTCAAATGCGTTACCCTTTCCTTGCCTTGCCGTTCATTGCCTAGCGTTCGGTGTCGTGCCTTAGACTTGTTTCCCCTTGCCGTGCCGTTCCTTCCGTTACCCTGGCCTTTCCTTCCTTTTCCTTGCCTTGCTTACCTTCCGTT